>NC_083580.1:47350445-47682945 GCF_027579695.1 Neoarius graeffei
TCACTGAACTTGATGTAATTTGATGTCGATATTTACACAAGATTTTAGGTGACAGACTTCCATTACTTGTTAGTAACATTAGCCTTGTAGTTTAGCATGTAGTTTTAACATTAGTTAACTTTTGACACCAAACAATAAGGTGGTTTGTTACATTTGGAGTAAAGGGAATATTGCATACGGTATGACCTTTTCACCAAACCATTGTTTTAACCTCATTGAGAGCCTGTGTGTGTGTGTGTGTGTGTACTCATATTTGTATATAAACCTCTGCAGTAGGGACCCGGATTCTCTGGCCAGATGGTGAAACCACAGTCCTGACCACATGAGACAAAAAATACATTAAAATAAGATGAGATGAATAAACATTTCAACACAAACAGCTCTGAGAGTGAAACAGTGAATCTGTCATACACACATTGACTGTGATCACACCTCTCTCTTCCTTCATAAATGCTTTTGTTTCCAGAGAGAGTGTGAGACGGAATGCTTGAGAACTGCCCTCATCCATGGTCATATGACTTCATCATGCTGGACTGAGGCTCTGCTGCTAATTAGTGAATAAAGCTGAAAATAACTGTGTTAGCGTGAAGATGAAAACTTCAGTACTGCATCAGTTAATGTCATCCAGTTTCACGACATGTATAATCCACTGTATAGGACAACAATTTAATCTGTCTGTTAAAGCTGTCCATCTGTTAATCTGACTGTATGTCTGTTTGATTTCTAGCTACTGCAAGCCTGATCAGGATATAACATTTGCTGAAGATGAAGGAATGTTTTCTAGTTGTAAGTGAATCTGTCTCGGTGTGTATCTTTCAGTCTGGCTGTTAGGCTGTGTCTGTCTGTCAAAGACATGCATCTGTCTGTCAGCCAAAGCTGTGTGTCTGTCTGACTGACTATACAGTAGCTGTCTGTTTTCTTGCTGTGTCTGTATATGTCTAACTATATGTCTGTCAAGCTTAGCTGTATTGCTCTGTTTATTTGCCAAAGATATGCATGTGTCTGCCAAACATGTATTCTATGTCTGTCTTTCTACCTGTACATCACTTGTCTGTCAAAAATGCATGTCTATCAAAGATGTACATCTGTCTTCCTGTCAGAGATGTGCATCTGTATGTTTCACTCTCATAATTGCTGTGTACAATTATGTTCATAGCCTGTGCTTTTTTGGTCATTTATTGGTTACTTTACACACATATTCCATCCTTGTTATTTATGTTATGCTGTACAATAACATTCACTACCTGGTGTAATATTTCTATTTCTATGTCAGTTGCCAGTGAAAATGCCTTTCAGATTTTTCAAGTTTAGGTCATAAAAATAATCTTCCCTGACACCCAATTATTTTTGTTGAGTGGATCAAAAGCTACTGAATTCGAATCACAGAATTCCAATTTTATTGTTTTTTTGTGTTTTTGTTTGTTTGTTTGTTTGTTTTTTTAGGGCCACATGGCCCTAAATTCGGTGGTATTTTTTCCTGCTTCACCATGACCCAATTCAAGATACTATGTCATGCATCACGTGGTGGGCTTTCCCCATTCACGCAAGGCATTGTGGGATACAAATTTGGAACAGGAGAGGAAAATGGAGGATGCAAATGAAACATGAAAGACCGACTACAGTAACAAAGTGAGAAGAAACGATGTTATGTTGCAAAGGAAAGGAAATGCAGGACCAAACTAATAAATATCAGCGGTCAGCGAGAACCTCTTTGTGACCAGCTGTTCGTTTAGCGATAGAATGATGTAACTGTCAGTACACAGTCAAGGTAAACCTGTCGATGGCAGTAATGCAACACTGGATGCCAGCTGCTGTAAAACCCAAAAGAAGAAGCAAAAGAAGAGGAAGCAGGTGAACCTGCGCATGCACACACTGGACTTCCTCTATCTGTTTGATTGCACAAGTCATGCAATTTCATGCACATTATTTGCTCAGGAATCCCCTCAAATTAAAGAACTTCCCAGCCACAGAATGGCCTGGGTTTTTGTTTGTTTGTTTGGGGGGTGAGATATTACAGAAATAAACATATAGCACAATGACCAAATTTCAGAGGGAACTAAAATTTCACCAATTTTATGAAATCAAAAGGCTGTCTAACTTTAATTTCCATTATTATTTTGTTGTGGACATTACATACCTGGCCAGTGTTTTTACTTTTTAATTTATTTCATTTTTCTTTTTTTATTTTTCTTGCACTTTTATTACACTCTATTTTTTGTTGCTGTCTATTCCTGACTCTTTCTATCTGTGAGCTGGTAGAACATGTAAATTTCCACACTGAGGGATTAATAAAGTTTATCTAACCTTATCTCACTGTGCATCCTTCTGTCTGCTGATCTGCCGGTCTGTTTTCTAGCTGTATATCTGTTTGTCTGTCTGTCAAAGCTGTAAAGATGTCTGTTTAGCTGTACATCTCTACAGTGGTGCTTGAAAATTTGTGAACCCTTTAGAATTTTCTATATTTCTGCATAAATATGACCTAAAACATCATCAGATTTTCACACAAGTCCTAAAAGTAGAGAAAGAGAACCCAGTTAAACAAATGAGACAAAAATATTATACTTGGTCATTTATTTATTGAGGAAAATGATCCAATATTACATATCTGTGAGTGGCAAAAGTATGTGAACCTCTAGGATTAGCAGCTAGTTTGAAGGTGACATTAGAGTCAGGTGTTTTCAATCAATGGGATGGCAATCAGGTGTGAGTGGGCACCGTTTTATTTAAAGAACAGGGATCTATCAAAGTCTGATCTTCACAACACATGTTTGTGGAAGTGTATCATTGGCTTCCAATCAAATTTCATATTGATTATAAAATACTACTATTGACCTTTAAAGCACTGAATGGTCTCATGTCACAGTACCTGAGTGAACTTCTGCTCCTCTATGACCCGCCACACCTACTTAACTCAAAAGGTGCAGGCTATCTGCTGGTACCTCGTATAGTGAAGGCTACATCAGGGGGCAGAGCCTTTTCTTACAAAGCCCCACAATTATGGAACAGCCTTCCAAGTAGTGTTCGGGAATCAGACACAGTCTCAGTGTTTAAGTCTAGGCTGAAAACATATCTGTTTCATCAAGCCTTTTGTTAATGGTGTTTATGAGGTAAAGGTGTAGATCTAGAGGGTCCTCAGACAGAGTGTTTTGGTAAACTAGGATGTATGGATGCTGTCAGTTCCCCACTCGCTTGCTCACTCGAGTTTGTTGACGGTGTAGTGGCTGGCTGCTTTATGTCCCGGGGCTCCCTCATGCCTGTGTTGCCTTCTGGCTCTCCCCTTTTAGTTATGCTGTTATAGTTAGTTGCCGGAGTCCCTGCTTGTACTCAGTGCAATATGTATACTGTTCCTACTTATTGAGGTGACATTGGGCATACCTAACAACCTGTGTTTTCTCCCCCCCCAAAATCTGTCCCTCTGAGTTACATGTCGGTCCTGGGATCAAGATGCGGACCTCTTCTGCTCCTTGGACCTGCCTGATCCATCCTGGTGCCCTGTGTCTGGCTGGAGTCTCATCGCATCGCTTCCGTGGAGGGCAGCCCCATGTGGACAGTTGGGGGTCACGCCTGGAGGATGCTCTGGACTCTTGCAGTGGTGCTTTTGTGGCTGGGGACTGCAGTTGACTTGCTGACTTTGGGACTGCAGTTGTCGTGAATGGTTTTGCACTCGGGTTTCCGTCGGTGGGGGGTTTATAGCATAAACGAAGCTGACTTTATGTTAGGACTGTTAATGTTATAGTCATGTTGTCTGTTGTTGCCCAAATGAGGATGGGTTCCCTTTTGAGTCTGGTTCCTCTCGAGGTTTCTTCCTCATGCTGTCTGAGGGAGTTTTTCCTTGCCACCGTCGCCACAGGTGTGTTCATTGGGGATAGATTAGGGATAAAATTAGCTCATATTGTAAGTCGTTCAAATTCTGTAAAGCTGCTTTGCGACAATGTTTATTGTTAAAAGCGCTATACAAATAAACTTGACTTGACTAACAAAGGAGATTTCTGAGGACCTCAGAAAAGGTTACAAAACCATCTCTAAAGAGTTTGGACTCCACCAATCCACACTCAGACAGATTGTGTACAAATGGAGGAAATTCAAGACTATTGTAACCCTCCCCAGGAGTGGTCAACCAACAAAGATCAAACAGCAATCAAAATGACTGCTCCAAGAGCAAGGCGTGTAATAGTCGGCGAGGTCACAAAGGACCCCAGGGTAACTTCTAAGCAACTGAAGGCCTCTCTCACATTGGCTAATGTTAATATTCATGAGCCCACCATCAGGAGAACACTGAACAACAATAGTCTGCATGGCAGGGTTGCAAGGAGAAAGCCACTGCTCTCCAAAAAGAACATTGCTGCTCATCTGCAGTTTGCTAAAGATCACATGGACAACCCAGAAGGCTATTGGAAAAATGTTTTGTGGATGGATGAGACCAAAATAGAACTTTTGGGTTTAAATGAGAAGCGTTATGTTTGGAGAAAGGAAAATGCTGCATTCCAGCATAAGAACCTTATCCCATCTGTGAAACATGGTGGTGGTAGTATCATGGTTTGGGCCTGTTTTGCTGCATCTGGGCCAGGACGGCTTGCCATCATTGATGGAACAATGAATTCTGAATTATACCAATGAATTCTAAAGGAAAATGTCAGGACATCTGTCCATGAACTGAATCTCAAGAGAAGGTGGGTCATGCAGCAAGACAACAACCCTAAGCACACAAGTCATTTTACCAAAGAATGGTTAAAGAAGAAGAAAGTTCATGTTTTGGAATGGCCAAGTCAAAGTCCTGACCTTAATCCAATCAAAATGTTGTGGAAGGACCTGAAGCGAGCAGGTCATGTGAGGAAACCCACCAACATCCCAGAGTTGAAGCTGTTCTGTATGGAGGAATGGGCTAAAATTTCTCCAAGCCAGTGTGCAGGACTGATCAACAGTTACCAGAAACGTTTAGTTGCAGTTATTGCTGCACAAGGGGGTCACACCAGATACTGAAAGCAAAGGTTCACATACTTTTGCCACTCACAGATATGTAATATTAGATCATTTTCCTCAATAAATAAATAAATAACCAAGTATAATATTTTTGTCTCATTTGTTTAACTACGTTCTCTTTATCTACATTTAGGATTTGTGTGAAAGTCTGACGATGTTTTAGGTCATATTTATGCAGAAATATAGAAAATTCTAAAAGGTTCACAAACTTTCAAGCACCACTGTATATCACTTGTACATCAGGCTGTCTACCTGTTTATACCCCGTGGTAGCAGGGGTGTGGCCAAGCATCAGTTGTGGCTGGAGACGAGGCAGGTAGAGAACATGATGAATCTCACCTGTGTTGGATTACCGGCAATTTATTTGTTTTTCTTGTGTTCTTTTGGTGAGATGCAGGTAACTAGAGCAAGAGCTGAGCAACGAAATGTCGTGTGTGTGTGTGTGTGTGTGTGTGTGTGTGTGTGTGTGTGTGCCTGAAGTGCAGAGAGCAAAATAAAGTTGCTGAAAAGTGAAGTTTAAATCAAAAATAAAATGCACCTTGAATTGTCAAGCCTGTCTCCCATTTCTTCATTTCCCAAGAGCCGCGAGAGTGCTACACTGGTGCTGAAAGCCAGGAATTGAGGAAAAAATGCTATCATGTAGTCCATTCCAATCACCAAGCTCCTCCAAGGCCTCGTTGATATCCTTCAAACCCAACATCAAGCCCTCATCTCGCTGTGCACAGAGCAGGAGCAGCACTTCCAGGCTCTGCTCCAGACCCAGCCAGTGGGTACTCCAGCAGCTGCTCCCATGGCCCACACCACATTAGGCTGGTTAAGATGGGTCTGCAGGATGATCCGAGGCCTTCGTCGAGTTTTGAGTGTGCCGCTGAAGGGTGCTTCTGTCCAACTTCACAAAGGGTGGGCCATCTATTGCCATGCCCATTGGGGAAGCCCAGCTCGCAGTCCAGCAACTCCCAGCAGCCAACTTGCTGGAGTATCCAGACCTGAAGTGAGCTATCTTGCAGAAGGTTGACCGCAGCCCGATACATCACCATCAGTGCTTCCATGCGCTGGCATTCAGTGAGATTGGCCACCCCTTTACCTTCACCCAACAGCTCCGAAACACCTGCCGATGGTGGCTGCTGACAGAGGAGTGTGACACTGATGACATCATCGACAGTGTGTTACTAGAACAGTTTGCCGTTCAGCTGCCAGAAGGAATGGTGGCCTGTGTCTAGTGGCCTCAGTAGAGAAGGCAGTCCAGCTGGCAGAAGACCATCTGGGGCATTTAGGTCATGATAAAATGCCGAACCATCTCATGATGCGTGCCATGTCTTGAATGTCAGCTGGTGAATTCGGTAGCCATGCCAAAAATGAAATTGCACCCTTTGTCATTAATTGAGATCCCCTTCTAAAAAAAATTGGTATGAATCTGGATCACTGGGCCATTTGATCAAGCTGGACAAGGGCATCACTTTGTATGAGCCATAGTGGATTATACAACAAGGTACCCGGAAGCAGTGATTCAATGCAATATTTCTGCACACAGTGTTGCACAAGCATTCTTCTGCATTATTTCCCGAGTTGAGATCACAAAAGAGATCCTGACTGATCAAGGTACAACATTTGTTATGCAGACTTCATGAACTGTATTACTAGGGATTAAATCAATTAATACCAACATGTATCATTCACAAACGGATGGTTGAACAATTTAATCAAATGGTTAGTTTGATGGCAAGATTAGTTAGTTCATTCACAGGGATGCAAGAAATCAGGATAGATGGCAGTAACCCCTGTTATTTGCAGTATAAGCGATCCCACAAGCCTCCACAGGGTTCTCCCTCCCCATGTGAATTATTGTATGGTGGCAAGCCCCATGGTATCTTGGACATCATTAGGGAAAATTAGGAGGAGGGACCTTCTGTGAGTAAAAATGAAATTCAGTGCGTTCTTGACCTGAGACCAAAACCCAGACACACTGAGCCATATGAGAGTGCTACAACAGAGTCTATGTGAATGTTAGATATCTGGACAATCTGTCTGTCTCTCACTCACTCTTTGCCTATCTGTCCTCTTCATCTACTGTATCTATCTGGTTGTATGATTGTATGTCTTCCTGTCAATTTGTCGGTGTGAAAAGGTATTTCAGTGTGAGAGCCCAACACTTTGTAAACGTTACTATGTGGTCAGTGAGAGATAGTGTGGATTAGGTGGTATTTAGTGGGTGTTTATTCATGCAGTCAATAAAGTGAGCTAACTGAGAGGAAACTGAGTGACTAGCAATGATGAATGGAGTTTCACACTTAATCCCTTCTTGCAAGCTCAGCCTGCTTTAATCGGTTTACCCAGGAGATTAAAATGAAGGCAGGGGAGGTTGAGGAGAGCAGATGCAGTCTTCCAATACTGCACATGGTCAGGGTTTCCAGGTTGGATGAACATTTCTAAGACCAATAAAGGTTTAAAATTTCCCCAATTCACACAAGTCATTCCAAACCTTAACTACTATATCTATTTTTTCAGCTCATAGAGATGAGAAATAACACAACTTGATAGAAATATCACCAAAGTGACAACCATAGCTTCATAATACAGATGCTGCAGTCTTTTTAGTTGTAGATGCAGTATGTTAAACATTATTATATGGCATTTCAAAACATTTCATGATTTAATTTTTTTTGCATCATTACAGCTGAACACATTAATTCAACACAGTACTGCATGTTTTACTAATGTTCTCTGTTAACTGGGTTATCCAAACAGACTTGGTACTTTAAGTCCATACAATCTGGAATCTGTCAAACTTTCTAATTTTTTTTTTAAGAACGTATTTATGTAACATTTATAAATATACCTACAACATTTCTGCATTTTTAGTTGTAGGAATATGAACAGTCGTAAGATGTTTTCATGCTAATTTATTCATTTTTGTTTAACATGTAATGCTTGAAGGGAAACATTTTATGAACATTATGAAAGTACTTTTCAGAACATTTGAAAAACATTATTTCTGTAACTACTGCAAATGTTCCTAACAACATTTCATTAGTTGTGGGAATGTAAAAATGGACATTGACAAATACTGAACAGTCTGCACAGACTTTCTTTTAGCTCAGTTACTGCATTTTGGTTCTTGTGTATGTGAGCTGAAATGCTGAATTAAAACTTAGACCCACGTGTCATGAATCTGTTCCGTTTCCTGTATCTGAGGCTATCAGCACTCACATGGCATTTGATATTAGTTCATCTGCATGCCCTTTGTCCTCTGTATTACTGTCTTGTGTCCTGGGTTCTTCAGCAGCCTCTCTCTGTGGCTTTTTCTATCTCAAGTCTGTTGAGGGACTCGGTTGATCTTTGCTCATCAACAGAGTTACAGTTGGTGATAACAACTGCACGTGCAGGAATATTATATACACAGAACGATCAGTTCAGAGTTTCAGTCATGCTCTGACCTCCATCCTGCCTCTGCCTTCTGTGATTTGCTTACACAAAGCAGGGTGTTTTGAATGAGCCGGATGTGACTTCCACATGCACAGAAGCTTGTGTGTGTGTGTGTCTGTGTGTGTGTGCACGCATGGGATCATATGACCAAGAGTAAGTGAGAAGATACTGAATGATTGATTGCAGGCCAAAAGTCAGAGGAAACCACAGTGTAGTAGCTTGAACATGGTGCTTTGTATACCAGAAAAACCACCCTGTACACGCCTATACTGCGGCCACATGCCACAAAAGGAAGAACATGACCAAAACCACAACTTCTGTTTTGCTTTAGTGACATTATTTCAGTGAAAAATCCTTGATGCAAAGTTCATCTATATTTCTAATTTTAAAATTAATAGTTGCATAAAAAAATTCCACTTTTGCACAATTTTATGGATTTCTGAGTATTTCTAGTGTATGATGTTATCTAGCACATTCTAGGGATAATCTTTTTTTCATGTTTTATTTTACCTATAATATATGATAGTCAATAAAGGAAAAATGTGGAGTACCAGTGTTTGCTTCTTTTTTTTTTGTCTTATTACTACTGTAATAATAATTTTAAAAAATGTAAAGCCTTGAGTAAATTTTTACTGGTTTCAGAGGTTCCTACCAGAATATTGATGAAAAATGAAAAGAATTAACTATTAATTCTGTTGTACAATTTTGGGAAAATAATCAGAAATAATCAGTTATTCCTATTTGCACTCAACATCAGTATTAACATTTATTAAGGCTACATCCACACAACGGCAACAAGATTTTTTTTTTTAAATATCGCGTCCACATGGGCAACGGATCAGGAAAATATCAGGTTCATATGGCAACGCAACGCTTGCTGAAAACGATGCAATACACATGCCACACCTCTACGTGCGCTGTAAGACGGTCCCATCGGAGACACCAGAACAATAGAAGTAGACACATGCGCATAAACCCCTTCTTCTGTAGCATTAGCCACATAAAGTTTTGATTATTAGTCAGTAGCGTAAAATAGTATCTATTGTCTAAGACACTTATTTATATTTCATATTAAAACGTCTATGTAAATTAATACATAGAAAGCCTGGCCAGGCGCTGAACGTTCTTCTGCCTTCACTTTAAAGGAACAGTCCACCGTACTTCCATAATGAAATATGCTCTTATCTGAATTGAGACGAGGTGCTCCGTACCTCTCCGAGCTTTGCGTGACCTCCCAGTCAGTCAGACGCGCTGTCACTCCTGTTAGCAATGTAGCTAGGCTCAGTATGGCCAATGGTATTTTTTGGGGCTGTAGTTAGATGCGACTAAACTCTTCCGCGTTTTTCCTGTTTACATAGGTTTATATGACCAGTGATATGAAACAAGTTCAGTTACACAAATTGAAACGTAGCGATTTTCTATGCTATGGAAAGTCCACACTATAATGACAGGCGTACTAACACCTGCGCGCTTCGGCAGGGCATTGATATCTGAGCTCCAATATTACATATCTGTGAGTGGCAAAAGTATGTGAACCTCTAGGATTAGCAGTTAATTTGAAGGTGAAATTAGAGTCAGGTGTTTTCAATCAATGGGATGACAATCAGGTGTGAGTGGGCACCCTGTTTTATTTAAAGAACAGGGATCTATCAAAGTCTGATCTTCACAACACATGTTTGTGGAAGAGTATCATGACACGAACAAAGATTTCTGAGGACCTCAGAAAAAGCGTTGTTGATGCTCATCAGGCTGGAAAAGTTTACAAAACCATCTCTAAAGAGTTTGGAGTCCACCAATCCACAGTCAGACAAATTGTGTACAAATGGAGGAAATTTAAGACCATTGTTCCCCTCCCCAGGAGTGGTCGACCAACAAAGATCACTCCAAGAGCAAGGCGTGTAATAGTCGGCGAGGTCATAAAGGACCCCAGGGTAACTTCTAAGCAACTGAAGGCCTCTCTCACACTAGCTAATGTTAATGTTCATGAGTCCACCATCAGGAGAACACTGAACAACAATGGTGTGCATGGCAGGGTTGCAAGGAGAAAGCCACTGCTCTCCAAAAAGAACATTGCTGCTCATCTGCAGTTTGCTAAAGATCATGTGGACAAGCCAGAAGGCTATTGGAAAAATGTTCTGTGGACAGATGAGACCAAAATAGAACTTTTTGGTTTAAATGAGAAGCGTTATGTTTGGAGAAAGGAAAACACTGCATTCCAGCATTAGAACCTTATCCCATCTGTGAAACATAGTGGTGGTAGTATCATGGTTTGGGCCTGTTTTGCTGCATCTGGGCCAGGACAGCTTGCCATCACTGATGGAACAACGAATTCTGAATTATACCAGCGAATTCTAAAGGAAACTGTCAGGACATCTGTCCATGAACTGAATCTCAAGAGAAGGCGGGTCATGCAGCAAGACAATGACCAGAAGCACACAAGTTGTTCTACCAAAGAATGGTTAAAGAAGAATAAAGTTAATGTTTTGGAATGGCCAAGTCAAAGTCCTGACCTTAATCCAATTTAAATGTTGTGGAAGGACCTGAAGCGAGCAGTTCATGTGAGGAAACCCACCAACATCCCAGAGTTGAAGCTGTTCTGTACGGCGGAATGGGCTAAAATTCCTCCAAGCCGGTGTGCAGGACTGATCAACAGTTACCGCAAATGTTTAGTTGCAGTTATTGCTGCACAAAGGGGGTCACACCAGATACTGAAAGCAAATGTTCACATACTTTTGCCACTCACAGATATGTAATATTGGATAATTTTCCTCAATAAATAAATGACCAAGTATAATATTTTTGTCTCATTTGTTTAACTGGGTTCTCTTTATCTACTTTTAGGACTTGTGTGAAAATCTGATAATGTTTTAGGTCATATTTATGCAGAAATATAGAAAATTCTAAAGGGTTCACAAACTTTCAAGCACCACTGTAGCATAGAAAATCCACTGGCATGTTTTTGGTCCCAGAAGAACCTCACACAAACATGAAAAGTACATGTGAAACTCCACAGAGACAGTAATCTGAGCTCAATATCAAACCCTGGAGTTGTGAGGACACAACGCTCTTCCACTGTGCTGCCCTTAAGACTTAACAACCACTTACCATTAGTGTATGTGGTCCTTTCTGAAAGTATTCTTCATTTGTAACCACGTGACCAAAACTGCTTGCGTCACTGACTGCCACCATGTTGGAGGATATACAATACACATACAGTAGTAAGATATACAGCGGTAAGAGTACAGACTGAAAGGTAAAGAGGGAGTTACATTTCGAAGCTTGGAGTCATTTCTCAAATCCATTTTAAAAACAATCATTTTGACTGCTTCAAAAGACAGGTATCTAACACACTATATAACATATTTAGTGATAAAAGAGCACTCACCGGGCGAGGAGGCTGCAGTATTTGAGGTAGTGGATTGACATGAATCTTGTTTGATTGACTCTGTGATCATTTGGGAAGATTCTTCAATAATTTTGCGTTTCTTTCTGCACTCTGTAAGCCTAGCATTTCAAGCTTTAGTACCATCTTTGATTTTGTTGTGGCCCATATTTTGTGTTAGAGCCCAGTCTGGATCCGTAAAATTGTAGAGATCAGCTGGTTTCCCTAACGGGAAAAAAAGCAAAATAAAAGCAGCAGCAGCAAAAATTATATACAGCTCTTTTGAAAATGAAAGAATCATAGAAGCCTTTGCTTGTCGGATCATACACTTGATCACTCTGTCACGTTTGACACCAGAGACTTTCTGCACAACCAGGCTGTGAAAAATGACGAGGGATTGTAGCGCCATTTTTCATGGACATTTTTCACTATATGCCTTCACGTACGCTCAGACACTGCCCGACATTCAGAGACTCACTCATGTGCTAACATACACGCACACACGCAGCCGAGACATCTGTTAGTCCAAACATTCACATATTGGAACTTTTTTCTTTTCTAGCGCGATTAGCGCGAAAATGAGACTTGCACAAAAATGTCTACTTTTCATTCATCCACTCACCATTTTAGCGAGCAGCGCGGTACCCGTTGTCTCCGCTCCATAGTTCATACGCATTCCCATCACTTCACACAATAAACAAACATTTCACTCACCTCACTTCCTGGTGCAACAGCAGGCTGGTCCGAGAGGAAACCAGAGCCTCTCGGAACCACCGTTCTTAACCACTGATCTGGTGCAGTGGGGGGAGAACATTTGGACTTCCGGAAGTGTAGTGTGTTTGGGAAATTGTTTTGTGCAGTTTTATTTCAGTTATGGATGCATGTTAATGTGGTCTGTTATTTGTGTTAGTTTTAATGGGGGGGGGGGGGGTTTGGGAATATTGGGGTATTTTCTAGGGGAATTTAAATGTGTGTTTTAATACTTTTTGTACTTTTTTTTGTATTGGGTAATTGGTGGACCAATCAGCAGTGAGCTACAGCCTGTGAGCCCTTTAAAACGGGCAGTTTTTGTCATTATGGAGAGAGAGGGCGAGGGGAATGCAGGCTTGCTGTGAGGCTGTGCAATGTAGGTGCAAAGTATGTAAGTGCAATGCAAAATTTGACTTTTTTGTTGTAGTTATTATTTAAGTTGCCTGACTGAGGCCGGTTTTGTTTTGCGTTTATTCAGTTTTTTTTTTCCCCTATTTTGTATGCACTTATTATTCACTGTAAATAAATTCGCACCCGTATTCACTTTATATTTGAGTTGCCAAGTCTTCTTCTATCCTTTATTGGCAAGGGCCAGTCCTGATGTGAGGTGGGGGGTGGAGAAGCCCCCTTTTCTCACAGTTGGTGTCAGAAGTGGGATAGTGGCGCCTCGGAAGATTTTGAAGAAGACGATAGGCAGACGGGTTCAGCCTAAACGAGGCATGGCTTATCGGCGGCTACCCCAAGATGCCGTGAAGGGGGTGACGGCCGAGGAGGAGGAGCAAGAGGCTGGTGAGGAGATTGAAGGAGCCATGGGTGGAGCAGGGGATGTTCCACAGACACGGGACATGAGCATGCTGTACAGTCTGTTACAGAAGTCCATACTGGATCAGCAGCGTGAGGCACATAAGCAGGACATGAGATGGCGCAGCGTCCAGATCCAGCTCAACACCGTGCACGATGAGCTGGAGAGGGAGCGACGAAAGGCAGCAGAGGAGCGGGAGCAGCAGCCAGATGACGACGGTACTGGGACTCCTCTACAGCTAAGTCCTCAATACAATCCAGTAGCGCCACCGCCAAGGCTCCAAGCAGCAGCAGCACCACCGCCAGCAGCACCAGCGCTAGCAGCGCCAGCAGCACTACCTCCTGCAGGACCAGCAGCACTGACTCCAGTGGCCTGGACAAGGGCAGCAGTGCCAAAGCTGGAAGATGGAGATGATATTGAACAATACCTTACCACGTTTGAAAGACTTGCCTTGGCCTACAAGTGGCCTGGGTCGGACTGGGCCATCTACCTGGTACCATATCTGACGGGCCGGGCCCGAGCGGCATACGTCGCGATGGACATGAACGAGGCTATGGATTATGATCGAGTGAAGGCAGCAATCCTCAACAAGTATGAAATTAATGGCGAGACGTACAGGCAGCGTTTCCGTGAGCCAGATGTGCGAGTAGAGGAGACCCCCCGGGAACTGTACAACCGCCTGATGGATTTGTACAAGAAGTGGGTGAGGCCGGCAGGTAAGACTGTGGAGGAGGTTGGAGAAATCCTTGTGCTTGAACAGTACCTGCGCACTCTAGCTCCTGAAATCCGGATCTGGGTTAAGGAACATAACCCAGCCACAGGCCAGCAGGCAGCTGAACTGGTGGAGGCGTTCCTGGCAGCTAGACCGGGTCCGAAGGTGTTCCGCAGCCAGAACTACAGCCAACCAGCCGGAGGGGGTAAGTCTGGGGTTCCTGGTGGGGGATTTGGTCCTAGGGGGTTAGGTCAGGTTAGACCACCACACCATACCTATATTTCCCCTTACAGCCCAGCACCTAGGACTCCTACACGCCCCTATACTCCACCGCCTAGACAGCCAGCGCCCACAACTACCATACATAGGCCGCCCTTCACATGCCATCACTGTAACAAGCCTGGTCACATCGCCAGGGACTGTCCAGGCAGGAAAGCTCAGGGGTCCAGTTTTTGTAATGTCCCTAGACCTGAGGGCGGAGCTGATGACACTGTATCCAGAGTGCAGACTATCCCTGTAACTGTGAATGATAAGCCAACATTTGCGTTACTAGACACTGGCAGCACACACACTCTAGTCCAGCCACACCTGATTGATAAGTCAGAGGAATTGGGGACAGAGCAGCTGAGAGTGCATTGTGTGAATGGAGACGAGCATGTGTATCCAGTGGCAGATATTTGTCTTGAGGTTCAGGGGCAAGCTTTTTTGCTGAGGGCAGGCATCGTACAAGGTTTACGGTATACTGTAGTCTTGGGTCAGGATGTCCTCATTTTGCCTGAGCTGGTGCAGTCAGCAGAGCCCATTAGCATGGTAGTCACCAGAGCTAGGGCTAAGCAGTCTGCTGAGGAGGAGGCAAAGAAAGCTGTATGTGACATGTTGCCCTATAGCCAATGTGATATTGATCCCCCTGTGTCTACTAGAATGCCAAAAACCCGTAGGCAGCGAAGACTCGCTAAACTGCAGGGCACAGTAGATAAGGTGATCAGCTACTTGCCAAAGCCTGTTGATGAAAAGGATGTGTGGAAGGCTCCCCATAATTTTGCTGACCTGCAGAAGAATGATGACTCTTTGAAGGATGCGTTTACTAAGGTCACAGAAATTGATGGTGTTGAAACTGGTGTGGTTAAACAGCTAACTGGTGAATACTACTTTGTGAGAGATGGCATATTGTACCACCAACCTGAGAATGGCAATGTGGAGCAGGTGGTAGTGCCAAATTGTCTGAGAGAGAGTGTGCTCAGTTTAGGTCATGACATACCCTGGGCAGGGCATTTAGGTACTGTTAAGACCCTAGAAAGAGTGGCACAATGTTTTCACTGGCCAGGGCTCTACACAGATGTCCAAAATTATTGTCGCACATGTTCTACCTGTCAGCTTACTAGTAAACACAAGGCTAGACCCTCCCCTTTGCAACCACTTCCCATTATAGGCATTCCATTTCAGAGGATAGGGATGGACATTGTAGGTCCCTTGGAGAGAACCAGGTCAGGGCACAGGTTCATTTTAGTCATGTGTGATTATGCTACACGTTACCCTGAAGCATTCCCCCTTCGAAAGATAACAGCAGGGTCAGTGGCAAGAGCACTGTTGCAACTGATATCACGAGTAGGCATACCACATGAAATACTGACAGACCAGGGTACCGCATTTCTATCCAAAACACTTAGACAAGTGTATAGTTTGCTTGGGATTAAGGGGATACGGACCACTCCCTACCACCCCCAGACTGATGGGCTGGTGGAGCGTTACAACCAAACCCTGAAGTCAATGTTGCGGAAATTTGTGGCAGAAAACGGCAAAGACTGGGACCAGTGGTTGCCATACCTCCTTTTTGCCTATAGGGAGGTACCACAGGCATCCACTGGTTTCTCCCCTTTTGAGTTGCTGTATGGGCGCCAGGTCCGGGGCCCATTGGATTTACTCCGTGATGCCTGGGTGACTCCAAAACCCCAGGAGCCAGACAGCGTGCTCTCCTATGTCTTGAAGATACAGGAGAAGATGGGGAAGATGGCTAGCTTGGTGGAGGAGAACATGACCAAGGCCCAGCAGACCCAGGCGAGCTGGTATGACCAGAGGGCGAGGCAGAGGAGCTTCGCACCTGGGCAACAGGTTTTGTTGCTGTTACCCACCACCGAGAACAAGTTGCTGGCCCGCTGGCAAGGTCCTTACACCGTGGCGCGTCAGCTGGGGCCAGTGACCTACGAGGTGGAGATGCCAGGATGACGGAAGGCAAAGCAGGCCTTCCACATTAACCTGCTTAAGGAGTGGCAGGAGCGGGAGGCGCCGCTCAGCCAGCAGCTCCTGGTGCAGGACATGGACAGTGATGTAGAGCCGCAGGAGCAGTTCTTCCCGGCAGCAGGTGCACCAACTGACCCGGATGTCTCCCATTTGACAGCCCAGCAAGCACGGGAGTTGCAGGCCATCATCCCTCCAGGCTTGTTTTCTGAGCAGCCTGGGCGCACATCATTGGTTGAGCATGACTTCCAGCTGAAGGACCTGAATCCAGTGCGGCAAAGGATGTATCGCATCCCAGAGCGATTGCTTCCAGCTCTGCAGGAGGAGCTGGAGATAATGAAGCAGCTGGGGGTCATTGAGCCATCCAGCAGCAGCTGGAGCAGTCCTGTCGTGCTGGTCCCAAAGAAGGATGGCAGCATTCGCTTTTGTATTGATTTCAGACAGTTGAACTTGCAGTCCACATTCGATGCCTACCCAATGCCCAGGCTGGAGGACTTGATTGAGGGGCTTGGAAGGGCGTCTTACATCACAACCCTTGACCTCTGCCGGGGGTATTGGCAGGTGCCACTGGCCGAGGGGGCAAAACGGTACACCGCCTTCCGGACCCCTCAAGGCCTGTATCAGTTCACTACGATGCCCTTTGGTCTGCAGGGGCACCAGCGACTTTTCAAAGACTCATGGACCGTGTGCTGGAGGGCACGGGGGACTTCGCCGCGGCTTATCTTGACGATGTCGTAGTCTGGAGCGCTACCTGGGAGGGGCACCTCCAACATCTGGCCGAGGTGTTTCGGCGCATTAGTGAGGCTGGCTTGACCATCCAGCCAAGGAAATGTTTTCTGGCTCAGCAGGAGGTTCGGTACCTGGGCCACATTATTGGCAAGGGGGTGATTAAGCCCCAGAAGGACAAGGTCGAGGCGGTCCGGGACTGTCCGCGACCCTGCACGAAGAAGGACGTTCGCTCTTTCTTAGGCCTTGCAGGGTGGTATAGAAGGTTCATTCCGAACTTCGCCACCCGCGCGGCACCCCTCACAGACTTGACTCATAAGTCAGGTTCAGCAAAGGTGGAGTGGGGGGAGGTGCAGGAGCAGGCCTTCCAGGACTTGAAAGGGGCTCTGCTTTGTGAGCCTGTGCTACAGAGCCCAGACTTCGAACAGACATTTACTGTGCAGACAGATGCCTCTGGGGTTGGACTGGGGGCAGTCCTTCTTCAGGGGGAGGCAGAGCAGCAGAAGCCGGTGGCGTATATTAGCCGAAAGCTGTTCCCACGAGAGACGAGGTACTCGGTGGTAGAGCTTGAATGCCTTGCGGTGAAATGGGCGCTAGAGACATTTAAGTATTACCTGTTGGGCAGAGACTTTTTACTAGAGACTGACCACAGAGCATTGCATTGGTTGGACCGAATGAAAGACTCTAATGCACGTATTACACGTTGGTTCCTCTCTTTGCAGCCCTACAGGTTTACAGTGAAATACAGGGCAGGGTCACAGAACCCTGTAGCGGACTTCCTGTCTCGCCACCCTGGTGGCGAGCCAACAGAAGGGGGAGGAAATGTGAAAAATGACGAGGGATTGTAGCACCATTTTTCACGGACATTTTTCACTATATGCCTTCACGTACGCTCAGACACTGCCCGACATTCAGAGACTCACTCATGCGCTAACATACACGCACACACGCAGCCGAGACATCTGTTAGTCCAAACATTCACATATTGGAACTTTTTTCTTTTCTAGCGCAATTAGCGCGAAAATGAGACTTGCACAAAAACGTCTACTTTTCATTCATCCACTCACCATTTTAGCGAGCAGCGCGGTACCCATTGTCTCCGCTCCATAGTTCATACGCATTCCCATCACTTCACACAATAAACAAACATTTCACTCACCTCACTTCCTGGTGCAACAGCAGGCTGGTCCGAGAGGAAACCAGAGCCTCTCGGAACCACCGTTCTTAACCACTGATCTGGTGCAGTGGGGGGAGAACATTTGGACTTCCGGAAGTGTAGTGTGTTTGGGAAATTGTTTTGTGCAGTTTTATTTCAGTTATGGATGCATGTTAATGTGGTCTGTTATTTGTGTTAGTTTTAATGGGGGGGGGGGGGGGGGGGGTTGGGAATATTGGGGTATTTTCTAGGGGAATTTAAATGTGTGTTTTAATACTTTTTGTACTTTTTTTTGTATTGGGTAATTGGTGGACCAATCAGCAGTGAGCTGCAGCCTGTGAGCCCTTTAAAACGGGCAGTTTTTGTCATTATGGAGAGAGAGGGCGAGGGGAATGCAGGCTTGCTGTGAGGCTGTGCAATGTAGGTGCAAAGTATGTAAGTGCAATGCAAAATTTGACTTTTTTGTTGTAGTTATTATTTAAGTTGCCTGACTGAGGCCGTTTTTTTTCCCCCTATTTTGTATGCACTTATTATTCACTGTAAATAAATTCGCACCCGTATTCACTTTATATTTGAGTTGCCAAGTCTTCTTCTATCCTTTATTGGCAAGGGCCAGTCCTGATGTGAGGTGGGGGGTGGAGAAGCCCCCTTTTCTCACACAGGCTATTAAACTGTCCAATATTTCTTATATATTGCGATGTTTCATTAATAACTAGTTCATAGCACTTACCATTGATAAAATGTTCACTGCAGAGTTGTGTGGTTTTTGCTTTCTCATCACTTAAATCAGCCCAGTTTATGTTGGACAGCCACTGACGTCTACGCTCCATGGACAACTCTCGTTTTTTCTCCTTGATTATTTATAATTGCTGGAATTCTAAAGAACTTATAAGTCCCCTTGTCTCAAATAGAGTTGTGCCCGCATCCAATTACAGCACAAAGAGTCGGCATAGCCAAGAAACTAAAGGAATTCTTGAGCGTAACAACCTCTCAAGCATATCTTCTATAGTAAATATGCACTGCGTGAGTTTGTGTATATCCTCTAACATGGCCCACTTCTGGTTCAAAGCCTCATGCACAATTAACTATGATGTCAGGTGCAAATGATGAATTGGAACAACAAGGCCAAGTCTATTGTTTTTGCTATACACTGAAGACATTTGGGTTTAAAATCAAAAGATCAATGAGACTATAGATCAGAATTTCAGCTTTTATTTCCTGACATTTACATCTAGATGTACAACTTAGAACTGGCACCTCTGGTGGAAGACCACACAATTTTTAGGTGAGCAAAAGTGTAGGAACAGATAGTCTTAAAGTAAATTAAAGTAAAGGACACTTAATATTTGGTTGCATATCCCTTACGTGCAATAACTGCACCAAGCTGCTGACCCACTGACATCACCAAAGTGTTGCATTTTTTCTTTTGTGATGCTTTTCCAGGATTGTACTGCAACTTCTTTCAAGTGTTTTTTTTTTTTTTTTTTTTTTTTTTGGGGGGGGGGGGGGGGGTTCCCTTCACTTTCTTCTTCAGAAAATGAAGTGTATGCTCAGTTGGGTCAACGAATGAGCTCAAATGTTTTGGATCATGAGCAGATCCTTTCTTTCTCCACACTTTGGCCCTTCCATCAATTTGGTAGAGGTTAATTTTGGTGCCAGAACCTTTGACACTCATCTCTGTATTTCTTTGCAAATTTCTGGCCTTCTGATTCTTGCTGCTGATGAATGTTTTGCATCTTATGGTATGGCCTCTGTATCTCTGCTCTCGGCATCTTCTTTGAATGGTGGATTGAGATACCTCTACCCCTGCTCTGTGGAGGTTGTTGGTGATGTCACCAATTGTTGTTTTTGGGTTTTTCTTCACAGTTCTCACAATATTTCTGTCATCATCTGCTGTTGTTTTCCTTGGCTGATGTGTTTGATATCTGGTTGTTAGTACACTAGCTTGTTTCTTTTCCATGACATTCCAGATTGTTGTATTGGCTATGCCCAATGCTTGTGCAATGGCTGTGATTGATTTTCCTTCTTTTCTCAGATTTGGAATAGCTGGCTTTTCTCCCATAGACAGCTATCTAGTCCTCATGTTCCATCCATCCATTATCTGTAGCCACTTATCCTGTTCTACAGGGTCGCAGGCAAGCTGGAGCCTGTCCCAGCTGACCGTGGGTGAGAGGCAGGGTACACCCTGGACAAGTTGCCAGGTCATCGCAGGGCTGACACACAGAGACAAACAACCATTCACACTCTCATTCACACCTATGGTCAATTTAGAGCCACCAATTAGCCTAACTTGCATGTCTTTGGACTGTGGGGGAAACCGGAGCACCCGGAAGAAACCCACACAGACACGGGGAGAACATGCAAACTCCACACAGAAAGGCCCTCGCTGGCTGCTGGGCTCAAACCCAGAACCTTCTTGCTGTGAGGCAACAGTACTAACCACTGCACCACCATGCCACCCAGTCCTCATGTTAATTTATCATTTTTAACAACAAATGCAGACTTCACATGTGAAATCCAGGGTTCAAACAAAGAATAGACATTCAGAACTATTCACTGTTTAAAAAAACAACAGCAATCTAATAGGGCACCTCGGCTGAAATTCTGATCTATCATCTCATTTGTGTCAAATAATGGGGTTGCAGACAGCTGTAAGTGCAATAAGTGTGTGCTTATTATAAAAACAACAAGCAGGCATACAAGTCCAAAATGTTAGGCAGAACCAACAACAGTGAACAGGCAAAGGTCATGCGAGGCACATACAGACTAGATGAGGCAGAGACAAATGCAGAATCCAATATACAGTGGGGAGTCAGTAAACCAGAATAGCAATAGAACAATGGTTTGGTAAGATCAGATACGAGGAACTGAGCGTATACTTCATAAAGTCTTGGTGTTTGTGGAGTCCTTATATGTGCACACTGTGATTGCCCTCTGATCAGGAACAGGTGCCTTGTAATTGGTTCTAGAGGTGTGCACTGCTCAGAGCGTGAATGCACATGGACATGAGTGATAGTTCAAGCGCATATATGACAGAACCCCCCCCCCAAAAAAAAAAAAAGAGTTCCCTCTGGGAGCTAAAACCCTCCTTGGACTAACCTGGGGATGAGGACCTGGCACTAGACAAAGTTCCCTCGGAGCGCCACTCTGACTTGGGAAGGACATAGCAATGGAACATGGGCTTTGGTGGAGGTTTGGGTTCTGGTTGGGCTTTGAATGGGGGCAAGGACACAGGTGGAGGCTTTGGTTCAGGCTTGGACTCAAACTGGGTTGGGGATGCAAGTGAAGGCTTTGGTTCAGGCTTAGGTGCAAACATGGACATGAGGATGGTCAGGGTCTCAGGAATAGACATGGGCTTAGGCATAGGTTTAGACATGGGTGTGGACTCTGGCATAGGCAAAGGCTTAAACATGGGCTCAGGCATAGATTCAGACATGGACATGAGCTAGGTCATGGGCCTGGACCTGGGCTCAGACATGGACTTGGGCATGGATGTGGGCTCACACATAGGCCTGGACATGGGCTCAGGCATAGACTTGGGCATGGATGTGGGCTCAGGCAATAGGCCTGGACATGGGCTCAGGTATAAACTTGGGTGTGGACATGGGCTCTTGCATAGACATGGGTTCAGTTATAGGCATGGGCTTGAGCATGGGCATGGACCCTGGCATGGGCCTGGACTCAGGTGTCAGCATGGGCATGGACTCAGGCATTGAACTGGGCTTGAGCATGGGCATGGACCCTGGTGTTGGCATGGGCATGGATTCAAACATGGGCATGGATTCTGGCATCAGGATGGGCATGTGGACTCAGGTGTGTACCTAGGCTTGAGCACAGGCATTGGACTTTGCATCAGCATGGGCATGGATTAGAATATGGGCATGGACTCAGTTGTGAACTCTGGCTTACATTCTGGCCTTGGCAATGGACATGAATTTGGACATGGACTTGGATGTAGGCTTGGACTTTTACCTTGGCAAGAGCTATGGCATTAGCATAGGCATAAATGTGGATAAGGGCTTGGATTCAGGCCTGGACTCAGAGGCAGGTCTAGGCTTGGTTTGAGTGACAGCCTCCTCCTTGAAGCCTGACAGTGGAGCAACAATCTCATCCCCACTGAAGCCCAGCGGCGGAGCAACGATATCTTTGAAACCAGGAGGAGGAGCAAAGAGCTCATACAAGACTTCAACTGCTCAACAGTCTGTGGTCCCCATTGTCTGATTCTCCTCATCATGGTGCGCCATGCATTCTCAGTAAGAGACAGATCTGGACTGGCAGCAGGCAAGTCAAGTACATACACTCTGTGTCTACAAAGCCACGCTGCTTTATGTCCCGGGGCTCCTTCATGCCTGTGTTACCTTCTGGCTCTCTCCTTTTAGTTATGCTGTCATAGTTAGTTGCCGGAGTCCCTGCTTGTACTCGGTGCAATATGTATCCTGCTCCTACTTATTCAGGTGACATTGGGCATACCTAACAACCTGTGTTTTCTTTCCCTCCCCTCCCCCACCCCAAATCTGTCCCTCTGAGTTACATGGAGTCAACAGGAAATCTTTTGGTGGAGAGGGTGGAGACCTCGACTGGCTATCGTAGCCTGTAGGGAATCGGCCGTCAGACTTTCTGTCGCATGTCCCAGACCCGGTGAAATGTAACTGAATTGTCTTGGCCAGCCCTCAGGGTCCCATCTGCATCTCATCATTGCTGAGTGTGCGCTCCCATCACCCAATCAAGCATCCAGCCAGAGCAGGTCATGATATATTTTTTACCATATTAACATGCCATTGTTGTGTGTTATGCCTGATGTAAAGACTCTCGTCTCTGCGAGCCTACCACACAGATTTAATACTTGTCATTTTTAGGGCATACCTAACAACATGTGTTTTCTTTCTCTCTCTCTTCCCCCCCCCCCAATCTGTCCCTCTGAGTTACATGTTGGTCCTGGGATTGAGATGCTGGCCTCTTCTGCCCCTCGGACCTGCTTGATCCATCCTGGTGCCCTGTGTCTGGTCGGAGTTTTATCGCACCGCTCCTGTGAAGGACGGCCCCATGAGGACAGTTGAGGGTTATACCTGGAGAATGCTCTGGACTCTTACAGTAATGCTTTTATGGCTGAGGACTACAGTTGACTTGCTAACTTTAGGACTGCAGTTATCATGAACAGTTTTGCACTCAAGTTTCCATCAATGAAGAGTTATAACATCAACGAAACTGTCCTCATGTTAAAACTGTTAATATTATAGTCAGGCTGTCTGTTGTTGCCCAAATGAGGATGGGTTCCCTTTTGAGTCTAGTTCCTCTCGAGGTTTCTTCCTCATGTCGTCTGAGGGAGTTTTTCCTTGCCACCGTCGCCACAGGCTTGCTCATTGGGGATAGATTAGTGATAAATTAGCTCATGTTTTAAGTCGTTCAAATTCTATAAAGCTGCTTTGCGACAATGTTTATTGTTAAAAGCGCTATACAAATAAACTTGACTTGACTTGTTGTAACTCATGCAGAATGAAGCCTGGCATTGTTTTGCTGAAATAAGCATGGACTTCCCGGGAAGAGACATCACCTTGATGACAACATATGTGTCTCTAACATCCCAATATATACCTCCATATCAATGGTATCTTCACACATGCAACTCACCCATGCCTTGGGCACTGATTCCCCCTCCCATACCATCATAGATCCCTGCTTTTGCACCTTTCTCTGAAAACAAACTGGATGGTCACGTTCAACTTTGGCACTGAGAACTCAGCATCCGGTTTTCCCGAAAACAAGCTGAAATGTGGACTTATCTGACCACAGCACGTTTCCACTGTCTTTCAGTCCATCTGAGATGAGTTCAGGTTCAGAGAAATCAGCAGCATTTCTGAATAGAATTGATGAATGGCTTCCTCCTTGTGTATTACAGTTTCAGGTTGCATTTCTGGATGCAGCGGCAGACTGTGTTAAGTGACAGCGGTTTTCCAAAATATTCCCGAGCCCATGGGGCTATATTTGTAACATTAACATGATGGTTTCTCAGGCAGTGCCACCTGAGGGCTCGAAGGTCACGCATTTTCAACAGTGGTTTCTGACCTTGCCATTTACGCACCGAGATGTCTCCAGATTCCCTGAATCCTTTCACAATATTATGTACTATAGATTTTGAAAGACCTAAAATTTTGCGTTAAGTAATTTTCTTTTTGAATTGACTAACAATTCTCTCATGAATTTTAGCACAAAGGAATGAGCAATGACCCACCCTTGTTTGCAAAGACTAAGCCTTGGGTGCATGCTCCTTTTACACCCAATCATGTTACCAATTAACCTGTTTATTGTGGAATCTTCCAAAATGGTATTACTTGAATATCCTATGAAGTTTTCAGTCTTATTTTGGCTCTGTCCCAACTTTTTTTGAGCGTTATATGCATCAAATTCTAACTTCATTTATATTTACAAAATACAATTATGATGGTCAGTAAAATGATTGAAAATCTTTTCTTTTGTCAGTTAAATAAAGGTTTATGTAAATTAATAAAATCACAGATTTTTGTTTTGATTGCATTTTGGAAAATATCCCAACTTTTCTGGAAATGGGGTTAGTATATAAATCCTCTTTATATTTAAACACCTTCCTTTTACTAACAATTTCCTCATCATCTGCACAGTGTTTCCCACATATAGACGAGATAGCATATGCGATTTACCGAGCAGCTTGAGCAGAGAAGATTCCAAGAAAAAAGTTTGGACACACCTAATTCAATGTTTTTTTCTTTTTTTATTAATTAAAAAACACTTCGTGTCTTAAAGTAATGACGTATGTTTGTTTGACTGTTGCTTCTCTTTACTTAGTTGAGTGGTTTTCAACATAATATGGATTACTACAGTTGTAGAAGAGGGCTATTTACTGTATTTTTTTATTTAATATTTACTGTTTGATCTCAGGTGCATTAAGAAGGCAAGAAATTGCACTAATTAACTTTTGACGAGGCACGCCTATTAATTGAAAAGCATTCCAGGTGACTACCTCATGAAGCTGGTTAAGAGAATGCCAATAGAGTGCAAAGTGTCATCAAGGTAAATGGTGGCTACTGTTGTGTCAGATATCAATTCATTTCTCATGAGCACTCACAAGGCACTACGCACAAGATAGAGGTGGAGCCCAAACCCTCAGCACGTGTTTTAGAAAGACCATATTTACCTTTGCACCCACTGGGAAAGCATGGTAGGAAATGTTTGGACAAAGCCCAGTTAGCCTTTCACCTGCTCCTGGAAATCTAGAATGACCACAACTCCAGATCAACCTCAAAACACAACTGGTTATCAACCTATTCAATCTTATCCAATTTCATCATTTGATTATGTCCATTGAAACCAAAACCCTCTTCAAGAAAATAAAAAACCAAGGAATAAGAATTGAGTTGTCCATTGCATCCTTCAACGGTTGATCAGGCAATTTTTCAAGTTTGGGCAGAGTTGTGGTCACAAAAAAGCACAGAACTTGACAGCTACTTTGAAGAATCGAAAATATAAAACATTTTACTTTATCAATTTTTTTGTTTACCACATAATTACATATGTATTATTTCAGTTTTGATGCCTTCAGTATTGTTCTGCAACATAGAAAATAATCAAAAGAAAAAAAGAAACTATGAATGAGTTGGTGGGTCCAAACTTTTGACTGGCATGGTATTATTAAAACCAGTGTTGTTCCAGAGAGAACTATGCTAAGCAATAAGGGGTTTTTTTTGCTTCAACCCTTTGCCACAGTTGAGTTCAAGTTGCTCTTTTCCAGAAATGTAGATGAGTCATGTGTTGGGACTGGAGCATGTTTAAAGGAGGTTTACTACTCAAACACAGAACTCCAGAGGGAATCAGTGACACTCCTTAGAACAGATTCCACAGTGATGGGCACTACGTGACTGATGTGCTAATCATCAGGAAGCATAACACAGTCAAGAACAGACAAGTGGGCAATGAGGGAGTGTTAATGCTGACATATCTGTTTGTCATACTCACATAGTAAGACTCGTATTCAATTGCCCTTTTCCCCATGTCTTGTAATATCTAAACACCAAATAGTTAACAAGTGCAGGCAAGCTAAAATCTGCCAAGCATCTCTAATCAACTGCACAGAATTTGGGGGATATGAGATACAGTTCCTATTCACATTTCTGTGGACATGACAAAATTTGGTCTTCCATATTATTTGGGCTATAGCTAAGCACAAAACAGGAACGTCCGTTTTTAAAAGCTTTTGATTAGTTGTAGTTTAGTTTTCTGAGCATTATGCTTCTAGAAATGTTTAATTCCAAGAATGCTCAACTTGACTCTTCATGATACACACAAGTGTTATGAGTCATTTTAACATTAAAAAACATTCCTACAACATCACTGCAACATTGTTATTTACATTAATTTTTAGTTTCTGTGTTAGTTTTTGTTAAACTAAAACCTGTGTGATATATAGCAAATGCTTTTAGAACATTGCAGGAATGTTATTCTTGGAAAAGAGAATAATTTCTGACAGTTTAGTGAAATGTTAAATGCCTGATAGGTTCTATGTATTAAGAAGAAAATAATGAGCAATTATTTGGAATCTGTAGTACCCCTCGCTTACCCAGTTACTATACACACTATTCTTCAAGGGTTCTTTGCAGGTCCTTAGCTTCCAAAAAATGTTCTACTTGAAGCCCTCTCTCATAGAAAAACACTTTGTGGTACAGTTCTGCATAGGACCCAGAAGGACAACTGAAGAACCCGTAGGGGTTCTACATTTTGAGTTTATAAGTCAGCATAACAGTTGGGTTCTTTCAATAGGTACTTTGGATGGTTAGAGGGTCTTAAATTTCTCAAGGAGTTTTACTTATAAAATCATTTCAAAAGGAAAATGAACCCCCTTCTAACTTTCCACCAACTTAGTGCATCTAATAATGTTTATAAGTACTCCTTTTATCCAAGGACAGTAGTAATGTGGAACAATTTACCAATAACTTATGAAGTAAACAAACAATTTCAAGGCTGTTGCCCTTTGAGTCATCAAGTCTTACAACTAATGAAGTCAAAATATATATTTATTCATGATTTTATATTAGTTTTTAACACATTTTATTTGTTTATATGTACATTTAGGAATGTATCTGTGCGTGTGTGTATATATATATATTTTTTTTTTTTCCTTGTATATATACATTTTTTCCTTGTGTGTGTGTGTGTATATATATATATATATATATATATATATATATATATATATATATATACACATACATACATACATACATACATACACACACACACACACACGTGCGTGTATAAAATTTTATTTCCTCCTAGTAAACTGTTTTAGGAGTAATTTCATTAAAGGTTCTACATAAAACCTTTAAAGGTTTTCCTAGAAAGGCAGAAGAAGCCATACAATTGCTAAATTGAAAACTTTTTTCGAAGAACAAGGGCTTATGTAGCTACTCTAATTTGAAAGAAAGAAAGAAAGAAAGAAAGAAAGAAAGAAAGAAAGAAAGAAAGAAAGAAAGAAAGAAAGAAAGAAAGAAAGAAAGAAAGAAAGAAAGAAAGAAAGAAAGAAAGAAAGAAAGAAAGAGGGGGAGAAAAGGACTCCTCAAAGACTCTTTGGATGTTTAATGGTTCCAGCTTTCTAAATGGCTTCGACTTTCCTGAAAGGAAAACATTTGTTACAAGGTTCCCATTCACTACGCTGACATGCACGAAATGTTCCAGTTTTTACTCTTATTCCGAAAAAGACAATATGACTAAGCTGTTAACATTGCTAATGAAAAGTTCAGTATTACACTAATATTCCCATATATACATATGCAGCCATATTGCTACCCCAGCCTTGCAAACTGTTGTCTAGTTGGCTTGTGTATAACTCATAAAACTGGCCGTAAACAAGCAAGAGGCTACGTGTCTCAAACTGCCATAGAAAAAAAAAAACAATTGTGACACATATTCCAAAAGTGCAGTATATATGTCCAAAGAATAGTCCTAAAAGCTGAATAATATTGGCATATACCACATCTTAATTGGAAAATACTAAATTCAGAATAAGGACAAATTTGGAGAATCCAAACAGAAGGTATTTCAAATTCCAACAAGAAGACAGTCATCTATATCCCCCGCCCAACATACCAACTATATACCAAGTTTCAAGATATTGTCACATTTTTCAAGTTCTGCTGCAGGAAACCAACCCTACCTCTTTACACTGACCTCAGCAGCCCAGGGCATAAACCCACCAGACCTTTGGTCCAGGTGAGCCAAAAATTAAAATTTCTCACATTTCGTAGTATCACAAGGCACATATACATTACTTAATCAACACATATACCAACTTTCAAGACCATACCACTCATAGTTTTCAAGTTCTGCTCCCGAAAAAAAAAAACTACCCCTAAGACTAACCTGAGAGACTAAGTCTGAAATTGTTTCCATGGAAACATGAAAAAATTAAATTTCTTAGTATGAAAAGGCACATATACATCACCTTGTTAACATGTATACCAAATTTCAAATCCAAATCATGAATAGTTTTGGATACATGCTTCGGAAACTAAGTCTTAGAAACTAAGTCAAAATCAATTTTCTCTGGAAAATTTTGAAAAAAAAAAAACTTTTTTCCCCAAAATCCAAAATAGCAAAAGGCACCAGTTCACATGATGCTTGATACGTATGCAAAGTTTCATGAACATATTTTCAGTAGTTTTAAAGATATGGCCCGGAAACGAAAATGTGACTGGACAGACGGAACCCGTTTCTATATCCCCCGCCAAACTTTGTTTGGGAGGGCGATAAATATTGTTATATTCTGAATAATAGTGGGATATTAGTGACACTTTATGAGTTCCCCCAGTTGAATAAAATGAAGAGGTGCTATTTTTTGTATTTGTAGTCAGTTCATTTTGTTTAATTATAGCCAATTTAAGTTCTAAAGCTCTCTAGAAATGTGACTTCTTAAATTCCATATGAATCTTTTTTCTTTCTTTTTTGGGGGGAGTATTCTTATATTCTTTTTCAACTTCTTGTTTCTGCTCAGTGAGCAGGAAGATGTTTAAAAGAACACAAAAAAACCCTGTCTGCCAGTGTTAATGAGGCGTATTTTGGCCAGAGAGAACGTTTTTTTAATACATCCTTTTTGAAGATGTAGCAATGACTATTGTGGTCACATACAGGATGTTAAACGTAATATAACAACCTTAAAAGAGTGTATATTTAGTGGCAAAACTAAGGGAGAGGAGGGTCTAGCAAAATTCCAGCAGCATCTTTTTGGGGGGCTAAATTGTGCTAATCATGTTAGTCATACTGGTTACTTTTTGGTTGTCTTGTTTTTCACTTTTGTATCATATATACATTTGTCCTTTTGTTAATTTCCATTATAGATGCTCCACCCACAGCCACTGAGCAGGTAATACATATTGTACACTGTACAGCTCACCATAAGCTTAGTCTTGGAAGCTGAATTCTGATTGCGTGCTCATAATTTCCTGCACCAGAAAAACAGAGTTTTGAACAGTGAGACATGATAAGGCTTTCCAAGCAAGATATGCTGTAGACACTGGATTGGAAAAAAAAAAAAAGGCACAGTACCCTGTCTTTAAAAAGTAGTTGGAAGCACTCACTTATACCATAAGACCATTGAATTCTCAAATCTGAAAATGTTGACGAATTTGCAATAACATCAGCTCTGACAGTATTTCCAGCTGTAATTCCAATGACAGGTTTATATAAATGCACTCATGCTAATATGTTATCCTTTCTGTAATCCACAGGGATTTGTACATGTACATCATTCTAAGCCTAAAACAAACAGATGAAGAAAATGTGTTATTTATCAGAGTGCATTGTATTCAGGAGTCTTAAGGACAGAGGAGTTTCTGCTTTGTAATTTCTCAGTAACATTACAAACTTTTTTTTTACTTCAGAGAGAGAGAGAGAAAATAGTGGCTAGTAAAGGAATGATTGTTTATAGCATACTGTACAGTGGTGCTTGAAAGTTTGTGAACCGTTTAGAATTTTCTACATTTCTGCATAAATATGACCTAAAACATCATCAGATTTTCACACAAGTCCTAAAAGTAGATAAAGAGAACCCAGTTAAACAAATGAGACAAAAATATTATACTTGGTCATTTATTTATTGAGGAAAATGATCCAATATTACATATCTGAGAGTGGCAAAAGTATGTGAACATTTGCTTTCAGTATCTGGTATGACCCCCTTTGTGCAGCAATAACTGCAACTAAACATTTGCGGTAACTCAAGACCAAAGGAAATTCAAGACCATTGTTACCCTTCCCAGGAGTGGTCAACCAACAAAGATCACTCCAAGAACAAGGTGTGTAATAGTCGGCGAGGTCACAAAGGACCCCAGGGTAACTTCTAAGCAACTGAAGGCCTCTCTCACATTAGCCAATGTTAATGTTCATGAGTCCACCATCAGGAGAACACTGAACAACAATGGTGTGCATGGCAGGGTTGCAAGGAGAAAGCCACTGCTCTCCAAAAAGAACACTGTTGCTCATCTGCAGTTTGCTAAAGATCACATGGACAAGTCAGAAGGCTACTGGAAAAATGTTTTGTGGATGGATGAGACCAAAATAGAACTTTTTGGATTAAATGAGAAGCGTTATGTTTGGAGAAAGGAAAACACTGCATTCCAGCATAAGAACCTTATCCCATCTGTGAAACATGGTGGTGGTAGTATCATGGTTTGGGCCTGTTTTGCTGCATCTGGACCAGGATGGCTTGCCATCATTGATGGAACAATGAATTCTGAATTATACCAGCGAATTCTAAAGGAAACTGTCAGGACATCTGTCCATGAACTGAATCTCAAGAGAAGGTGGGTCATGCAGCAAGACAACGACCCCAAGCACACAAGTCGTTCTACCAAAGAACGGTTAAAGAAGAATAAAGTTAATGTTTTGGAATGGCCAAGTCAAAGTCCTGACCTTAATCCAATCGAAATGTGTAAGGACCTGAAGCGAGCAGTTCATGTGAGGAAACCCACCAACATCCCAGAGTTGAAGCTGTTCTGTACAGAGGAATGGGCTCAAATTCCTCCAAGCCGGTGTGCAGGACTGATCAACAGTTACCGGAAATGTTTAGTTGCAGTTCTTGCTGCACAAGGGGGTCACACCAGATACTGAAAGCAGAGGTTCACATACTTTTGCCACTCACAGATATGTAATATTGGCTCATTTTCCTCAATAAATAAATGACCAAGTATAATATTTTTGTCTCATTTGTTTAACTGGGTTCTCTTTATTTTTAGGACTTGTGTGAAAATCTGACGATGTTTTCGGTCATATTTGTGCAGAAATATAGAAAATTCTAAAGGGTTCACAAACTTTCGAGCACCACTGTATATATATTTTAAATTGTAGTAATTGGCATATTGATGAGGTGTAAGAGGAATAAAATACTTTTGGAAAGTCATGAACTTGGGGTGATATTAGTAACTCTTCATGTTGCACCTTATCACAACACCCCATTGAGGATTATTTTCCTATTGCTGGGTTTCATGTGATGTCACAACCGCCTCATTAGTTATTCAGAACTTTAGCTGGTGGTCTACCAAAGCTCAGCTGACAAAGTGTTTGTACGGAGAAGGTGCATTGCTCACATGAGAAATGCCTCACACTGGCGTTGTTTTAGGTTCAAAATCGATCAAACCGTGAAACTGAAAAGTTTCTTCAGGGTTCCCCATGAACTAATAAAAAAAGGGTGAACGAACACAGGATTTCACAAAAAGACGTCGAGAAAGGTGGCTTTTGAAACTCTCACTGAAATCGAAGCATGCTCGAGTTTGCAGTGATCACTTGGTGAAAGGTTTGTATTTCTCTCTCAGCTCTCCTTAGTGTTTTCCAAGTACTTTTCTTGCTATGTGTCGTTATTTTACGTTACTTTTTTTAGTCACGAAGCGCTAAAGTCCCCAGCTGTTTCTTTGTTTAGTCCTCACAAAGTCCATATGCATGAAGCACATGACAAAATCCTTCCCCAGCCGTACAGTTACAATGCGCCGTGATCACTTCTCTGTCTTGTTTAACTAAGATCCAGGTCTTTAAAGGGGTTTCTGATGATCTTTGTGAATGATTTACCTGAGAGATAAGAGCCAACACGAGTGAGAATCAAGCCAACTGTTTATTTACACTTCAACTTTCAGCACTTCATTGTAAAGACACGAACAAAAAGCTTTTATATAAAAAAAATAAATAAATAAATAAAACATACTTACAGCACACGGGCAAAAACAATCCAGGATTCATTCGGCAGAGGTCCTTTACCCAGCCACATACAAAACCATTGTAAGCCTCCGTACTCTTCCACGCTTTCATCTGTTTTGTGGTGTAGAAGGACGTCTGCAACACGAGATAGTTCGAGATGTCGGGGAACTCGACTGAAGGGTCGTTTTCGAGATCGTATGACAAATCCTTCTTTCCCAGACTGTAGGAGTCGATTCCATTGCACATAGCAATCTTCTGAATAGATCTAAAGCCAGCCGTGGCTTCTAGATTACGAGCGTACTCTGATAACTCATCGCTAGGTGTCTGCGCTACGGCAGCCGTTTAGACCACCAGCTATTTTGCTTCCGGTAAAACCGCTAAGAAAAAGTCAGTGACTGAAACCCAGCAATAACAGCAAGTTTGCTGAGAGATTTTGGAAAAAGTGTGTGGTTAGTTGTTTGTCAGTTAAATGACTTGTTTCTGTGAAAGTAGACAGCTTTTTTGTCCAACGACCAGACTGTTTCACAAAATCTATACTGGTTAGCTAATTTAAAGAAGTTGCACAAGTTCATTGTGACAGTAAGACAGTTGGAAAGTAGGGAATTCTGGTCTTACATATCATTAGAGCCGCGTGGAACAGTAAAACATCATTACAAACACTGTAAACACACACTCTGGTGTATCATCAATAAAATTCTCAATGCTAACAGATTAAGTGGGTGGTCTTGAGAACCTCAATGAGTAAACCAAGACCCACCCATAGCTAGTCCAGCACAAGTGCTGGTCTGTGAGAGCGAACCATGGCAGCATTTCTCAAGAGGACGAATGGCTAAGTAACTTCAGAACCCCTGAATACTCTGCACAGATTTACTCACCCACATGCAAACACAGTTGGAGCTTTCATTCTGGATTACAGAGTGGTGGAGGAGGAGAATAAGTGCTGAGAGGCTGGGGAATGTGAGTCGGCTTCATGATGGAGTGATGGGAGGGGATGGAGATGGACAGATTGCACAGTGTTTGGGAGACATGCTTCTAATGAATATGACAGAAGTGGATCGAGTGACTCATCCTACAGAGCCGAAAATCAAAGCTGTCTGCTTATCAAATCAACTCCGGGAGACAGAAAGAAAGGGTAGTGGGCTAACAGGGTCCCAAAGGTTTATAAAAAGATCCCACTTTCCTTGTAGCACACATGCACAATTTGGCGTCATGTGATTATGTTCAAGGAAACCACACGTCCACTGCCATTTCTAACCCATATTCACCTGGCAGCCCCTCCGTATGCTGCCCCTCCGTTGCTATGACAGCTACCTCGGATTCATGCATAGTTCCTCAAGAGAATCCCGTGCATGGCACATGTGCACTGGCTGCCATGGTGACAGGACACATGTCAGATGGCATAGCTTTGCACTGCGAGCTCATGTACACACACACTCATCAAACCAAAACCTTTCCACTCTGAAACATTTACAGGCTCACATACATAATTCAGTTTGCTCTGCAATGCCACACTACCAGCTAGGTCAACTCCTTTACCTCCATTCACATCACAATGTCATGGGGAGGACTAAGAAATACTTCGCACAACTGTCCATGAGATGGATCCAACAAATTAACTCAAAAATAAGATTGTTTTAGTTTTGCTGTCTGAAATTTTTTTTTTTTTAGTTTTGAACATGAGCTGTGGGCTACATTTCTCGCAAATACGGCAGCCACCAGTTAAGCACTGCATGCCTGGATCAGTCTCTTGTAAAAAAACAAAGCATACTTTGGTTAATTAAGGATACTTTCACACTTGGTGGGTTTTGTTGTTTTTTAAATTCACAAAAAAGTCTAACAACACTCTTCAGTCCTAGCTAGTAATTTGAGCTGCTGGTGTGACTTGACTGTATGCAGTCAAAGTGACAGTGAGATGCCAAATTGCATACTGGTGAATGTCCCAAAAATACACACTGTTGTTATTTTTAGTTACATTTCAATGCTGGAATTTGGCAATGAAATATTTCCAACCATCCATTATCCGTAACCACTTATCCTGTGCAGGGTCGCAGGCAAGCTGGAGCCTATCCCAGCTGACTACGGGCGAGAGGTGGGGTACACCCTGGACAAGCCGCCAGGTCATCGCAGGGCTGACACATAGAGACAAACATTCATTCACACTCTCATTCACACCTACGGTCAATTTAGAGCCACCAATTAGCCTAACTCGCATGACTTTGGACTGTGGGGGAAACTGGAGCACCCGGAGGAAACCCACGCAGACATGAGAACATGCAAACTCCATACAGAAAGGCCCCCCATCAGCCACTGGGCTCGAACCCAGAACCTTCTTGCTGTGAGGTGACAGTGCGAACCACTACACCACCCGCAATGAAATATTTTCAGTTCAAAATGTCATAAATCTCCTCGTATTCCCTCACTAACAAGACTGATTTTTTTTTCACCAGCACTTTGTCCTCCATCTTGGTTTTTCTCATGTGACCAAATTGATTGGTCAGGAGGTTATAAAAGTGCGTCACGTAGTGCTTTTCCAAAAATCTCTGAAAATTCCACTATGATGAAAAACTACCAGTGGCAGTGCTCGAGTCTGCTGCTGGTGTGGAGTGACACCAAGGCATGTGCTGAAAAAGAAAGACGGTTGACTGTTTTATAGATAAAAGTGTATCGGACAGAGTCAGAGACCGACACTGCCCCATAATTGGCAGTGTACATTAACAAACCAAGAACACAACAACAAATTTAGAAACATGACATTAAAACTCAAACTGGAAAGGGAAAGTTCTTATTGAACAACACATTCATTGCTGGTTGAAAGCAGGTACATCATACCGAGACACTGGCATATGAGCCTAAATTGACTGATTTTTTTTATACTTATTTTTATGAAGGCCCTTCATGTGATATTATTTGAGATATGCTTTTACATTTACATGGTATTCCTTCTTATTTGGAAGAAAGAATTACTCCACTCTGTAGTAACATACGTAACTTCACATTTAATTGCTTTTGCTTGGCTAACAAGGTAATAGATTGAAAAACTGTCGCTCCTTTTCAGTATCGTCCAATCAGCAGCAAGCATGTGATGTTCAGTAAGGGCCTTCACTTTCTGTTTTTGGGTTTTTGTGCTTTTTGGATTATTAATACGTTGTGCACTTATAGACTTCCTTAAAGCAGATACGCAGAACCTTTATTTTTAAATACATTTCTGAGTGGATAGTATCTCCATCCTTGACTCTTGTATGCTGCATAAATGGGAATTAAAAAATATATATTTTTGAGAGTTAAAATCGACCGTAAAGTTGGCTTTCGAGCTGCCCCGCTGAGGCAGCCAGCCCTGAGTGCGTGACATCACAGCGGGAACCGGTTTTAAGGCCGAGGCCTTTGTCAGCTACAGACCAAAGTCATATAAATAAATAATTTATGGTGAAAGTAAGAAATCCCGTTACTGACTTGACTTCACTGATTGTGGGTTGACTCTCATTAAAACAGGATAGGTGTTCTAACTTGTGCAGCATACATGTACATGCATGCGTTTTCACTGATAAAATGTAAAAGGCTAATTAAATAATCAGATGAACTGAGACAATCACATTCTGAAGCAAATTAAATAATCTTATACCGGGAACTTAAACACACAATACAAGTTACATGTATTAATCTAAATGCAGGTAAACAAGGTGATGTTTTTGTTGTTGTTTTGTATCCAAAAGAGAGTCGGAGCTTACCCGTCTGTGTTCTTGCTTCTTGAAGGCCGACCTTGTGGCCGATTGTTTTGAAACAATCTGACTTTCAGTTGTTTGTCCTGTTCATTCACTTCTTCCCCGTAAGGGCAAGATGGCAGCAATATCCAGTTTAGAAATAAGACGGCCAGTCCATTCATTCTCCATTTTCTCCATACTGAGTACTCCGCCATTACTGCTCGGCTCAGGTAATTACTAAAACTCAGGACAGAATGGGATGTCACCGGTTTTAGCAACAACCGCGGGGAGATCACTGTCCAAGCGATATGTCCTGTCCCAGGTTTTACCAACAACCCTCAGCTCATGCTCCAGGAGGACTGGTGCAACTGAGATCACCTTAAAAAAATAAAATACTTTCCTTTTCTTGTTTTATTTTCCTTTAATTGTCGGTACTGCACCCTCTTTCAGTACGGGCTTATAGCTAACGCTCCTCAACAGATCAGAGGTCTCATACAAGTCCTCAGTAAAATGTGCAGAGCAGAGGAGAGACCACTTCATAGGCGCCCAATGTGCCCTTGAACTTCTCGCAAAATGCGTCCAAATCTCTGCAGTTTGAACATTCTTGGGCCATGAATGCAGCGTAAATCCACCTTCTGTCATGTTGCTGCACCGGCCAAAAACACATCTACATGGCACGGCGATAAATTAGCTCAAAATGGAGGATCGGAGTTGCCGTCAGCTCTGTGTTTTAGTATAGCGGAAATGGCGATTAGACCGATAGATTTCCTGTTGTGACGTTACGGACGTCAAGGTCATTCACTCAGACCGCTACCTGTATGAATCATTTTAATCGTAAAAATTACTATATTAGATTTATTGTTAACGCTTAAAACTATTCCTGTGCCTTTTTTGAGGTCTCAAGGCATTTATAAACGAAAGTGAGGCCATGGTTCTGCGTATCTGCTTTAAGAAACCATACCAGCAAGTCTGTTTCACAGCGAAGAACTTGACAAAGCTAACTAAGTGGTCAAGAAGGTGTGATAATTTAAATGTAATGCTGAACTGATTTAGAAGTTATAATCGTCTCCTGTTTGTTAGCTGCACTAGACTCAGAGCACGTTCTGATTGATCCACTACAGTTGGTTTAAATCCTGTTAATCTTATGTCTAGTATTTAAGTTCACAGCCTGAAACACTTATTTACCAAATAAACAGTACACACACACACACACACACACAGTATAATACAATAAAAGGCCAGATAATGAGCAGCCTGGTGAGGTGTGAGCATGTGTGTATTCCCCATTCTCTCTGTGTCAGCGTTCTGCAAAAGGGTGTGTCCTTTTAATAACATTATCACCTCCTGTAGGACCATGTCTCAGCATTCGGCTCTCTGCTCAGCCTGTGATGGCAAAACACAATGCAAATGGCGGCAAGTCGTCAATGAGCTTGTGCTAAATCATGCAAATGTTTTCCATTCAACATCCAGAGAGTTCAGAGCACAGCAGTTCAGCAGTTCAACAGTGCAAACCCAAAGCTAAAGATACAGTGGTGCTTGAAAGTTTGTGAACCCTTTAGAATTTTCTATATTTTGTAATAAATATGACCGAAAACATCATCACATTTTCACACGAGTCCTAAAAGTAGATAAAGAGAACCCAGTTAAACAAATGAGACAAAAATATTATACTTGGTCATTTATTTATTGAGGAAAATGATCCAATATTACACATCTGTGAGTGGCAAAAGTATGTGAACCTTTGCTTTCAGTATCTGGTGTGACCCCCTTTGTGCAGCAATAACTGCAACTAAACATTTGCGGTAACTGTTGATCAGTCCGGCACACCGGCTTGGAGGAATTTTAGCCCATTCCTCTGTACAGAACAGCTTCAACTCTGGGATGTTGGTGGGTTTCCTCACACATGAACTGCTCACTTCAGGTCCTTCCACAACATTTCGATTGGATTAAGGTCAGGACTTTGACTTGGCCATTCCAAAACATTAACTTTATTCTTCTTTAACCATTCTTTGGTCGAACGACTTGTGTGCTTAGGGTCGTTGTCTTGCTGCATGACCCACCTTCTCTTGAGATTCAGTTCATGGACAGATGTCCTGACAGTTTCCTTTAGAATTCGCTGGTATAATTCAGAATTCATTGTTCCATCAATTACGGCAAGCCGTCCTGGCCCAGATGCAGCAAAACGGGCCCAAACCATGATACTACCACCATCATGTTTCACAGATGGGATAAGGTTCTTATGCTGGAATACAGTGTTTCCTTTCTCCAAACATAATGCTTCTCATTTAAACCAAAAAGTTCTATTTTGGTCTCATCCATCCACAAAACATTTTTCCAATAGCCTTCTGGCTTGTCCATGTGATCTTTAGCAAACTGCAGATGAGCAGCAATGTTCTTTTTGGAGAGCAGTGGCTTTCTCCTTGCAACCCTGCCATGCACACCATTGTTGTTCAGTGTTCTCCTGATGGTGGACTCATGAACATTAACATTAGCCAATGTGAGAGAGGCCTTCAGTTGCTTAGAAGTTACCCTAGGGTCCTTTGTGACCTCGTCAACTATTACACGCCTTGCTCTTGGAGTGATCTTTGTTGGTCGACCACTCCTGGGGAGGGGAACAATGGTCTTGAATTTCCTCCATTTGTACACAATCTGTCTGACTGTGGATTGATGGGGTCCAAACTCTTTAGAGATGGTTTTGTAACCTTTTCCAGCCTGATGAGCATCAACAACGCTTTTTCTGAAGTCCTCAGAAATCTCCTTTGTTTGTGCCATGATACACTTCCACAAACATGTGTTGTGAAGATCAGACTTTGATAGATCCCTGTTCTTTAAATAAAACAGGGTGCCCACTCACACCTGATTGTCATCCCATTGATTGAAAACACCTGACTCGAATTTCACCTTCAAATTAACTGCTAATCCTAGAGGTTCACATACTTTTGCCACTCACAGATATGTAATATTGAATCATTTTGCTCAATAAATAAATGACCAAGTGTAATATTTTTGTCTCATTTGTTTAACTGGGTTCTCTTTATCCACTTTTAGGACTTATCCTCCTAGGGCCTAGCGGTCACATACGTGGACAGCACTTTTTAGAAATTCAGAACAAGAATCCACATATGTGGACATACTTTTTCTCAAAAAGTACATCTTATCAAAGATGATGCTTAGTTTTTATTCTAATCAGGTTCTAATAAGCCCAAATAGCAAAAAGAAATAAAAAATACATGTAAAAAAAAACAGCTTGGGTCTTAGGAGGTTATGTGAAAATCTGATGATGTTTTAGGTCATATTTATGCAGAAATATAGAAAATTCTAAAGGATTCACAAACTTTCAAGCACCACTGTAAAGCATCCATATGGAGCTCCAAGTGCACAGCTATTAATATTGGACACAAAAGATTCCATTTTATTGTTTCAAAAAGTAACAATGATGTTGGCAGGTTCTTTGGGTTCAATATAAATATTTCAAATGGAGCGCAGGAGCACTTGGTGTAATCTGCAGCAGTATATTCGCATTTAATTGGTTGGTGTTAGTGGACTTGCCACAAGACATGCATCAAGCACTCCCAATTAACAATTTTAAAATGTTTATTTATTTTAGAAACGGTTAAAGGATATACACAGAACCATGCCCTCACTTTTTGTTTATAAATGCCTTGAGACCTCAAGAATGGCACAGGAATAGTTTTAAGCGTTAACAATAAATCTAATATAGTAATTTTTATGATTAAAATGATTCATATCGGTAGCGGTCTGAGTGAATGACCTTGACGTCCGTAACGTCACAGCAGGAAGGCTATCGGTCTCATCGCCATTTCCGCTATACTAAAACACGGAGCTGACTGCAACTCCGATCCTCTATTTTGAGCTAATTTATCGCCATGCCACATAGATGTGTTGCTGGCGGGTGCAGCAACACGACAGAAGGTGGATTTACGCTGCATTCATGGCCCAAGAATGTTCAAACTGCAAAGATTTGGATGTGTTTTGCGAGAAGTTCACGGGCACATTGGGCGCCTACGAAGTGGTCTCTCCTCTGCTCTGCACATTTTACTGAAGACTCGTACGAGACCTCTGATCTGTTGGAGCGTTGGCTATAAGCCCGTATTGAAAGACGGTGCAGTACCAACAATTAAAGGAAAAGAAAACTACAAGAAAAGGAAAGCAAGTTCAGTTGCACCAGTTCTCCCAGAGTGTGAGCTGAGGGTTGTTGCTAAAACCTGGGGCAGAACGGGACAGGACATATCACTCGGGCAGTGACCTCCCCACGGTTGTTGCTAAAACCGGTGACGTCCCGTCCCGGGTTTTAGTAATTGCCTGAGCCGAGCAGTAATGGCGGAGTACTCAGCATGGAGAAAATGGAGAATGAGTAGGGCAGCTGTCTGATTTCTCCACTGGATATGCTCGCCTCAGCAGCAATATCTCGCCCTTATGGGGGAGAAGTGAATGAACGGAGAACTGAACGAACAACTGAAAGTCAGATTGTTTCAAAACAATTGGCCACAAGGTCGGCCTTCAAGAAGCGAGAACACAGATGGGTAAGATACAACTCTCATTTGGATACAAAAACAACAAAAACACTCGTTGTTTACCTGCATTTAGATTAATACATGTAACTTGTATTGTGTGTTTAAGTTCCCGGTATAAGATTATTTAATTTGCTTCAGAATTTGATTGTCTCAGTTCATCTGATTATTTAATTAGCCTTTTATGTTTTATCAGTGAAAATGCATGCATGTACATGTATGTTGCATAAGTTATAACACCTATCCTGTTTTAATGAAAGTCAACCCACAATCAGTGAAGTCAGATCAGTCTTAGTTGAGCAAGTCAGTAACGGGATTTCTTACTTTCACCATAAATTTTTATTTATATGCCTTTGGTCTTTTGCTGTCAAAGGCCTCGGCCTTAAAACCGGTTCCCTCTATGACATCATGTGCTCAGGGCTGGCTGGCTCAGCGGGGCTCGAACGCCAACTTTACAGGTCGATTTTAACTCTCAAAAATATATTTATGCAATATACAAGAGTCAAGGATGGAGATACTATCCACTCAGAAATGTATTTAAAAACAAAGGTTCTGCATATCTCCTTTAATGTTTTTAAAATTGACTTGCTTTCCCTCATTCAATACATTTGGCTTTTATCATGTTCTTTTTCCCCTTTTTTGCTTCCAGAGACCGGGGTGAAATGAGAGATTGAGGCCTCTTTCCTGCAGCAGGTTCCAGGTTACACACAGCAGTGTCTTTAAGCAAATCACATCTGTTCACAACAAAACCTGAGATCGGTTTCAGTTTATTTGTCTTGTAAATGAGGGATGAAGCCCCCAGAGCCAGTCAGTTTTTCATTCAAGAATGTTTTTCATTCAGAAGTATCTATCTATCTACTAATTAGGGAATGGGAAAACTTTCCATTCTTTCTATTTTTGTATTTATTGTTAACTGCACAATCTGGGAAATTACACACACACACACACACACACACACACCCTTCACAATTCCCCTCCCCCAAAGATTAGTAAAAAGGGTTAGAAAAAAAAATCCACCTTTAGTGAAGTAGCTTCATCTCACACTGAAAAAATGAGAAAAATCCAACTTTCAGTTGAAATAAATGTATTCAGAGAATAACAAATCCCTCATCAAGCAATAATTATTTTCAACAAAAACACATGTGCCACTATTATTGGCACCCCTGGAAATTATCGTGAACACTGTGTTTCACCATTTAAATTGTACTTTTTTTTTTTAGTTGATGAGTGTGTGTAGGAACTTTCAAGCTGTAATCCATAAGTTTCTGATTAACTGTGGAACAAATATGAGGTGACAAATAAGACGTAAAATCCCTTTAGTCATCCATCAAGATGGGAAAGATAAAAAAAAAAAAAAAGCCCACACAAACCAAATGAGGGAGAAGCGTGATGACCTTCATATATCAGGGAATGGTTATAAAAAATAAAAAAAAACTACTCACCAGAAAATGTCCATTTCTACTGTTTGGGCAATAATCATTAAAAAAAAGTGGACTCAATAATAATAAAGGGAGAAATAAATTTATTAGGGATAACATTAACTCATATGTTTAAAGTCTTTAATATTCTGTAAAGCTACTTTGTGACAATGGCTGTTGTAAAAAGCGCTATATAAATAAACTTGACTTGACGCAACATCAACTGGAACCAAACTTGCCTGGAAGGGGACCCAAGTTTATTTTGCCCCCACATACAGTGAGCAGGAGGGTAAGAGAGGCAAAAAAATCCCCAAGGATCACTGTTAGTGATTTACAAGAAAAAGTTAAATCCGAGGGTTTCCAAGTCTTCAAAACCACCATCAGATGCCACTTCCATGCTAACAGATTATTTGGAAAGTATGCCAGGAAAAAAAAGCCTGTTCTGTCAGTTAACTACAAACATGCTTGCAAAACACTGCGACAACTTTGACTGGAACCGTGCTCTGTGGTCTGATGTAAAGGAATGGAGCTTTTTGGCGATAAACACTCGAGGTGGGTTTGGCGTTAAAAAGAAGGATGGCTTTAATGAAAAGAACCCGATCCCAGCTGTAAAATATGGTGGAAGTTCTGTGATGTTTTGGGGCCATTTTTCCTCCAAAGTCCCTGGAAACCTTGTTAGGGTACATGGCATCATGGACTCCATGAAATACCAGGGTATTTTAAATCGAAATTGGGCTGCTTCTGCCAGGAAACTAAAACTGGGTCGTCATTGGTTCTTCCAGCAAGACAATAAGATGAGGCATATGTCCAAATCAACACAAAAATGGCTAGCTGACCAGAGAATTAAATCTTCTGCCTTGGCCATCTCAGTCCCCTGGCCTGAACCCCACTGAAAACCTGTAGGCTGAGCTGAAGAGGAGAGAGCACAAGAGAAGGCTGAGGACCCTGGATGATCTGAAGAGATTGTGTAAAGTGGAATGGTCTCAGATGCCCTGCTCTGTATCTCCAACCTTGTAAAATGTTATAGGAGTAGACTCAGTGCTGTTTTACTGGGAAAGGGAGGTTGTACAAAGCATTAAATGCAGTGGTGCCAATAATAGTGGCACGTGTTTTTGTTCACAATAATTATTTCTTTATGAGGGAGTTGACAGTGTAGTGGCTGGCTGCTTTATGTCCCATGGCTCCCTCATGTCTGTGTTACCTTCTGGCTCTCCCCTTTTAGTTATGCCATCATAGTCTGTCCCTCTCTGTTGAGTTACATGTCGATCCCGAAACCAAGATGCTGACCTCTTCTGCTCCTCGGACCGGCCTGATCCATCCTGATGCCCTACGTCTGGCTGGAGTCTCATCACATTGCTCCAGTGGAGGACGGCCCCGTATGGACAGTTGAAAGTTGCACTTGGAAGATGCTCTGGACACTTGCAGTTGTGCTATGATGGCTGAGGACTACAATTGCCATGATAACTTTAGGACTGCAGTTGTCATGAACAGTTTTGCACTCAAGTCTCCATCAATGTTGACAGTTGATAACTTCAACAAAACAGACTTCATGTCAAAACTACAATGAATTTCTTGGTTACACAGTTGCACTTTGTGACTATATAGGCCACTGTTATAGAAGCGAGTTATTTATAAATCACGCTATCTGTTATCACCCAAAAGAGGATGGGTTCCCTTTTGAGCCTGGTTCCTCTCAAGATTTCTCACTCGTTGTCTGAGGGAGTTTTTCCTTGCTACCATCGCCACAGGCTATGCTCATCAGGGATAAATACATTTATTTGGGATAAAATGAAAATGTTTATAATTTTCTGCAAATCTGTTTTGCAACAGTGACTTATTAAAAACACTCGACAAATTGACTTGACCTGGGTTTGTTTTTTGTCTGAATAAATTTATTTCAATTAAAGGTTGGACTTCTCATTTTTTTTTTCAGTGTGAGATGAAGCTACTTCACCAAAAGGTGGATTTTTTTTTCTAACCCTTTTTACTGATCTTTACAAGAGGGACCAATAATCATGGAGGGCACTCTGTGTGTGTAAAATAAATAATTCAAACTAATAATTTATTTATCAAGAAAAATAATGGAGTTCCACATTCATTCATCAGTAAATGCTTTATCCTGCTGAGCATCACAGTGGAGCCGGAAGCAGGAATATGGTTGGGACGCCAGCCCATTCACAGCTTTCACACGCATTCACACCTAGGGACAATTTAGCATAGCCTGTCCACCTACTGCTGTGTTTTTGGGAGGTGGGAGAAAACCAGAGAACCTGGATGAGACCTACAATAACACAGGAAGAAACTCTGCACAGATAGTCACCTGAGCTCATGATAAAACCAGGGATAACTGAGGTGCGAGGTGGCATTGCAACCCACTGCAGCACCATGCTGTCCTTATGTCCTCATTATATTTTTGCTACAAAAACCATACAGGTCTTTGGCCTGTAAAATTTCTGATGTAATGTTTTGAATGTCCATCCATCCATTATCTGTAGCCGCTTTATCCTGTTCTACAGGGTCGCAGCCAAGCTGGAGCCTATCCCAGCTGACTATGGGTGAGAGGCGGGGTACACCCTGGACAAGTCACCACAGGGCTGATACAGAAACAAACAACCATTCACACACTCATTCACACCTACGGTCAATTTAGGAGTCACCAGTTAACCTAACCTGCATGTCTTTGGACTGTGGGGGAAATCGGAGCACCCGGAGGAAACCCACGCGGACACGGGGAGAACATGCAAACTCCGCACAGAAAGGCCCTCGCTGGCTGCTGGGCTCGAACCCGGACCTTCTTGCTGTGAGGCGACAGCATGAACCACTACACCACCGTGCCGCCCTGTTTTGAATGTCAATTAAGGGTTGTTGTTTTTTTAATGACAGACTAAATACCCAACAGCAGAACAAGGGAAACAATTATGAATTACAAGTCAGCAAAATCAGATAAAAATAAATTAACACAGCAAATAGAATGAGTGGATAAGTGAACAGAAAGAGGGAGATTTTCAGCATAATCCCAAATGAGGGCTTTATTTTCAAAAAAAAAAAACAACTTTGATTTTTAGTTTCATGTCATGAATCTCCCATGGAGAAGCAAAACAGCTGTTTTGGGAAGTTATATATTTAATAAAAATGTCTGAAGAGTATTTGTCAAAGGTCTCATCAAGTTGGCTGTCCAGCAGATTATAGTTTAGGGCACAATGGAAACATTTTGTTTTGGGAATGTTTTGTTTTTGTAGAAAAGACATTTATTCCTCAAAATAAAGACCTTTATTTCAAGGAATTCTACTACATTCCTAGAAAAGAGTGAAGTAGTTTTGGCATTAAAAAAAAAAAAAACACTCATTTCCTTTGAACTGTGGACAACCAGTGACTGATTTTCTCTCTAGCTCATTTCAGTCCACTTAAAGAGCCCCTGCAGTGGAGGGTCAGTCTGTTAGCGTTCTTAAAAGAAAGCAATCATTAACCTGTAAATCATTTTCTCTTATCTTTAGTGTTGATAATACACAAGTATTCAGCAACAATCCAGGTCTTCATTCAGAGTTGTGCACAATGGAATGACCGGTGTTGATCATGGAGTTTAAAATACAACCAAACAAGACAAATAAATTCGGTGCCTCCGATGGAGAGGTCAGATTTGGAGTCTTTCACAGGAGTGAACTCCAGAATTCAGAAATCTCAGATTCAGTTTGTTGAGACAGGAGTGTTTTATTTCCACAGTTGATGGTTTTTGTTTGTCTGTTTGCTTGTTTTTATTATATGTTGTTAGGCATTTGAGATTATTAGAATTTATGCATTCCTGTGTTACCATTGGTTACCATTGGATCAGTGCTGAAGATGGCACTACTAACTTACAGTTCCTCGTTCTGGGGTCAAAAAGATATTTCGGAACTTCATTCTTTAATCATTTTTGCTTTTGCCACAATAAAGTGAATCATTTCCCACCACCTTCCATGTAATGGAAATGTTTTTGGCAGGAAAGGATCCTTCATTTCTATGAGGTGCCAACAAAATTATTAAAAAACCATCCATCAAAAGATTCTTGAAGGCAACACTTTCATTTTTTTTAAACTTGAATCAATCCTGTGTAAATAAAATTTCACTGATTATTTGATGAACATAAACGTAGAAGTATTTTCATCATATTAATCATGAACTTTCCATCACAGAGTCCAAACCAGATTCAAAATGCATTGCATCATATTAACAGCATTTAAGTACTTATGGAGTTGTACATTAAACCCATTCCATTTAACTAGTTTTAACTATAATCTTGGATTACAGGTTGAAATCTAGAGCCTTATGTGGATTTTTTTGCCCCTCAGAGACGCAGTAAGGTTCTCGAACCAACAGAAAGCTAAAATTCCTATCATATCCACAAACCCCTTGATGGACCTCCTTTTTAAGAGGCTGAGGTATTATTTTAAAGCTGTGGTTCTCAAAGTAGGGTCGATGAAGCACAACCATTGGGGTCTGTGGGCTGTTTTTTTCTGTTATAGCAGTAGAAATCGTAACCCGCAATTATCAAAATTAATATTTATTGTTGAGTTGGTGTGGTTATCGACTATTTTAATGGTCACTTGTGTTCTGTGAGTGAAAACTTCAGGAAAAGCTCCAGAGCCCATATAAATAGCCAGACTAATATTGTTCACATTTAAATCTTGAGCTTAATCCATGTTCATAAACTAAATCTGTAGTGATGTGGTCCATGGGTTTTATTTTACAGTTAAAAGGGTCACTGGTTGAAAAAGTTTGAGAATTGAGGCTTTAAAGAACACTTTGCTGCAGTGAAAAAGAAATATTAGTCTCAGGAGAGTTTTGAGGGGAAAGGGAAGGGAAGAAAAAGGTAAGGTGTTGGTTGTATGATGCACTGCAGTAGTGACTCAGTGGTTTAAAGGGTAGCGGTACAGCATTTAAATATGTCCAATATCAATAATACAAGCCATGATTATAATAATGCACACAAGTGCAGCCACCTGATTAGCTTTCATAAGCTAAAAAAAACCCAAAAGCATGTCAAGTTTTATTGCACATGGGCAACCAATATGGTGCCCAGGATGTGACATCGAGTCATTGATAGCCAGGTACGGGAAGTTAAGTATAGCCAATGTAAATGTACTTGTTAGCCTAGGTTTAGTCGGATGAAAAAGAGCAATCTTCAAGCCAGTATGGATAGTGGAGAAACTGGATATCTGTATGGACCTTGGAAAAAGGACTATCCATCTCATCTCATTATCTCTAGCCGCTTTATCCTTCTACAGGGTCGCAGGCAAGCTGGAGCCTATCCCAGCTGACTACGGGCGAAAGGCGGGGTACACCCTGGACAAGTCGCCAGGTCATCACAGGGCTGACACATAGACACAGACAACCATTCACACTCACATTCACACCTACGGTCAATTTAGAGTCACCAGTTAACCTAACCTGCATGTCTTTGGACTGTGGGGGAAACCGGAGCACCCGGAGGAAACCCACGCGGACACGGGGAGAACATGCAAACTCCACACAGAAAGGCCCTCGCCGGCCCCGGGGCTCGAACCCAGGACCTTCTTGCTGTGAGGCGACAGCGCTAACCACTACACCACCGTGCCGCCCAGGACTATCCATATCTGGGAAATTATTTCAGCAGCAAATCATAAGATGATTCTCATGGTGAAATCGGTGGCGCTTTGCGAGTCCAAAGTCGGGATGGGATACCAGTCAGAAGGTTGACAGTTTGAATCCTAGTGTTGCCATATCTGGCCCCTGTAACTGCTCCAGGGGCTCTATACAGTATATTGGCCCTTCTTGAACCGCACAAGTCAGAATATGCGAATAAATGTCTCTGTACTGTACACGGGCACGATGGTGTACTGGTTAGCACGGTCGCCTCACAGCAAGAAAGTTCTGGGTTCGAGCCCAGCAGCCGGCAGGGGCCTTTCTGTGTGGAGTTTGGATGTTCTCCCAGTGTCTGCATGGGTTTCCTCCAGGTGCTCCGGTTTTCCCCCCACAGTCCAAAGACACGCAGGTTAGGTTAATATGGGACGACCTTGGGCTGAGGTGCCCTTGAGCGAGGCACCTAACTCCCAACTGCTCCCCGGGCGCTGTTAGCACGGCTTGGCATGTGTGTGCTCACTGCTTCAGATGGGTTAAATGCAGAGAGGAATTTCACAAGTGTGTGATGAATAAAGTTGTGCTTTCTTTTGATAGCCAGGTATGGGAAGTTAAGTATAGCCAATGTAAATGTACTTGTTAGCCTAGGTTTAGTCAGATGAAAAAGATGATTCTCATGGTGAAATCGGTGGCGCTTGGCGAGTCCAAAGTTGGGATGGGATACCAGTCAGAAGGGTGAATCCTAGTGTTGCCATATCTGGCCCCTGTAACTGCTCCAGTGGCTCTGTATATTGGCCCTTCTTGAACTGCAGAAATCAGAATCATCTCATCTCATTATCTGTAGCCGCTTTATCCTGTTCTACAGGGTCGCGGGCAAGCTGGAGCCTATCCCAGCTGACTACGGGTGAAAGGCGGGGTACACCCTGGACAAGTCGCCAGGTCATCACAGGGCTGACACATAGACACAGACAACCATTCACACTCACATTCACACCTACGGTCAATTTAGAGTCGCCAGTTAACCTAACCTGCATGTCTTTGGACTGTGGGGGAAACCAGAGCACCCGGAGGAAACCCATGCGGACATGGGGAGAACATGCAAACTCCGCACAGAAAGGCCCTCGCCGGCCACAGGGCTCGAACCCGGACCTTCTTGCTGTGAGGCGACAGCGCTAACCACTACACCACCGCCAATCAGAAGGAAGGCTGTCTTGTTCTAAAAAGAAACAGCTCGGCTTTGTATTGAGCTCTCGATTTCCAATCTGAATGGTCACCAGAAGCACGGTCAAAATAATAAAATCAATCAATAATAATAAAAAAAAAAAAACCCGAAATGTGTTTTTGCGCCATGCTGCCAGCACTGCTGCTGCTTTCTTCCTCGTCTCTTTTTTATGAATGAAGAGGCGCTCGCGCTTAATGAATGGTGCTAGTAGAATACGTCATTGCCATTGTGACGTCGCGCTCCTTTTATGGACACGAGCTCGCCCATTCATAAAAAGGGAAGGAGCTTGTCCGCCTGTGGTAGTAATGCTCTCAGGAGGGTGAGTGCACAGAGGCGGCTGCGAAAACCAAACCTGGGGTTTATTTCCAAAAGAGAGAGAGAGAAGAAAAGAACACTTGTACACACTATTCTGACCTCAGCAGCAGCAGCAGCAGGGAGAAGATGGAGCAGCTGAGTGAGATGGAGTGCGGAGTGCTGAAGCGGCTGCTGAAGGAGGACGGGACGGCGAGGTGCCTGCTGCTGGACTGCCGCTCCTTCCTGGCGTTCAGCGCCGGACACATCCGGAGCGCAGTGAACGTTCGGTGCAACACGATTGTGCGCAGGAGAGCGAAGGGTTCTGTATCTCTGGACCAGATCCTGGCTGGGGATGAGGAGGTGAAGTGCAGACTGATCTCGGGCCTGTACTCGGCTGTCATCCTGTACGATGAGCGCACTCCGGATGCGGCTGAGCTCAGAGAGGACAGCACCATCGCACTGGTGTTTAACGCCCTGGGCAGAGACTCCTTCAGCACAGAGGTCTATCTGCTCAAAGGTGAGTGACTGACTGAGTAAAGAAATATACATCAACTTAAATCCACTGGAACATTATTATTATTATTATTATTATTATAATAAGTGATATTTGTAGACTACATCAGCCTTTGAAATATTTCATCGTGATCCACTGGCTTTGGCTGAACAATCCCGTGTTCTGGGTTTATTTTCTAACACCTCGCCCATAAGGTGGTGAGATCAGGACCATCCGCAGTCCTACAGTCTTCTCCAAAGAATCCGACTCAAATACAAACGAACCAATCAAAGCCAATTGTTTTTCTCTTTGCTTTGAAATGTGTGAACAGGCCTGCTTCATGTCCATGCACAGTGGAAACACCACACACACACACACACCAGTGTATGAGCCCCATCTTCAGGTGTTTTACACTGGGGCCGAAAGCACCAGACACCTCACCCCATCATTGAACTGAACCAAGTTTGATCAGAATTTTGCCTTCTAAGACACCAATAAGATGAATTTATCAGTTTTTAGAGTTGAAATGATCTAACCCACATCCATATTGGCAGCCATTTTGCCCTGACCACTAACATGCTTTCCTTAAAAAAAAAAAACACACACACACACCTCTGTTGTCTTTAAATCTAGAATAATGAACCATAGACACGTCTGATCAACTTTAAACATGGGGCTAAAACACAACCACCGGATACCTTCGACACTGATCAGGCTTTACACTGGAAATAAAACGCGTTCCGACATTTGCGGATGGAATATTTAGGTTATTTATTCATCCCTCAGTGAGAACAGAAACCTTTAGAAGAATGTGACTGAATATAAAGCCATTCAGTGACCAAACAAAGGTGCGCAGAAACCTTTTTGTCTTCAAACGAAAACGGTTTTCTTCTGAAACGTTGCTCTCTCTGGAAGAATCCTAATCACGGCCTTTACCTTTCGAGCAAACCTGTGAAGGAGAGAAATGAAATCCCACAAGCCTGTAACGTGTTATTCCAGATGCAGTGTTTTTCACATTAACGGCATGGTGGATCTTTTGTTCTTCACAGGAGGCTACGAGCGGTTTTTCTCGCAGTATCCGGATTACTGTGTAAAGAGCAACTCTCTGGCGATGCCTGCGGCTCAGAGCAGCACCGAGACGAGCTGTAGCTCCTGCACAACCCCACAACACGACCAGGTGACCTTCAGGAGCATCAGCTCTGCTTTCAAGCTCACATCCCTGCCTGGGGGGTGGGTTGGGCTTTGGGGGAACTCTAATGTCCAAGAGTGCATTAGCTGGCCTACAGTAACCTGGACTACAAAATGGAGCCTTAATGGTCGATCGATCGGTGTCATTAAGCTCTTATTTTTCCGGCCGGTAGCTATCTTTACTCGCCTCGGTTTTATTCATCCATCATTTCCTGGCCTTAGCTTAAAAGCAGGTCAGTGACCTCAAATCAATATGGCTGCTTCCGGTTCCGGTCAAGTGAACATGATATTACACATGAGGTAAATAAAATAAAACTACTGCATCTCCAGCGTCCTTGCTTTTAAGTGGGTCAGCGGTTAGGGCTCTGTACCGCTGTTTGTTTGGAAGATTTGGGTGGCACGGTGGTGTAGTGGTTAGCACTGTCGCCTCACAGCAAGAAGGTCCTGGGTTTGAGCCCAGCGGCCGGCGGGGGCCTTTCTGTGTGGAGTTTGCATGTTCTCCCCGTGTCAGTGTGGGTTTCCTCCGGGAAACCGTCCACAGTTCAAAGACACGTAGTTAGGTTAACGTGCGGCGGGCTTGGGCCGAAGTGCCCTTGAGCAAGGTATTTAACCCCTGACTGCTCCCCGGACGCTGTAGCGTGGCTGCCCACTGCTCTGTGTGTGTTCACTGCTTCAGATGGGTTAAATGCAGAGAATGACTCTCACTGTGCTTGAAGTGTGCATGTGACAAAGGTTTCTTCTTCACCCTCATCTGCTCAGGGCTGGGTTTCCCAAAAGCCTCTTAACACTAACAGCATCTTAACTAGGAGAGGGAGAGTTCATTGTGCTCCTCGCTCTACCATTTAACAATGATCTTTGTGCTACGATGCTTTTGGGAAAACTCAGGCCAGATCGGTTAGATTAAAGAATCTGCCAAATGAGCACACACTGAAACTAGAAGGGCACTTGGTAGAGTGGATACCTCCGCCAAGCCACATATCAAAATCAAAATCACTTGAACCTAGGATAATATTAAAGCTGTCCACCAAATTTCATGAAAATGAGTTCACGATTTATTAAATTGCATTCGGAACAGGCAAAAAATGAATAAATAAAAATCCTCGATCTGTATATACACATCCAGATTGTTCCTTGGCCTTTCCTCAAAATTTCACCAAAATTTGTTCACGACTTTTTGAATTACGTTCGGAACAGACAAACACACAAACGGAGGCGAAAACATAACCTCCTCCAACAAAGTTGGCAGAGGTAATAAAGGTACAAAATTGTACCGTTTCTTGTCAACCTTTTGTATGCCTTTTAACCAAGAACGGTGCATGGAGTTAAAGTCCATTTAGATGCAAAAGATGTCTAGGTGAAAGACGCATATTAAAGATACAGTACATACAATGCATCTTTAAGGGCACCATGCCAGTGACAAGGAAATGTACAGTTTATTCCTATTTTATTTGCAATCTTATGACATGGATATTTTAAAAGCAAGCTAAACAATCTTACAAGTCAGTAAATTTTTCCTCAATTGTATGTTTTTATTTTCTCACAGGGTGGACCTGTGGAGATCCTTCCCTTCCTGTTTCTCGGCAGTGCCTTTCACGCATCTAAAAAGGACATGTTGGACGGCATGGGCATCTCTGCCTTGCTCAATGTGTCTTCAAATTGTCCAAATCACTTTGAAGGAGCCTACCAGTATAAGTGCATCCCAGTGGAGGACAACCACAAGGAGGACATCAGTTCCTGGTTCAGTGAAGCCATCGATTTTATAGGTGAGCTCACCGAGTCTAATCCCATCACCAGGCTTTTCCTTATTCCCAGTAAACACTTAGCATGTGCAAATTGACCGGGTAGGACTAAATTGGTATTGAGTAAATTGTTGGAAATGGGCTTTGCTCAGCGTTGCTGCTTTTCATTGTTTTTCTTGTCCTTGTGAACGGCTCCATGTCAATCGGTGATTAACAGACTGCCCTGCATCACACACAACTCTGTTTAGGTTATTAACGTCACACCCGCCGTTTTAATCTCCGATGCAATTCTCCATCCTGAAAGCATCTAGCATACGTGCATTCATTTGCACTTTGTATGAAAAATGGCCAGAACATTTCGAAATGGTTAGGAATGCATAAAAGACATGCTCTTCTGTGGTTGGTTGAAGAGAGCAACTGGACTTGCTTGAAGATTCTTGAAAACGTTTCGCCTCTCATCCGAAAGGCTTCCTCAGTTCTGTCTGACTAACAGGGAGTATCCAGTATTTATCCTCTCATGGATCATCATAGAATCCGAATCAGAATGCTGATGGCTGCATTGTAGGTGGCTGATAAAAGACGTCATAGACACCCACCTCTGTTCAATGATGGTCGTTCCAGGTTGACAAAAATGAACGATCCTCTCTGGCTAAGATGTCTGCCAGTTCTCTGGAAGTCCTCTCATACTCCCGCACCAGTCGAAGGGATCTCATCCCAAAGTGCGTAGAAACATATCTGTGACGAATCTCAGTCATCCAGGTTACAGATTACTATGTACCTGGATGACTGAGATTCGTCACAGATAAGACATGCTCTTGTTGCTTGGACTGAGGGATGGGTTGGTTGCAGTATGGGTAGTTCTCCCTCAGGCAGGGAATTCTGAAACTGTGGGTGGTGGGGAAGAGTGGGGCATCCTCGAGATCTGATTTTAGTGCAGCACACATCATCTGCAACAAAACTCAATGCTGAAAAGGGGGGGGGGGGGGGGCGCTACGTGAGCATGTATGAATGCATCAGAGTGCGGAGCTCAGGGACTGGGGTCTGACTCATCCACCATTCAGCAGCACTCGATTCCTTCAGTCCTTATACTGTGCATTGTGAAACCTGATTAGATAATTTTAGTTTTTAAAAAAAAGTGCCAGGAAAGAATTATTCAAGCCATGCCACAACCTTATGATAGATAGATCTTGCTTCTATTATTATTATTTTTTGGTACTGCAAACTAAAGAACTTTAAATTATGCAGAAGGCTCCTTGTGGTGCGATCAAAGAATGGCTGAAGAGACAAGAACCAAAATAGGTCCCCCTATGTCATTGCTTTAATGAATCTTTACTTTTAAGAGCGTGGGCCCAATTTGAACATGTATGAAATTAAGATCAGATGATTCATAGTCAGGAAGAAAATGATTATTCTCTTCCTTTGTGTTGCCACTGATTTCTCACTTCCTAATTAATGACCAGCATCTCGTTAGTAATAGCAGGGTGTCAACGTTTACATATTCCAGTGAGGCACAGGGTGTGAAACACACACTCCAGGCAGTATTGGTGGCGTGAGAATTGTTTTTCCACTTGAGGTGTCAGCGCTTTTTTTCCCCCTTTTGACAATTATTCAGTTCAGACTGTCAGCAAAATGGATGTGCGCCAAGGGTCTGTTGAAACAATGGACTAGCTGTGGTGGTTTTTTTTAGTATTTAACATAACAAATTTGACTTTTTTCTTTCCTCAGACTCGGTGAAAGACTCCAACGGCCGTGTCCTTGTTCACTGCCAAGCAGGGATTTCACGCTCAGCCACCATTTGTCTGGCGTACCTGATGAAGAAGAAACGTGTGTGCCTGGACGAGGCTTTCGAGTTTGTCAAACAGCGGCGCAGCATCATCTCACCCAACTTCAGCTTCATGGGCCAGCTGCTGCAGTTTGAGTCACAGGTGCTGGCCACGTCGTGCTCAGTGGAGGCAGCCAGCCCGTCAGCCACTCTGGGCTCCAAGTCTTCCCCATCAACAACCTCACCCTTCATCTTCAGCTTCCCCATGGGACCACACGGGCAGCCCAGTAGCCTCTCCTACTTACAGAGTCCTATCACCACCTCACCCAGCTGCTGATAAAATGCTCAGGCTCCAAATGGTGAAAACTTTTAGACTGTTGTAAACAGAGGACACTGATGTGGACAACTAGACGTTTGATTGGTGGCTGCTTGGCTGGAAGTGGACCTCCAGTAATCAGTAGTGAACTTGACAAAGATGAGATGAGTATCACAACGAATGTTCATCTGTGAGGGCAACACATCTCGGGTTCTTCCAAAGCCCTGCTGTGTGGTTTGTTATGGTGGGTTGAATGAAAGCTGTGGGGGTAGGAACATGCATCCCCCTCTCCCCACGGTCTCACTTCCTGACAAAGAGCAGTAGGCCCTTCAGCTCTGGCAGGTGCTGCACACTGTGTCCGGGACTGTTGGCTATCTATTAACATCCTCCTTTTCTGTCAGAAAGAAAATGACTGAGCTTGTCCAGCACAGACTGAACCTGCTCATAGTCAGGGGCTTCATGCAGCACGTCTCATTTGTATTTTATTTTATTTTTTTGTCAGTGCCTTGTACAGAGAAGGTACAGTACACAGACGGGCCTGTCTTGGCAACTGCATCCCGCACATCACCTTCCCTGCGGGATCAGATCTTCGAAGGCAGATGGACAGGCAACCCTTGACTAAAATGTTTCGACTTGCAATACGTCTTCATCTCTCAACTGAAACCGAGCAATAACATCTCCCTGCCTCTTCCCAGTTGCCACCAAAGCACTGATGTGTTTCAGATGTCCATCAGACTGTACAATCATGCTCTTGATGTCTTGGTTTCTGTCTCTAATAATTTGTACAGTAGCAGGCCTGGCAATTTTTTCCTGCTGTATGCGTTGCAGATAAAAGGCTATGGAATTCTCCAGAACAGAACGTTCTCATTTAAAAAAAAAAAAAAATTTTGGTACAGGTTTGTTTTGCAAAGGGTACACATTTCTCTAGGTCACTTTTGATAGGTCTAACCACTGTAACCTTTATTTCTGATGTAAACGTGGTTCCGTTTGTAGCTATACCTGCGGCACTGTATGACTGCATTGGATAAATATATACCAAGTGTGAAGACCGATGCTTACAGTCTTCTGAATGTTTGTTTATAAATCAGACACACTGCTCTAACTCCAACTTTGAATTCTTCAGCGAGCCTTGAAGAGTAGAGTTCATCTCAACACTGAATTGGGGTTTAATTGTTTCATTTTTCCTGACACACGTGGGCACCTTTTTTTTTTTTTAAAGAGCACTTTTAGGTGATGCAATACGCTGAGGTTTTGTTTTGCACATGACCAGAGTAGATACAAACAGCTGAATACTGCGCGTTTGTTACGCCCGTTAGAGCTTTACTTTGTGTCCATGTAAATTCCATGGTCCGCCACATCACCACTGATGAATGCAATACTTTTTACTGTATATGTCAACTGAGATGTTTAGACTGCCAATGGCAATCAGTTTGATTTTAAAGCGATTTGTGTATTTTATTTATTCCTTGACTTCCATTGTTAAATATAATGTACTTTTAATGAAAATCGTGTGATTTCATGCAAACATTTTCAAGGTTTTTAAACAATTCATTGCATAAATGGACTCACAGCACCCCCTTGTGCAGTCAATTTGCAACTTCAGTGAAAGCATTTCATTTTATACAATATGAATCAAAATATTTAAGGTTTACTAGCAAATTGTCAGCAAAATAGCACTCCCATGCTTAAGGGGGATATTGTTAAATTATCCGTAGCCGCTTATCCTGTGCAGGGTCGCAGGCAAGCTGGAGCCTATCCCAGCTGACTATGGGCAAGAGGTGGGGTACACCCTGGACACAGAGACAACCAACCATTCACACCTACTAATTAGCCTAACCTGCACGTCTTTGGACTGTGGGGGAAACCGGAGCACTCTGAGAGAACATGCAAACTCCACACAGAAAGGCCCCCGTCAGCCACTGGACTCAAACCCAGAACCTTCTTGGCGTGAGGCGACAGTGCTAACCACTACACCACCCATAATGAAATATTTTCAATTCAAAATGTCATAAATCTGTGCATATTCCCTCACTAACAAGGCTCTTTTTTTCCACCAGCACTTTGTCCTCCATCTTGGGTTTTCTCATCTGACCAAACTGATTGGTCAGGAGGTTAAAGTGCATCACTTAGTTGAACTTTCAAAGACTTTTGGAAAAGCACTATGACGAAAAAACTACCAGTGGCTTTTTTGGCAAGGAAAAGATGAAACAACTCATGCAAGAATGCATATTAACATCCACTCGACTAGTTTTGTGAGCTGTTCAGGGTCTTCAAAAGTACCGATGACCCCAACAATACCTCCGATTTTAATATGAAAATAGTGCTGTCACTGTCCTTTTCAGCCCATCTCTGAACGGAGTTTGACATCCTCTATATTTAGAGATCTAACTATATTTAGCCATTATAAGCAATTAAATGTTTTAAACATACAGTGGTGCTTGAAAGTTTATGAACCCTTTAGAATTTTCTATATTTCTGCATAAATATGACCTAAAACAACATGAGATTTTCACACAAGTCCTAAAAGTAGATAAAGAGAACCCAGTTAAACAATTGAGACAAAAATATTATACTTGGTCATTTATTTATTGAGGAAAATGATCCAATATTACATATCTGAGAGTGGCAAAAGTATGTGAACCTCTAGGATTAGCAGTTCATTTGAAGGTGAAATTAGAGTCAGGTGTTTTCAGTCAATGGAATGACAATCAGGTGTGAGTGGGCACCCTGTTTTATTTAAAGAACAGGGATCTATCAAAGTCTGATCTTCACAGCACATGTTTGTGGAAGTATATCATGGCACGAACAAAGGAGATTTCTGAGGACCTCAGAAAAAGCGTTGTTGATGCTCATCAGGCTGGAAAAGGTTACAAAGCCATCTCTAAAGAGTTTGGACTCCACCAATCCACAGTCAGACAGATTGTGTACAAATGGAGGAAATTCAAGACCATTGTTACCCTCCCCAGGAGTGGTCGACCAACAAAGATCACTCCAAGAGCAAAGCATGTAATAGTCGGCGAGGTCATAAAGGACCCTAGGGTAACTTCTAAGCAACTGAAGGCCTCTCTCACATTGGCTAATGTTAATGTTCATGAGTCCACCATCAGGAGAACACTGAACAACGACGGTGTGCATGGCAGGGTTGCAAGAAGAAAGCCACTGCTCTCCAAAAAGAACACTGCTGCTTGTCTGCAGTTTGCTAAAGATCACATGGACAAGCCAGAAAGCTACTGGAAAAATGTTTTGTGGACAGATGAAACCAAAATAGAACGTTTTGGTTTACATGAGAAGCGTTATGTTTGAAGAAAGGAAAACACTGTATTCCAGCATAAGAACCTTATCCCATCCGTGAAACATGGTGGTGGTAGTATCACGGTTTGGGCCCGTTTTGCTGCATCTGGGCCAGGACGGCTTGCCATAATTGATGGAACAATGAATTCTGAATTATACCAGCGAATTCTAAAGGAAACTGTCAGGACATCTGTCCATGAACTGAATCTCAAGAGAAGGTGGGTCATGCAGCAAGACAACGATCCTAAGCACACAAGTCGTTCTACCAAAGAATGGTTAAAGAAGAATAAAGTTAATGTTTTGGAATGGCCAAGTCAAAGTCCTGACCTTAATCCAATGGAAATGTGGAAGGACCTGAAGCGAGCAGTTCATGTGTGAGGAAACCCACCAACATCCCAGAGTTGAAGCTGTTCTGTACGGAGGAATGGGCTAAAATTCCTCCAAGCCGGTGTGCAGGACTGATCAACAGTTACTGGAAACGTTTAGTTGCAGTTATTGCTGCACAAGGGGGTCACACCAGATACTGAAAGCAAAGGTTCACATACTTTTGCCACTCACAGATATGTAATATTGGATCATTTTCCTCAATAAATAAATGAACAAGTATAATATTTTTGTCTCATTTGTTTAACTGGGTTCTCTTTATCTACTTTTAGGACTTGTGTGAAAATCTGATGTTTTTGGTCATATTTATGCAGAAATACAGAAAATTCTAAAGGGTTCACAAACTTTCAAGCACCACTGTAAATCAAGTTGCTATGGTTCAGAGGTGTGAAGGGCATGTAAGGGAACGTTCTTTAGTGTCACACTTAACCCTTCTAGCTAGTTTAAGCCATAAATACACTAACGGATTGAGATCGAGCAGTGATCCTCAACATGTGATTTCCTGGACCCTGCCACATTGAATAGCTGGATTATGTTGGATATGAAATTTATTTTACAGGTATAGGGGTGCCGGGCTGCAAAACGTTTGAGAACCCTTTAGATTGAGGTCATAGTTTTGGTTTCAACCATTTACACCTACATTCACAGGCAATTTAGAGCAGCCAGTTGATTTAATCAGCATGACTTTGGGAGGAAACCCATCCAGGCACAGGGAGAACACGTAAACTCCACACAGAAAGCCCCAGTAGGCTATGAGGTTTGAAACCAGACCCTTCTTGCTGTGAGGCGACAGTGTTAACCACAACGCTACTGTGCCACCTCTTTCTCAGATATCGTTCCATGCAACAGAGGGCATCCTGCTGCTCCAGGAATTTCATACGGACATTTGTGAACAATTCCAAATTAATTAAGGAGTTAGGATATAAACCCTAACTAATTACACTTACATGATCCAGATCACAACATCTTATTTATCAACCTAACTTTCCCTGCAAACTTTAAAGAACTTGTATACATGTTCATAAAACTTCTTAACTCTTCTGGAGTTCTCTCATGCACTCAAATTACTTTCTCTTCGTGCTACGGACAATACATATGAGGAAAAAAAATTATTGTTCTGCGGGCATGTATTAAATTTACATATTTGCACTGTATTCATTTTCTATGGAAATAAGTCATAGCATGATTTCCTGTTTCAAATGGAAACATTTCTCCATGCACAATAAAATTTCGCCCTTAAGCTGTTACATGATTGTGCCACCCCCCACCCCCACCCCACGTCTTTGAGTGCACTAATAATCAGCCATAACATGCAAACAATTCAACCCACTCACAAACTAACAGGAAGTCTCTTTCGGCCAAAACCTCACACCTGCTGCGCAATCAATTCAGATCAGGTCAAAAGAATATAATTTTTCTATGGAATAGGCGTGCGAGTGAGTCACAAAACCACTGTGGTGCTAAAAGTAAAGGGGGACAGACAAACCCAACAAGAGGCGCATACAGGACATATGTACTTTATTAAGACTGGCTTACACGAGTGAGGACTGTTCAATTAGACTGTTTGCGGTAAAATAGCTCATCACATTCCGATTAATGTAGAATTAAATAAAAAAACACCGGGGAATAATTAGATACGAGTGAAACATGTGAAGTGGTTCAGGCTGAGAGGTGGAAAAAAAACAATAACAAAAAAAAACAAAAAAAAAACACACACACACATTTGTGCCCTTTTCCACCAACATGGTGCTGGTGTCAAATAATAATCATTAAAAAAAAAAAAAAAAACCACCATGTTCTGTACGATTCCATACATGGCTCTGTTTTGTCCCAGTGCTAAAATGCTGCTGGGCTTGTAACAAGAACCAGTGATGTCAGATTGCTTGTTGCCATGACAACACCAACTTATTTAAATAAAGACGTGAACAGACATGAAGAGTGTTGTTTTTAAATAATTAAATCAAAATTTAAAATCGCAAGCATTGAATCACAGGTCTCGGAAAGAAATTGCGCTCTTGCCTGAAAAACGTAAGACTTCATTCGAGTAATTTTGCTAAATGAAACAAAAACGTGCATCCATCTTGCAAGTAATTATTGTCGAGGATAATATCTGGACTGTGTATAGATGCTGAAAGATTTGACCTTGAATGGTAAAATATGTTCTCAAACCATCCTACACTGTTATTTTTTTTTTCCCCATTAGGAAACGCCTACACGTGGTCATGTTTCATAATAGTTCACATCTTTAAATGGTGAAAAACGTGGGCCGGTTATTAAAAAAAAAAAAGAAGCTGATTCCCTATACAGCACCAGTACTGTGTTGGTGGAGAAGTGGAATACCATACACCCCACTTAGTGATTTAAAAAAAAAACAAACAAAAAAACCAACCTCCAGCCAAACAGAACTCTCCCGGGGCATGTTCACATCCAAACTGTTTTACACAACCTGTGAGTGTGCATCAGTGATGCTGAAATGTCAGTAGTGTCTCAGAGGAGATAAATCTCTGCGAGAGATTATACTGGAATGAGACTGAAAATACAGGTCACGCGGTCATCATCCAAAAACCAAAGAAAGGAAAAAATGTTACTGAAAGCAGACAAAACCATCAGAGAACCGGAAAGAAGAAGAAGAAAAAAAGCTTCACTAATGAAGCCACTCTTCATTAGAAAACTGCACAGAGAGGAGAGCTTTTACCAAAGCGCTCATCCATCACAATCATTACAGGACGCGTTTGTTTTTGTAAAATGCCATTTCGCGGTTTCGTTAGAATAAGTTAAACCCTGCCTAAAAGTGCGAGTCTTTTAAAAGAACGTGTTTTTATCATCCGGATATGCTAACGGAGGCGATATGCCTGACTTTTCCCTGCGCGGAAACAAAAACAAACAAAAATCCCAAGTGTTAAACATTTTGCTATGAAAGGCTCAAACTGATGAACTGGGTTTCCACACATGTCCAACTTCCAAAAGGCTTTCGCAACAATGCATTAAAAAAAAACAAAACAAAAAAACAAGAAAGAGTCAGAGACTAGAGGCTCCATGGAACATTATTATGGGGGGGGGGGTGTAACCATGGCAGGTCCATAGAGCGTTAAGGGTGATGTGGTCCGTCTTGTAGTGTGTTAGATTTAAAATAACTCATAATAAAATGGTCGAAAGAAAGTACACTGGAAAAAGGGGAAGAGAAACCGTTTACTGGTTTGAACGATTATTAAGTGAGAAAAAGCTACGGCAATGAGGTCACTTGTCTTTGATCACTTCAGCCCTACACCCTCTGACCTGTGACCTCTGACCCAGGTAAACATATGGAGGAGGAGGAGGGTTGCTTAAAAACACCAACGCTGCGGGTGTGAGCTGTGTGAGAGGAGAGACAGGGAGGTCAGGTGGGAGGGCTGGAGAAAGATGAGGATGAGCTGGAGGCCAGCATGTGTATGAAGGAGTGTGTAACAGTCCGAGCAGTGTGCAGGAGACGAGCTCTGGACACTCAAGACTTCTGCTCTGCTGCTGCTGGCGGCTGCGCCGTGCTCTCCGGCTTCACGATCTGGTATGTGATGAGATACTCCGGGTACGCCTGTGCAGAAATCAAAGACGACAAACAGTGAGCGAATGAAGCTAAAGAGCAGCACATGAGTATTTCATGATACAGAGCTGCTACTCTCTCTCATAAGCACAGGCTTCATTTACATCACCACCACCAGCTTCACTCAGTCTGCTCCCCCTAGTGGCAACTGGGCTCAATATACAGCTGTGGAGTTTGCCTGCTTCATTCAGCTGGACCAGGCTAGAAAACAGCGGGCCTGGTCAGTCATTAGTCACCATGGCAACAATCTCTGGAATTCGCTTCCTGTAATCCTGAGAGCTATTTAAGACCCCATTCACACCTGGTTGTTTAATGCATCTTGTATCTTGGGATTAATAAGAATTTAAATCACATGCATTTACACTTGTAGGAAAAAATAAATAAATAAATAAATGCCTGGTTTAAAAACAAAAAACAGCCTGTAAATCAACTTGCACCAACCTGACAAACAATTTCCCATGGTGCATGAGGTTGGCGCAGAACAAAAAACCCAATAATTTCAAAAACACTCTTTTTAATGTCTTAAGTCATTAATTTCAGCCAATCATTAAAAGCAGATCCTGTATATAGTATGTATATATTTTTTTATTAGCAGTGTTATTGCTACTACTGTTAATATTACTTATTACAGTATAAGCAATGACAGGCCATTTTTAAAGTAGTTGTCATAGTGTTGTGTAATGCATCAAAGAGCGTTAAGATCTGAATTGAAAACTTGTTTAATTTTGTAAATATGCCTAAAAGTTACGAACCGTTTGAAAAGCCAGTCTTTCATAAAATTTCCATTTCTGTCCGTTGCCCAAACCAGCACGCATTTTCCACTGGTTTAATTTTCCATTCATGAGGGGGAAAAAAAAAAAAAACCAACAACCTTCAAATCAGAAATGAATACACCAAAAAGCCAAAAATGGAGAGATTTAGATTTTTGAGTATCAGGGTAAGAATTACATATAAAGACTTTGTCTTATACATCACAATTATGCACCTTGAAGGCTTAAAAGTAATACATCAGTAAAATCGGTCCATCCTTTGTGTTGAAACGTAAAAGCCAGAATTTAGCGGTATGTTCACTTTAAATTGTGGACACGGTGGTGCTCGAATGCGCTGTGCATAAGCGGGTCAAACTTTTGTTAATTCTCTTCCAAACAGTATTACTGATATTTATACACCACCTCATTTTTTCTCCAGGAATAAATATGAGGAAACTCAATGATTTTTAGGAAGGATACAAAATCTTCCTCAGTGATCCGATCTTTAGGTTTCAGTTGATTTTACTGGAAAAACAAGTCAGCATGAGAGACTCGACCACTAGGTGGGAATCATGAGTTTCAAGCTGACTGAACCAACAAGAAAACACACGGACCACTGAGCTCTATATAAAATCTGGCGAGCTCATAGGTTCGTCAGAGTGAAGCCGGCTGCCCGCCATCTTATCACTCCCATCACGGAGCGGAACGGTCATTTAGACTACTGGAAGCTATACAAAATTGGACAAGTTATTTATGTAGTTGGTGAGAAAAATTAAAAGAAAAATGCCTCCATGTGCAGCAGTGAACTGAACAAATCGTCAGGTCAAAGGTTGTGGATGGACATTTCACCTGCGAGTGTATATATAATATAACTAAATATAAAATATTATATTATATAACCTCTCTCTTGAATCCATTTCTTCTTTTTTTATAAAAAAGGAAGAAGAAATATATGCAAGAGAAAGGCACACTGTATAAGAGAAAAACTGAAATACTCTCTGTAAAAATAATTATCGTTGTAAAAAGAGCCATTCCAAAAAAAAATAAAAATCAGAGACTGAACTGGAAAAGGAAAAAACCTAACAGTAAAGAGGAGCGCTATAAAGATATGTAAGGAATGTGGGGGAAGTTGAGAAAATAAGAGGAGGTCATGAAGGGGGGGGGGGTGTCAGGAGATTCTTTCTTGGGGCAAATTTGATCGGATACCACCAGGGCAGGAATTTCACGAGGGCCCTCTCAATTTGGCCTTGTGCCCTTGGAAAAAAATATCTGCTGTAAGGCCACAGTGGCCTTGATGCCCTGCGGTTTTGTAATCTGCCTCATGACTGCCAATAGGCTTTAACATCACCTGTGTCTGTTGAGAAAAAATACATCTTTTGATGACATTCTGGATTCTTATTGGGCAACTCATCAGTGGTGGATCGGACTCGAGCCTGGCATGAACCGCTCCGACATGCTACGGTACAATGACACCAACCTATCACCAGCCAACCAGGAGCCTTAATCAAACGCATCCCCCGCCCACTTGTGTCCGCGTCTGAGACGTTGAATTTTCACAGAAGGAGGGAAGAAGTTGACTGAGGTAAGACTGTGTGATAAATTAACAAACGAATAAGAGAGGAATTTCAACATATAGGGCTTAAGTTTGTTACCGTTAAATAAGCATTGCTTGTACAGTAACGTTATGTTGTTACAACGTTGACCCACTTTTAACGTGCCGAGTACCGACTATAGCCGGTAACATGCTAATTAGCTTGCTGTCAAGTTTTCCCTTTGTCGAGCTTTAAGCGCAAGGTCATGGATGTTACTACTGCTTGTTCCTGCCGTAATATGATACGTGATGTGTGCTGTTGTCTGTTCATAGCCACTTTTTTAATCTATGCAGTGAGCATTGTTTTGTTACTTGTATTGTATGTTTTTTTTTAACTTTGGGGTTAACAGTGTAATAGTGTTGCAGTGTTCTGCAAATTTGAAATTTAATATTTCAAATCTTGAGACATGAAAGTGCTATTTTAAAAAATAAAAGGTCAGAAATGTTTTCTTTGTCGTCTATTTAGTTCATTTTATTTCCTCAATAATTTTCCTTGATTGAGAAATCGGTCTGGGCTCTTATGGGTTAATCAGTAGCCTGCATGCTAGTATATGTTCCATTTACAGTCAAACATTCTGATGAACTCCAGGCTCAATTTTGATTAATTCAAAATCTGCGTAGTAGTACAGTCTGAAGATGCTCTTGCACATTCGGTGTCAACTGAACTAAAATTATGGGAGGATACAGGTTTAATAAGTTCTACAATTTTTGAAGTGAGTGATGGATTGATAAGTTTAGATGTGTTCAATATTTTCTTATCTTCAGACATAATAGTGTAGAAGATGTTTCTTTACCTGCTTGATAGTTTCGACTGAGACTCCAATCTTCCTCAGAAGAGTCATTAGTCCTTAAATTAAATTCATTACAGACGTGAACTTAAAATCATTGTTTTATTTTATGGCCTTGGTGCCCTCAAAAAATTGACAGCACAAAAGGCCAAGTGGCCTTGCCCCTAAAATGACGAAATTCCAGGCCTGGATGCCACGGTTTAACACACAAGCCAAATACACGCGATGGGAATGGTAATATGGTGGCCAGACGGCTTCACTCGTCTCTACAGCAGGGAATAAGCTATGAGCTCTCCGGATTTTACCAAGAGCCAAGTGACGAATATCATTGAAAAATCCAAGATGGTGGCGCCCGTGAATTTGGTGTATTGCATTACACAACCTTAAAAAAACCGCTTCAAGTAAAAGCTCATCACGACGCCGGACGAAATTAACAGTATATTCCGTAAACATGTTCTTATCGACCCCTTGTGTAGATTAAACATTTTAAAATGTCTTTAAAGGCCAAACGAAAACATGCTGTTCTCCCATACAAACGTATGGGAGGTTCATCAGTGCAGCGGTGTGCTGTCAAGCCTACCTATATACAGTACACCATCTCTCATTTTAAATCTAGAATTAAGTGTTTTATTCCCCTTATACCTCAGCAATCTGTCAACACAAAGTTTTGTACTAATTCAAGACTGATGTGTTGTGTTATTTTGAGTCACCTGGCTGGTCTGAAATGCGAATTTGTGGTTTAAACTTAAACATGAGAAGCTCATCTGAGAGGCTTCATCAATTTGCTCACTTGATGAACGGTGGTGTTATAACGCTGCTAGACATTTCTAAATGATGTGTGACTGAAAACCTGACGTATTCATCAGCTGTGTTTGAGACAGGGAATTTTAAATATTCGTCACAAAAGAGTGAACTCTGACCTGCTCGCCTCTGTAGATGACGTACTCAGCGTAGGCCAGGCCGTTGACGCTGGGCCGCCCGATGACGGAGTGGTGCCCCGGAGGAGCGTGGGCCATTTTCATGGCACTGAACTGCAGGAAGGATTTGCCCAGGGTGACACGACAGAACAGCATCTGCCTGCACAACACAACAAGCACACAATAATTAGGAGGCTACAGTGCCACCTGCTGGTTATTTATACATACTGCTAGTAAGAGCTGTTGTACCTGTGGCAGACATAGCAGGAGCGGTCTTTGTGTGTGGGGCAGCCAGTGCCGCCGCCGATGCCGTACACATATTGGTTGCTCTTGGATGAATTTTCTGCAAAATAGATCCCCGCTCCAAACATTCCCCCAATGTAGGCGTGTCTCTCGTCAAAACCTTTGTGGATGATGGCGTTAATGAAGGGAGAGCCTGTACAGGGAGAGGGGAAAAAAAAACAAAAAATGCTCTGCCATAAGGCTGAAGACCACACTGTCTGGACATTAAGCCACTCCTCTTCCTAAATTCTGTTTGGCTAAATAAACACACACATATATATGAAAAAAATATATTACACAGTGGCGTGAAGATATTAAGTTGATACAAGTGGTGAATATACAACCCCGATTCCAAAAAAGTTGGGACAAAGTACAAATTGTAAATAAAAATGGAATGCAATAATTTACAAATCTCAACAACGGATATTGTATTCACAATAGAACATAGACAACATATCAAATGTTGAAAGTGAGACATTTTATAATTTCATGCCAAATATTGGCTCATTTGAAATTTCATGACAGCAACACATCTCAAAAAAGTTGGGACAGGGGCAATAAGAGGCTGGAAAAGTTAAAGGTACAAAAAAGGAACAGCTGGAGGACCAAATTGCAACTCATTAGGTCAATTGGCAATAGGTCATTAACATGACTGGGTATAAAAAGAGCATCTTGGAGTGGCAGCGGCTCTCAGAAGTAAAGATGGGAAGAGGATCACCAATCCCCCTAATTCTGCGCTGACAAATAGTGGAGCAATATCAGAAAGGAGTTCGACAGTGTAAAATTGCAAAGAGTTTGAACATATCATCATCTACAGTGCATAATATCATCAAAAGATTCAGAAAATCTGGAAGAATCTCTGTGCGTAAGGGTCAAGGCCAGAAAACCATACTGGGTGCCCGTGATCTTCGGGCCCTTAGACGGCACTGCATCACATACAGGCATGCTTCTGTATTGGAAATCACAAAATGGGCTCAGGAATATTTCCAGAGAACATTATCTGTGAACACAATTCACCGTGCCATCCGCCGTTGCCAGCTAAAACTCTATAGTTCAAAGAAGAAGCCGTATCTAAACACGATCCAGAAGCGCAGACGTCTTCTCTGGGCCAAGGCTCATTTAAAATGGACTGTGGCAAAGTGGAAAACTGTTCTGTGGTCAGACGAATCAAAATTTGAAGTTCTTTATGGAAATCAGGGACGCCGTGTCATTCAGACTAAAGAGGAGAAGGACGACCCAAGTTGGCATCAGCGTTCAGTTCAGAAGCCTGCATCTCTGATGGTATGGGGTTGCATTAGTGCATGTGGCATGGGCAGCTTACACATCTGGAAAGACACCATCAATGCTGAAAGGTATATCCAGGTTCTAGAGCAACATATGCTCCCATCCAGACGACGTCTCTTTCAGGGAAGACCTTGCATTTTCCAACATGACAATGCCAAACCACATACTGCATCAATTACAGCATCATGGCTGCGTAGAAGAAGGGTCCGGGTACTGAACTGGCCAGCCTGCAGTCCAGATCTTTCACCCATAGAAAACATTTGGCGCATCATAAAACGGAAGATACGACAAAAAAGACCTAAGACAGTTGAGCAACTAGAATCCTACATTAGACAAGAATGGGTTAACATTCCTATCCCTAAACTTGAGCAACTTGTCTCCTCAGTCCCCAGACGTTTACAGACTGTTGTAAAGAGAAAAGGAGATGTCTCACAGTGGTAAACATGGCCTTGTCCCAACTTTTTTGAGATGTGTTGTTGTCATGAAATTTAAAATCACCTAATTTTTCTCTTTAAATGATACATTTTCTCAGTTTAAATGTTTGATATGTCATCTATGTTCTATTCTGAATAAAATATGGAATTTTGAAACTTCCACGTCATTGCATTCCATTTTTATTTACAATTTGTACTTTGTCCCAACTTTTTTGGAATCAGGGTTGTATTTATATAATGAGTGAAAATACTTTCAACACAAGAAGACAAACTTCATATCTTTGCACCACCGTGTAATATTCTTTATATGACACAGACGCATCCACAAAAAAAATATGCAAGTTAATCAAACGAATTTTAATTCTGAACCGGTTCATGATGGACAATGCGTGTCTAGTCAGCAGGAAAACACTGGGAGTGATGTCATCCGCGTAAAATACTGGAAATTATATCCCTCATCAAAAAATTCCCGGGCAGGGACTGACCAAGGATGGCTGATGTGACATAAAATAGTTCCACCATTGATAAAGCAATGTATCTCACGATGTCAAAAATAAAACAAAATGGATATGGTGTGGGTCAGTCATGGTATATCCTGGATATACCATGAACTGTCTTCACAGTTTCAAGCTATATGGCCAACTCGAGTCACAGCTGTGGCATTTCTGTGTGTGTGTGTATCTACGCATCATGATCATGCCTCACGAGGCAGGCGATAGCATGGTACACTGCACACACGCAGGTCAAAGGTCGCTCCGACAAAACAACAAACATGGCTGCCTCCTGTGAGTTTATGCTGAGATTCTGTACTAATTTCGTGTGTGTTACACCTGCGTGCCTTGGCGTGCGCATCAGATAGACTCTTGGGCGCGCTGCGGACAGCACGCATGCCAAGCAGACTCTCGTGTGCGCCGTAAACAACTCGCACCTGCACAGGATTAAGATGCAAACAGCGCATGGATATAAAAACTGTACTGAGTTGCGTTGCTGACACATTACCGAGTCTGGTTTCCTGATCCCTGATTTCCTGTTTCTCGTCTTTCATTCGGCCGAGTCTACGATAGCCTGTTTGTGCCTCGCTTGACCTATTGCCCGTTTCACTGTTTTATGATTTTGCCTGCTGTTCTGGAATGTTTACCTGTCTTCACTTGTATTAATAAACACACCTCCTGCACTTCAATCCATTCCCGAACCATGTCTGACCGAATACTTTGCACTCCCTGATTAAGAGAACGCATATTCACCTGTTCATACGTCATGTTCAGGAACAAACGGTGCTAAAACAGCCACCGTCAAATGGTTGGAGTCTTGGACTCGACTTGATTTTTTTTTAATGACTTAGACTTGAACACTGCACTCGGACTTCAGGTTTAGTGACTCAACTACATCGCCTGCCTGCCTGCCTGCCTGTCCGTCTGTCTATCTCGGTGTTGCTTCATTTACATCACCTCCAGCTTCATTCAGTCTGCTCCCCCTAGTGGCAACTGGGCTGAATATACAGCTGTGTAGTTTGTCTGTTGTACCTAGACCACGCTATAAGACAATGGGCCTGGTCAGTCATTAGGTCACTATATATATATATATATATATATATATATATATATATATATATATACACACACACACACACACACACACACATATACACACACACACACAGGTGCTGGTCATATAATTAGAATATCATGAAAAAGTTGATTTATTTCAGTAATTCCATTCAAAAAAGTGAAACTTGTATATTATATTCATTCATTACACACAGACGGATATATTTCAAGTGTTTATTTCTTTTAATTTTGATGATTATAACGGACAACTAATGAAAACCCCAAATTCAGTATCTCAGAAAATTAGAATATTGTGAAAAGGTTCAATATTGAAGACACCTGGTGCCGCACTCTAATCAGCTAATTAACTCAAAACCCTGCAAAGGCCTTTAAATGGTCTCTCAGTCTCGTTCTGTAGGCGACACAATCATGGGGAAAACTGCTGACTTGACAGTTGTCCAAAAGACGACCATTGACACCTTGCACAAGGAGGGCAAGACACAAAAGGTCATTGCTAAAGAGGCTGGCTGTTCACAGAGCTCTGTCCAAGCACGTTAATAGAGAGGCGAAGGGAAGGAAAAGATGTGGTAGAAAAAAAGTGGACAAGCAGTAGGGATAACCGCACCCTGGAGAGGATTGTGAAACAAAACCCATTCAAAAATGTGGGGGAGAGTCACAAAGAGTGGACTGCAGCTGGAGTCAGTGCTTCAAGAACCACCACGCACAGACGTACGCAAGACATGGGTTTCAGCTGTCGCATTCCTTGTGTCAAGCCACTCTTGAACAAGAGACAGCGTCAGAAGCGTCTCGCCTGGGCTAAAGACAAAAAGGACTGGACTGCTGCTGAGTGGTCCAAAGTTATGTTCTCTGATGAAAGTAAATTTTGCATTTCCTTTGGAAATCAAGGCCCCAGAGTCTGGAGGAAGAGAGGAGAGGCACAGAATTCACGTTGCTTGAGGTCCAGTGTCAAGTTTCCACAGTCAGTGATGGGTTGGGGTGCCATGTCATCTGCTGGTGTTGGTCCACTGTGTTTTCTGAGGTCCAAGGTGAACGCAGCCGTCTACCAGGAAGTTTTAGAGCACTTCATGCTTCCTGCTGCTGACCAACTTTATGGAGATGCAGATTTCATTTTCCAACAGGACTTGGCACCTGCACACAGTGCCAAAGCTACCAGTACCTGGTTTAAGGACCATGGTATCCCTGTTCTTAATTGGCCAGCAAACTCGCCTGACCTTAACCCCATAGAAAATCTATGGGGTATTGTGAAGAGGAAGATGCGATACGCCAGACCCAACAATGCAGAAGAGCTGAAGGCTACTATCAGAGCAACCTGGGCTCTCATAACACCTGAGCAGTGCCACAGACTGATCGACTCCATGCCACGCCGCACTGCTGCAGTAATTCAGGCAAAAGGAGCCCCAACTAAGTATTGAGTGCTGTACATGCTCATACTTTTCATGTTCATACTTTTCAGTTGGCCAACATTTCTAAAAATCCTTTTTTTTGTACTGGTCTTAAGGAATATTCTAATTTTCTGAGATACTGAATTTGGGGTTTTCATTAGTTGTCAGTTATAATCATCAAAATTAAAAGAAATAAACACTTGAAATATATCAGTCTGTGTGTAATGAATGAATATAATATACAAGTTTCACTTTTTGAATGGAATTACTGAAATAAATCAACTTTTTCATGATATTCTAATTATATGACCAGCACCTGTGTATATATATATATATATATATATATATATATATATATATATATATATATGTGATTCCACGCTTATGGGTACTGAAATGGGGACATGAACTTATTTTTAAAAATTTACCTAAAACCATTTCTTTTTTTACCATCAGGTCACAAAACATGTAACCTTTAATGAATGATATGTTAAAAGATAACTTTAATTTTCTGAGATGTAATAAAAACATATTTATATGCCAAAGTCAGAACGTAACAGAAGTGTTGTGGACATATATATTCTCAATTTTAACAATGTAGAATTACTTTTTGAAACATAGGAAGGTGATGTTTTAGCAAATATAATTAATAAACATGTGTAGTAGAATAAACATACACATTCTTTCAATAAGATTAACATGGTATATAGCTAGATTGTAATTAATTTGTAACAGACGCGAGATGGACAGTCGTAACAGAAGTAATGTAACAGACATCATTTTGGAACTCATAGGCTTGACTTTGGCATATAAATATGTTTTTATTACATCTCAGAAAATTAAAGTTATCTTTTAACATATCATTCATTAAAGATTACATGTTTTGTGACCTGATGGTAAAAAAAGGATTGGTTTTAGGTGAATTTTTAAAAATAAGTTCATGTCCCCATTTCAGTACCCATAAGCGTGGAATCACTCATATATATATATATATATATTAAAAAAAACAACAACAACACACACCAACGTGCTCATTTTAATACTGTTCACATTATTGCTTCAGTAAAGTTCCCCCCCCAATAAGGGGGGAAAAATGATAAAATTTTATAAAAAATATAAAAAATTTAAATTAAACAAAATAATACAATTAAATTTTATAAAAAAGTGCCATTATTTAACACAGCAAAACAGAAACCCTGATGTGGTGACGGTTTCTGTAAAGAGATATTTACCATTTATGAATAGAGTCTCTATTGTGACTGATTTGTAACAGTGGGAGGTGAAGCTGCAAACAGGTTTCCTGAAACGGCAAAGTCTTCAGAACTGAGGAGTTTACACTTTTTGGCTTCTTGGTAACATAGCAAGCTTTTTGGCCTTATTAACTTGGAGACAGATAAAAGAAAGAACCAGCAGCTAGTTATATCGACCATAACAGGTTCGTTTTTAGCTGAACAACTGCTTATAGCCGCTATAGTGTAAGTGACAACAGAAACTAACCTGATTCTTGAACAAGTTTCAGCATTAAAAATACAACTGTAAATGGATAAAAAGTATGATTTTCTGGTCTTTAAGAAATAAAATTGTTTGAAAACTGCTGCGTTATAAACGAGGAATAAAACTCATTGGGACGTGCTGTTATAGGGAAGGAATCACCTGTGGCTTTAACAGTAACTCCAGTACATCAGTGGCAGTGTCCTTTCACAGGCCAAGTGTATTATTTATGTATTGTCCATCCTGTCTCGAAAATGACTTCAGTGCCCCCACTGGTGTAATTTAACGCTAGCTTTATAGCATCCGTGAGAAGACGCTGTTAGGATGAGGGCAGATATTGACCCGAGATGGAGGGCAGGGTTTTGTTAGAAGCTTCGTGTGTCTTTTATCACCACACAGTAAGGAGACATAATCAGCTAGCAGGCTGTGGTGTTAGGACTAGCTGTAAGCCACATTTATTAACATCTGTGAGATCACTATTATACTCCAGAATATAACCAAACTCCATTAACTAGTTCAGACCTGGGCATTTTACGACCCGCGGGCCGCATCCGGCCCTTTGGTTCATTCTGACCGGCCCGCGTAAGGTTAATTAGAAATTACAAAATAAACGTATTTTCTAATTTTACCTCATGCATGGACTGAATGTGCATTGCTTTTATTTTGAAGTTGTGTTCAACAAAAATGCAATGCGCGCGACATGAACATGACATGAAATCCCACGAAACCTAATCCCGTGATAACTACTTCCGTAATTTGTCCAGACCAACCACAAACTTGTACGTCATCCTTCAAATGGTCCAGCCAATCACATAGTGTGACGTCACCAGCAGGCGCCGGAGCCCGAGCCGATCTGTAGATCTGATACCTACACCGAATCTGTCAGCTGTGCTTCGCATCTCCACCTCAGACATTCAACCTGACTCTGATGCACTCGTTAAAGACCAACAGAGACTAGATTTCTCTCACTGAACAAATAAAAAACTGAAAAACACCAAATGAGGTGATTAGACTACAAATGTGGGCATCATTATTATAATATGATGTATCTTGCTTGATATTTGGAGTAGAAAGACAATATTGTGATGTCTTTATTGTGTTTTGGGGTGAATGCGACTGAAAAAAAAATGGTATAAATGTTCACATTTTGTTAACCATTGTTTTGGGAAATTTGATTGAATAACTGACATTTTTTGTAAGGCAACCTCGTTTTTTCCATACTCTTACCAGTCTTAGCAGCTTGTAAAAACAATGTTATTTATTGCTTTATATAAAGAAATACAATTAAGATTATGCAGAATTTAGTTCAGCCTTTTGGTCCGGCCCTCCACAAAATTTTCTGTTTCTCATGTGGCCCCATGGAAAAAATAATTGCCCACCCCCAAAATAGTTCCTTTAAAAGAAAAAAAAAAAAAGGGCGGGGGGGTGATTTTTGTGTTAGTTTGGCATTAGCAAAAGAAGTCCTACCATGGAAGAGCATGCGCTCGTTGTGGTGGTTGTGGTTTTCGTCGGCGATCTCTTTCTGTCTGTGTGCATATCTCTCTCTCAGCTTTTTATTCACCACCTTCTGGATCTGCACACGCACACACACACAGAGTTATCCCTACCAGCAACACCTCTATAACAAATGCAGCAAATAAACACTGATCACTTTAATGAGTGCGTGTTAATTTTCTACACGCTCCGTATTCAGCTCTTCCTTACCTTCAGGATGTTGTACCGGCTGAAGACTCCGCCAGCATTTCCCCCATCTCTGTGCTCTCTGATTGTGCTCTGCAGCTAAACCACACACACACACACACACACACACACGATTTAACACAACTACGGACACTGCTCTCCAGCTCCTATTTTACAGGACTTCAGTTAGTGTTTTTCCACAGCACAAGCTATCAAATCTCAGTCCACTTCTGATTTTCACAAATCACTTGTCCAAAATAGAAACTGGAGTACACGCGTATAGCGCACATTTTATAGTGGTGGTTTTAGTTCTATTGTACATCACAGAAAAAGTTACATGCTAAAGCCCTGTACACATGTGCAGTTCAGTTTGTCTAGCAGACCTGAATGCTGTTTGAACACGTCTGCGCTCTTGGGTGCAGGAGCACAAGCAGCATTTTAACCAATTTTTATGAAAAATTTTGGTGGCATCCTTAACAAATAGATTCAACTGGTGTTATGTACCTGTCTAATGTTATTTCCACACAGACCATCTCCATTTATGGTGACGACAGCACATCTTTCAAGCTGGAAAGCTGTCGATCGTTCTAGATCCACATGTCAATTAGTTTACCTTTCATTCTGACTGGGTCAAAAATCGACAAATCTTTTGGTCTATTTCTTAACGATAACTCCAAGTAGCACACTCTCACGTCAATAGGTAAAGCTCCTGTGCAAAAATGCTGGCACATCAGCAATCAGGAGCCAATCGTACTTAAAAGGTCAGACTCTAGTTCATTTTCCACCGACATGAGAGACGACTGGAACTATCGCAGTCAGGCTAGTTGACACAAGAGTGCTCTGAGGGCACAATATCCCCTGCTGGCAACTATGTCTAAGCTATAAATGCTTAAAGGAAAAGGCAACTTTTGTACAAAATCACCACAAATAGATAAGATAGATAAATATATAAAGCAATCGATCATGGAATTTATAGAGAAAGAACAGACTGCATAACAGTATCTTTTAACTTTTAATAATATGGGCTTGCGCTGAGCTTAGCGAAGATGCGTTCCGCCATATTGATCTACTGTGTGACGTCATGCGGCCCACCACTGAAAAGAACTCTTCAGTGCTTCATGGTAATAAGGTAAAAAACCAGTACAATCGCTTCTTCAAAGTTTCACCAAATGGTTTTATTTATGCAACTTAAAGCTCATAATACTGTAGAACTTTGGTCGAGTAAAAACACGGAGAAAAAACATGGCTGAATCCTGAATGACTCCTATTTGGATTTGTCCTACCAAGCCTACTGCGCATGCGTGAAGCGGCTCAGCTTGGTTTTCCCTTTTGGGCGCTCTCGTTTTCTGTTAGAATTTGGTAAAGAAAAAAAAAAAAAATTATTTACCAGCTTACCGGGTCCATGAACATAAATCTGACAGCTGACAAGGTCGGGATATAAACGAATCGAATACAGGCCACCCGCCGGGACTCCTAATCACAGTGATCTGCTTGTAAACACTGTTTTCATGGGCCCAGTGATGTCACAGATCAGAGGGAGGCGCATTAACGAAAGATTCTGATTGGTTTATAGTTGCCCACAATCTCAAAATGGCTGACTCTTCCAACTTCGACTCCTCTGTGTCAATTCATGATTTCAAAGTTAAAAATATTTTTTCATGTTCGATATATAATGGAAATAATTAACAGAATTGATTACGTATATGTTTTTCTCCTATTACACACCTGGTTTTGTACAAAAGTTGCCTTTTCCTTTAATACACCCTCAGGAAATTCATGGGCTGTAACTCTGGGAAAATGCGACCGAATCGAACAAAATTGCAACATACGTATTACCGACATACAGTATAACAAAGAATCCTGCCAAGTTTCGTGAAATTCCTCCAAAAATTGTAAGAGGAGTTGATTTCAGAAGGTGAAGACCCTTCCCGGAACGGACGGACGGACATCGCCACGACATAATCCCCCTTCGGACCTTTCGGTCAGCGGGGGCTAAAAATTTTCTTAATCAAGGGCTGTAACTCTGGTAAAATGTGACCGAATTTAATGAAACTACAATATGCACATCACCAACATACAACAATGCCTTTTGCCAAGTTTGGTGAAATTCCTCCACAAATTTAGAACAACTTTATTCATCACACGCTTGTGAAATTCCTCTCTGCATTTAACCCATCTGAAGCAGTGAACACACCCAGAGCAGTGGGCAGCCATGCTAACAGCACCCGGGGAGCAGTTGGGAGTTAGGTGCCTCGTTCAAGGCCACCTCAGCCCAAGACCGTCTCATATTAACCTAACCGCACGTCTTTGAACTGTGTCTCATGAAATTGTCAAATTATAATTTTGTGAATCAAGGGCTGTAACTTATGGAATCAATTTTGTGCCAAAATGTTCATACAATACTTTTGAAATATCAAACATAAACGACAAATCAAAATACAAAAAAAAAAAAAGTCAATTTTTTTAGACTGGCAAACAAATTATTCGTGTAATCGTGCAAAATATCAGTCTATTACTCTTCAGAAACCTTTTATTTTTGTTCCGCGTCTTTCTCAGTTTTGTTTGACGTAATTTATTTTGGTTGCGATTCCAGCTCTCTCGTTTGCGCTGCCTGACTTTTTGCTTGCAGTTTTGGCACAAACTTTACGTGTGGGCGGGCTGTCCAGGAATGCATCCCCATTGGCTAACTTGCGTTTGACTGACAGCTACGCTCAGCCATTCCCCGGAGGCTGTTGCAGCCATTCCCTACTCGGATTCTGGCGGACTGTTTGACGAGTGACCGATCCATTGACGGTAAACAAGGATCGAGTGGACTTCAGTGGCGACTATGATATTGATTAATTCAACAAAGTGGATTAATTCAATATCATTAATTCAATGGATCGGTCACTCGTCAAACAGTCCGCCAAAATCCGAGTAGGAAATGGCCGCAACAGCCTCCGGGGGAATGGCTGAGCGTAGCTGTCAGTCAAACACAAGTTAGCCAATGGGAATGCATTCCTGGACAGCCCGCCCACACGTGAAGTTTGTGCCAAAACTGCAAGCAAAAAGTCAGGGAGCGCAAACGAGAAAGCTGGAATCGCAACCAAAATAAATTGCGTCAAACAAAACTGAGAAAGACGCGGAACAAAAATAAAAGGTTTCTGAAGAGTAATAGACTGATATTTTGCACGATTACACGAATAATTTGTTTGCCAGTCTAAAAAAATTGACACTTTTTTTTCTTTTTTTGTATTTTGATTTGTCGTTTATGTTTGATATTTCAAAAGTATTGTATGAACATTTTGGCACAAAATTGATTCCATAGTAACTCCCCTGCTGGCAGCGAGGCCATAACTCTGGCAAAATGCGACCGAATTTAACAAAATTCGTATTACCGACATATAAACAAAGCCTCATCACATTTCGTGAAATTCCTCCAAAAACCGTGAGAGGAATTGATTTCAGAAGGTGAGTACCCTTTCCTGGTACGGACGGACATACGTTGCCACGACGTAATCCCCTTTTGGGCCAGCGGGGAATAAAAACTACTAACAAGATGACTACTGTCGGAAAGGTGATGAAAGAAAATTGACCTTTCTGTTCACAAATACCAAACAGCTTTGTAGCTGTTTCTGCTGACCTTCCTGTACCTTATGTAGTGGGGGAATACTGTAAATGAGGTCAGGAATCATGACTCACCTCCTCTTCTACAGACTGAAACTCTTTATCGTCAGGTGCCAGGTCGATCAGGACTGTGCCCTGACTCACACAGTGGAATGTCAGGTATGGGTTGCCACCTGCCAGGTTACACACACACTTCAGATTTATTTATTCACATTTATTTTTCTGGTTACCTGACAAAGTTTGTACTTAACACATTCATTTTAACCAAGCTGAAAATATTGGCACTTCAAGATCCAGTAGCATCTCACAGTACAGAGGAGAGAGAAAAAAAAACCAAAAAAAAAAACAGGGTGTACAAATTATGCAAATAATAACACAATGGTGGTGAACTTTTTCCCCTAATAAACCAGCTGAAGTGTTTTGTTGTTACACCACTGCGATTTGGCACATACATACACACACCTATGAAAGAACGGTCATACATCTTATGTATAGAACATTCCTGAAATAAATTAGCTCCTTCTCACAGCTGCTTTTAGAGAAAATGAGTCAACACCTTCTGACCAATCAAAATGCAGAATTCAACAGCGCTGTGGTATAAAATAAGTGATTGGCCCGTTTTTCATTTCATAATGCAAATATCAAACAGGTGATTAAATAAGTAGCACTCAGTTAGCCATGCTTATTACTAGTAAAAAGAAAGCCAAGGCTAAATGGAGATGTCTCGACCTTGCTGACCGCCCAGCAGTCTCTCGATGCCTTTGATAAGCTTGTGGCGGTGACCGTACGCATTGATGCCGATCTCCTTCAGCTCCTCATGGCCCATATCAGCCAAGACGTCCAGAGTGATCTACGAGACAAAGCGACAAAGATGCAGAAATCCAACTGCTCAACATGCCATTATGTAGCGCGAACTGCTCAGAAAAATAAATAAATAAATAAATAGCCGCGGTAAAATGGTAGGATGGAGATTAAACAGTGTGATGCAGAAGAGGCCCTTATCGCAGATTCCTCTTGCCCTCGATGCGAAAAACCCTCCTACACACCCAGATGAAGATTTATTATTAACGGATGTAGTGGTGAGAAGCAGAGCGAGATGAAAGCCTATAGAGGAGAGAGATGCCAAGCCCGAGCGAGATAAGGCAGGAAGCCTGCCACTGATGTGGCGCTCCTCCAGATTGTATAATTTCTTCTTTATTCAGTCCGCATGAGCTTCCGTCAGCTCTCCCTCACACCCTGGCGAGTTCAGTATATCACAGCTATAACAGACCTGTTTACAAGCCATGAACCAAAAGTTACGTTGATGCGCATGTGATGGCATTAAAAAAAACAACAACGATTTTTTCAAACTTTATTAGTAGTAATAGTGTTATTACAACAATCGTAAGAATGTTTATTATTTAATGATATTTTTTCACTTTTTTTTTTTAATCATCAGGAGTCTGATTTCATAAATTATTTGGTGCGCGCTGTCAAAACTCTCTCACTGGACACGAAACATTTTTTCTGTACCAACTGTTTCAATTAAACCCTTTATGAAAGCTGTAATGACCATGGTTGCAGTGCATCATCAGGGTCTGTTTACCGCTTCAAATATCCACACCTGTATTCGTATTTCAACCAGAAGTGGGCGTGCCCTAAACTGAAAGGGTTGTGTTTATGCTCCGGGAAATGTGGAAAAACTGTCAGCATGGTGTGTGAATTCATGCTCTGACAGCTCCTCGACCTCAGCTACAACACTCATCATCATCAGATTTTCCCACTTGACACGTGAACGGTCATGGGGCTTGCAGCTTAAATAAGTTGCATGATGTCCTTTTTGTCCACGCATGTTTTTTCTCATCTCATTATCTCTAGCCGCTTTATCCTGTTCTACAGGGTCGCAGGCAAGCTGGAGCCTATCCCAGCTGACTACGGGCGAAAGGCGGGGTACACCCTGGACAAGTCGCCAGGTCATCACAGGGCTGACACATAGACACAGACAACCATTCACACTCACATTCACACCTACGGTCAATTTAGAGTCACCAGTTAACCTAACCTGCATGTCTTTGGACTGTGGGGGAAACCGGAGCACCCGGAGGAAATCCACGCGGACACGGGGAGAACATGCAAACTCCGCACAGAAAGGCCCTCGCCGGCCACGGGGCTCGAACCCGGACCTTCTTGCTGTGAGGCGACAGCGCTAACCACTACACCACCGTGCCGCCCCCATGTTTTTATCAATTGTCTTTTTTTCAATGTTCCATATTTTCTCCATTTTACCCCAATTTCGCCTTTTATCGAATAGGACCTGTTTAAGGAGCGAAGTCTTGTCCATTCTACATAGATGACCAATATAGTGGAGATGTTGAATATGGCAAAATTCTTCAATTCGTTGGCTCTGGGTCATCTCATGGAGACGGGAGTTGGAGATTTTAAAGGCCCAGTCCACTTCTCCTATAGTAGGATCTGTGTTCTTCCTGGCAAACCCGCCAGCAACCATTTTCCAAAGAAAAATGTTCCAAATAATGTCCAGTCTCTTGGCCTCTGCTGATGAGAGTTGCCATGCTTGGACACTATATAGTAATCTGCTCTGTACGCACGCGTTTAATATCTTTATACGTGTACAAAGATATATCTCGCGGTCCGTCAGAAATTGTTTCAGTTCATTCCATTTTTCAAAGGCCGAGGATATGCGTTGGTGAAGAAAGGCCGAAGAATTGCTGGTGTTTGTTATCATGTGCCCAAGATAGCGAAATTGCCTTACGTTTTGCAGTGGAATCCCATCTACCATAATAAGGCTCTTCTGGTCTTTCAAACTCTCACTGACATTAAAAGCCATGGTCTCAGTTTTTTTGTATGACATACATGGGCCGTATCGCTTGAAAGTATTATCGTAGATCTCAAGTATTTCTTGAAGCTCACTTATGCTTTCGGAGAAAACAACATCATCATCAGCATATAGAAGTTCTGTAACTCTGATCGTGCCATATGCCTTTCCAGTACGTAGATCACGTGGAGACGCCTCGTTTGGTATAACAATCTATTTTTGCTCCAGACTCCGGAAACTTTTGAGATCTCATGCTTGGCGCAACGCATATAGATGTTAAACAGGCTAGGGCTTTCAAGTGCCCCTTGTCTACATCTGACAAATGTATCGAAGAAGTTCCCTGTGTTCTTAATGCAGGCTTTGGTACCTGTATATAAGGCTTTTAGGACTGATACAAGTTTGCAACACCTTAGGCGAATTTCAAGTACTCTAAACTCAACACTCCATAATTTTTAGTCACTTTTGATTAGAGGTTTGTATGTACACTTGTGTTCAAAATAATAGCAGTCCAACATGACTAACCAGATCAATCACTGTTTTTGGTGGAAATTATATTACTACATGGCAAATAATTTACCAGTAGGTGTAGTAGAGTCATAGAAAACCAACAGACCCAACATTCATGATATGCATGCTCCTAAGTCTGTGTAATCGAATAATTAAGTGAAAGGGACGTGTTCAAAATAATAGCAGTGTGGAGTTTAATTAGTGAGGTCATTCATTCTGTGAAAAAACAGATGTCAGTACGGTGGCCCTAATTTAAGGATGAAGCCAACATCCATTTCTCTCTGAAACCCTGAGAAACATGGGTCGTTCCAGACATTGTTCAGAAGAACAGCGTGCTTTGATTAAAACGTTGATTGGAGAGGTAAAACGTATACTGTAAAGAAGTGCAGAAAATGATGGGCTGCTCAGCTAAAATGATCTCCAGTGCTTTAAAATGGACAGCAAAGCCAGAGAGGCGTGGAAGAAAACGGAAGACTACCATTCGAATGGATCGAAGAATAGCCAGAATGACAAAGACTCAGCCAATGATCAGCTCCAGGGTGATCAAAGACGGTCTGAAGTTACCTGTGAGTACTGTGACAATTAGAAGACGCCTGTGTGAAGCTAATCTATCGACAAGAAGCTCCCGCAAAGTTCCACTGTTAAAAAAAAGATGTGCTGAAGAGGATGCAATTTGCCAAAGAACACATCGACTGGCCTAAAGAGAAATGGAGAAACATTTTGTGGACTGATGAAAGTAAAATTGAAGAGTTCAGATGCAAAACTCCCTAAATCCATTTGACCACTTTTTGAGAAAAAGGCCATTTTTTATCAGGCCTTCATATTTAAGTATAGAAAGCTAGTTTTATTTGAAATCACAAGGTTATTAGTTAGTGAAAAATATATGTTAATCTCACAGATGTTACTTCAGCCAAATTACTATTTTTTAGCAATTATTTTTTTTATTTAGCGTCAAAACCAGCTAAATCCATATGTGGTTTGTGTGCAAAAACCTCTAAATCCATTTTTTCCTTACAGACATAGATAAGTGTTACAAAACCACCAAAGATACAATTGAAAATATTGAAAATTATGATACCACACATATGGGGTGGTTGTGATGGTGGTGTGGTCAGCTCACTCATAGCTAATTTAATATGGGACCTATGATCATGAGCAAATTGCACCATATTTTTAGGTAATACCTAATAATACCAACACCTCTCAGGAACCCTTGTTTTATCTTCCTTCAGAACGGAGTATCTGATGGTCACGTCTCTCTGCCGTCTCTTGTCTTCATCATCAACTTGTTCCCTCCTCCGTTGAATCGGCATAATCTCCAAGTGGGACAGAAGTATAGCGTCCTGTTCAACTTTATCTTTAGATGTGTATAGCTGATTTTTAAAGTATGCCAGGTCGTTCTGAGTTAAGCTTGCCGCAGCGCACATCAACCTGTTGTGATTGCAGGCTATTCCATTTTCAGTATTTTCACCACTATATCGGTTCATTTTCGCTTTATAGCAAACATGATTTTCAACAACACGACGTTTTCTCCGCCCATTCACTGTCTGGAGGACAGGTTCATCCATGCCATCGTAATCCATGTTGGTATTATCTGGCATTTCGTGAAATCTCCCTCTGAATAAAGTTGCAGCTTCCTTGATGAGACTTTGTTTACTAGCGTTAAAGCACGTTAGTCCAAGTGACGTTCTGATTGGTTGTTGAATATAGAGGCTTTTGTTGCTAAATCGAAGCGGCGTTTAGAGGGGTTTGATATTAAACCGATTTTTTAGACAAGACGGGGAGTGGTTTTTATTTTATTTTTTTACAAAAATATTTCATTTACGTATACTAGATGTAACCAGGATTCACACAACATCCTTAACTCATTGTTCACGGAGATGGCGTTTAGAGGGTTTTGCATCTGAACTCTTCAATTGTTCTTTTTGGGTCCAAGGGCCGCAGACAGTTTTTCAGACGACCCCCAAACACTGAATTCAAGCCACAGTACACTCTGAAGACAGTGAAGCATGGTGGTGCAAGCATCATGATATGGGGATGTTTCTCTTACTATGGTGTCGGGCCCATTTATCGCATACCAGGGATCATGGATCAGTTTGCATATATCAAAATACTTGAAGAGGTCATGCTGCCTTATGCTGAAGAGGAAATGCCCTTGAAATGGGTGTTTCAACAAGACAACGACCCCAAACACCCCAGTAAGCGAGCAGCATCAGGGTTCAAGACCAACAAAATGCAAGTTATGGAGTGGCCAGTCCAATCCCCGGACCTTAATCCGATAGAAAACTTGTGGGGTGACATCAAAAATGCTGTTTCTGAGACAAAACCAAAAAATGCAGAGGAATTGTGGAATGTTGTCAAATCATCCTGGGCTGGAATACCTGCTCACAGGTGCCAGAAGTTCTCAGAAACCGTGGTTATACAACTAAATATTAGTTTAGTGATTCACAGGAATACTAAATCCTTAAGATTTTTTCAGTTTATACAGTAAATATTTGGAGTTTGTAATGAAAAATGCAGACACTGCTATTTTTTTGAACAGCCCAATGTTCATTTTTCTTCATTTTCTGTAAAGTAATTAAAATATTCATACATTTTTCTTCATGTTTTGATGTAGAATATAATGTGCAGTGTTCCCAATGCATGGAAATAAAAACTATTATAAGGATTTTGAGCTTTACTCATGTTTTTAAACACACTGCTATTATTTTGAACACAATTGTACCTGCCTGCAAATGTTATCTAACAGTTTAGCAAAAGAAAAAAAACAAACAAAAAAAACCCCAGAGTAGCCTATTTTAAACCACCATGTGTTCAAAACACATCTGTTCATTCTGAATAATTCACGCTTTGAAGATGTCGTCAAGCATTGAGATATTTTTGCCATACTGCACAGCCTAAGATAAACGGTACAACTTACTCGTAAAGTTTCACTTAATATAAACCTAATTAAACTGAGGACTTAAGGCGAGTTGTTTTGATTGCAGCGTATCAGCTGATGCGAAAGGAGCCGTCAACGTATGACCTCACTGCAGCTGGACTCGTGCAATAAGAAGCAGAAAGAGAAAAAGGAGCAGGAAGTGAGCTGCACAATCATGGCCGCTTCCCGCTCAGAAGGCTCTGCAGGAGCTTGTTCCCTTCATCTATGTGCAAATGAGTGGCCAACGAGACTCGGCGTGATTAACTCGGAGCCGAGGACCTTCGGCCCTCCGCGCATCACAGAGAGACCAATCAAGCAGAGCAGTGAAACTGTGCTCCACTGCAGCGAGAACGGCTGAAATGACAGAGCAGGGATGCGAAAACACGAAGGCAGCCAAGTGAACGACGTGATTATATTTGCATAGCTTTGAAAACCATGTTCAGATCTTCATATTGAGTTGGGGCTTCTCACCTGCTCCCTCTCGAAAATGTCCCGCAGATGCTCGAGGCCCAAACTCTTCAGGAACTGGCTGATGTTCATGTCCAGAATGGTAACTTTAAAAAAAAAAACAACAACATGGAAATTTATTATAAACCTTCATCATTATCAGTTGCTTTATATTCTATTATCTACTGTACACCACTAATTTCACTATTCTCACAGCTCAAGCTTCTCTCCTGTGGACATTTGTTTGACCCTGCTATTCTCAAGTCCTCGCAAATATAAATCAGTCAGTCACTGAAGGCGAGGTGAATATCGGTGAATAATAAGCGAGACGAAGATGAGGTTATTCACTAATATTCACGTCACCTGAGGCGGATAATTGTTTTAGTATAAATACACAGGCGATTAAATTAAAAAAAAAATTGCATTCAAAAAACAAAACAATTATTTCAAACTTCAAAAGCGACATGCAAACACAGACTTGTGTCACTTATCTATGCCGAGTCACATAAAATACTTGATGAAATAGATCAAATAAATCTCAATTCCACCTTACCTTTGAACAGTTTTAGACCAAACTTTGGCGCATCTTGAGTGCTTTTAGGAACAGCATTTTCTTTCATAATTTATAATTCTTCCTCACTTACGGTGACAAAGCGAGAGGCTGCCATTTTGCAGAGTCGCTCGAGGTGATTATAGGACAGAAAATCGCGCACGCTGATTGGTTGAGAAATTCGGATTATTTCTCGATAATCACCTGAGTGTTTGACTGGGAAATATACCATTTGTATTTTACATACGAGCTACATCCGGGATATGGGGAACCAAAATCATGACAATTCTCAACTTTTTTTGCGGTCCAGTTTCCATCAAATCGTGCGCTCTGGTTGGCTTGCGAGCGGTCCGGAATCCTACGATCCGGACACCGGTTACGGACCTTTGACGACTCGCTCGTTCACAACAACAAACATGGTAGCAATTTTTTGTCAACATTTTTGTTGCCTAGATCAGGGAAGTGATCTAGATCGAGTTTTCTTTCTGGAAAATTCCGAGCTGATGTATCTTGTCAAATAGGTTTTTCATGAGCTTGTAGCAGGTTTGTTCTAAATATGGTTTCCCTTTCGGGCGCTCTCATTTTCTGTTAGAATTTTGTGAAGAAAAAAAAAAATTATACATATAAAAGTCTGAGCTGATGTATCTTGTCAAATAGGTTTTGACGGGCCTGTAGCAAGCGCGTTCTAAATATGGTTTCCCTTTCGGGCGCTCTCATTTTCTGTTAGAATTTGATAAAGAAAAAAAAAATTTATTTCCCAGCTTAAGGTCGGTCCGTATGGTGAAATACCGTGACCTCGGCCTTGAAAATACTGACCTTAAGTTTTTCATCCTTTTACTGATAAATCTGTAATGAGCCCTGATTATCCAAGAGATTGCTGCAGACAATCATTCAGATTGTGGCTACACTTTGATGAAATCATTAAAAAAAAAAAAGCCCCACCCCACACAAACACAAGGAATATCCATGATATCATTGTGCCTGATTGTGATAGCAGCATGTTGTGTTTCCACACTAACACACTCTGCTCACTGATGTACAGTGGGGCAAAAAAGTATTTAGTCAGTCACCAATTGTGCAAGTTCTCCCACTTAAAAGATGAGAGAGGCCTGTAATTTTCATCATAGGTACACTTCAACTATGAGAGACAGAATGAGAAAAAAAATCCAGAAAATCACATTGTCTGATTTTTAAAGAATTTATTTGCAAATTATGGTGGAAAATAAGTATTTGGTCAATAACAAAAGTTCATCTCAATACTTTGTTATATACCCTTTGTTGGCAATGACAGAGGTCAAACGTTTTCTGTAAGTCTTCACAAGGTTTTCACGCACTGTTGCTGGTATTTTGGCCCATTCCTCCATGCAGATCACCTCTAGAGCAGTGATGTTTTGGGGCTGTCGCCGGGCAACACGGACTTTCAACTCCCTCCAAAGATTTTCTATGGGGTTGAGATCTGGAGACTGGCTAGGCCACTCCAGGACCTTGAAATGCTTCTTACGAAGCCACTCCTTCGTTGCCCGGGCGGTGTGTTTGGGATCATTGTCATGCTGAAAGACCCAGCCACGTTTCATCTTCAATGCCCTTGCTGATGGAAGGAGGTTTTCACTCAAAATCTCACGATACATGGCCCCATTCATTCTTTCCTTTACACAGATCAGTCGTCCTGGTCCCTTTGCAGAAAAACAGCCCCAAAGCATGATGTTTCCACCCCCATGCTTCACAGTAGGTATGGTGTTCTTTGGATGCAACTCAGCATTCTTTCTCCTCCAAACACGACAAGTTGAGTTTTTACCAAAAAGTTCTATTTTGGTTTCATCTGACTGACATTCTCCCAATCCTCTTCTGGATCATCCAAATGCTCTCTAGCAAACTTCAGACGGGCCTGGACATGTACTGGCTTAAGCAGGGGGACACGTCTGGCACTGCAGGATTTGAGTCCCTGGCGGCGTAGTGTGTTACTGATGGTAGCCTTTGTTACTTTGGTCCCAGCTCTCTGCAGGTCATTCACTAGGTCCCCCCGTGTGGTTCTGGGATTTCTGCTCACCGTTCTTGTGATCATTTTGACCCCACGGGGTGAGATCTTGCGTGGAGCCCCAGATCGAGGGAGATTATCAGTGGTCTTGTATGTCTTCCATTTTCTAATAATTGCTCCCACAGTTGATTTCTTCACACCAAGCTGCTTACCTATTGCAGATTCAGTCTTCCCAGCCTGGTGCAGGTCTACAATTTTGTTTCTGGTGTCCTTTGACAGCTCTTTGGTCTTGGCCATAGTGGAGTTTGGAGTGTGACTGTTTGAGGTTGTGGACAGGTGTCTTTTATACTGATAACGAGTTCAAACAGGTGCCATTAATACAGGTAACGAGTGGAGGACAGAGGAGCCTCTTAAAGAAGTTGTTACAGGTCTGTGAGAGACAGAAATCTTGCTTGTTTGTAGGTGACCAAATACTTATTTTACCGAGGAATTTACCAATTAATTCATTAAAAATCAGACAATGTGATTTCCTGGATTCTTTCCCCCCATTCTGTCTCTCATAGTTGAAGTGTACCTATGATGAAAATTACAGGCGTCTCTCATCTTTTTAAGTAGGAGAACTTGCACAATTGGTGGCTGACTAAATACTTTTTTGCCCCACTGTAAACAGAAAGTGTAAACAGGCTGTGTTAAACGCACACTCACTCTCTCCCTCCTTCCGGTCAGTCCCTGTGGCTCCGTCTGCCGGCCCTGATGCGCCAGTTGTGGAGAGCTCAGCCAATGGGCCAGCCAGGTTATCGATGCTGCTGGCGGCTGACAGGCAGGACGGCGTGGAAGCAGGCGAGATCACTGCAGCGCTCACCACAGTGGCCTGAGGCTTAAAGCAGCTGGGCAGGGCGTCAGGAGGCATGGCATCAATCAGCAGAGCCCGGATATCATCAGCCTACATGGCACAGACGGGACATTGGAGTTACACGCTCGTTATTTACTGTGTGTGCAAAATCACAGGTTTATTAATGCGCTCATTCCAAGACATTATTGTTTCTTTTCACTGGGGCATGTACGCTGGAGATGTTTGACATTTATGGAAAGAGTCTCCAGTGTCGGTGCTTCGCGACAATCCGAGGCAAATGTGTAATATTTGACATGGGGAAGGTCATCAGAATAGAGGGATTTATGCTTTGTGGTCACATGACACTCTGGGCTTTGTCTTATTAATTGACGCATGGGGGGGTGGAGTCTGGAGACGGAACAACTGCTATTAAGGTAAAATATAACAGGAACTAACTTGTTACACAGATGCGCCACAAGATGAACTGTATGTAACTAGAAAGAGATGTACTTTAGTAAACAACAACAACAAAAAAAATTGTAAACATTGCTGTAAGTGATGAAACATTCAGGGACGTGCTGTTATAGGAAAATAATCAACTCCGGGTGGGAACAGTAACTCTACCTCCTTCATCACGGCAGGATGTTGAATATTTTCCTACAACTGCCTGAAGTGTTTTGTTCCTTACGTATAAAGACACTAATACATTATTAAATATCATCCATGACTAGAAAATAGTGATTGATCACGGAGATTCAAGGTAAAGAAAGATAACTGGGTCTTTTTACAGGGCTGTGCTTTATGAACAATCGACTCATTACTCTTAAATTCGCAGCAGTGCATTATGTTACATGAACGCAACAGCATGTGTTTGTATACGGGTGCGTCTCAGAAACTGCTCTCTCATTTGGGACATTATGGTCAAAAAATACATTTTCTAACTTTATTTTTTTTTTTGCATTTACCAAACACTCAATGTTTCTTTTGTCATGTTTAATAAGAATAAAGATAGTATCTTGCTTTACCTGGCCTCCACCGTGGAAAATTCTTTTGATTACAATTCGAATGCTTTTGTAAAATTGATTTCCATATAAAATAACTCCATCATGAAGAATTAAAGCACCTCCTTCACAGATGAGTGAAAATACTGAATAAATTTCCTCTTTTTGATTGCTTGGGTTAAAAATGGCAAGTTATGATGACTGAATTGATTCTTCACTTAAATATGAATAATATGATACATTTTGGGCATCTGATATGGCAAAATAGGACACAATGGAAAAATCAAGAACACACCGGAAAGATGAGAATAACGGCGCTGGTAAAAGAACAGCGACTGTACCGGCTGAAGGTCGCGCAGGTCTCTGCTGCGGCACGCGAGCAACGGGACATCACTACCGCACCGGACGGAGTGCGAGGCGGGGGCGTGGCAAAATGACTGGCCGTGGACTCTACCAAAAGTTCGATCTAAATTGACCATGGTTGCAAAATATTGGTCAAAAATACGCAAACACTACGAAATATGAAAGTAAGATGAAAAAGAAACATTCTATTGCCTTATACTGCAAGACTAAAACAAAATAAAACTGTCAAAACTCACCTTTTCAGTGATAACGTCCGAACAGATCACCCGCGTAACAGAAAGACCACAAATGGAAGCACGATCAACTTCTAACTGTCGGAGTGGAAAATTCCATTCTACACGTGCAAATGGTTAATGTGTGTCCTTCCCCGCACACAGATAACACGCTACGGTAAAAAATAGACCACAACTCATTTTATAGCTCAGAAACTCATACAAGACCAGCTACCATCGTAACATATTCTGTAAGAAACATATTCTATACCTAACTTTCAGCTTTCATTTAAAAAAAAAACAAAATCGCAGATTTATAACTAAGTGTTTATATGGCGTAGTGATTTTAAGTTACTACTTTTGGTGAGGTAGTGACCTCGACCCTGAGGCTTTCCGTTTAGATCAAAACACATGATCGTATTGGTTTTGCGTTTGCGGAAAATGGAGTTACAACGGTGATCAAATATTTTGCATGATGTTTTATTGCGGTTATGATTATTCTGTGAGCGCACCAATCCTTAGGTGTATAAAGTTACAACTTAAAATACAATTAGTGATAACTGTAGACTTTTCAGTGGACGACAACCTTTTTAAGGGAATGCGATGTAATCAACCATTTATCATGTCCCAGATCAAGCCGCCATTTTTCCACAAATTTGCAGAATTTTTGCCAAATTCTGAATATTCACATCAAAGATTTAGTTTTATCTGTATTATTTCTTTCATCATTTTATTTCAAATTAAAACCAACATCACCATTCAAAACCGTATAGTTTATTGACTGAGTATATTTAGTGGGGGACCCCCACAGTGCCCAGTTTCTGAATCAGACCCATTATGCAAAAACACACTTCACACGTCCTTTTTGGCATAAATGGGACAAATGGTTCTGTGAGAGTATGAAGAAAAAAAAAAAGGCAAATTCCTCGACCATGAAATGTGTTTAATAATGAAAGGTCGGTGTGTGTCAGAGAATCTGACATGCTAACACCTGCAGTCTTTTTTTCTATGTCTTTCAAGGGCATGTGGTTTTAAAGTATTCTGTGTGACAAGACAAATGTCCCAAACGATCCAGGGATCAAGTCCCATCTGCACTGGCAGCTTGGATCTATTTTTTTTTTTAATTAACCAATTCATTCTTTAATAATCCACTACATATTTAAAACCCTCTTCTGGAGGCTCCTTAGACATACAGATCTGCTTTAATAATGTACTGAATACAGGAAAACCAAAATCTCTCGCTCATTTTCACACCTTCTTAATGTTAACTGGCTTATGTGGCAAATTTACCACCAATGTTTTTTTTTTTTTTTATCCTGAGATTTCAAAATGTCTTATTTTTCTGCATGAGGTAGGAGGACTATATTTGGTAAAAGTGACCTCAAGGCTATCAAGTTACCATCAGGGAAAGCTTTTACACCAATCATAGGAACTAAAGTGACTTCTTTCCTGTTCAATGCCGCCCTGCTGTACTTTAGCGTGAGAAAAAACATCTATTTGAGAGGTTTTTTTTTTTTTAAATATAAGGAATCACACACGATGGGCCACACTGCTACACACAAATAATCCAGGCTGTTTGTCAATAATTACAATTTCTGATTTACAACCCTGATTCCAAAAAAGTTGGGACAAAGTACAAATTGTAAATAAAAACGGAATGCAATAATTTACAAATCTCAAAAACTGATATCGTATTCACAATAGAACATAGACAACATATCAAATGTCGAAAGTGAGACATTTTGAAATTTCATGCCAAATATTGGCTCATTTGAAATTTCATGACAGCAGCACATCTCAAAAAAGTTGGGACAGGGGCAATAAGAGGCTGGAAAAGTTAAAGGTACAAAAAAGGAACAGCTGGAGGACCAAACTGCAACTCATTAGGTCAATTGGCAATAGGTCATTAACATGACTGGGTATAAAAAGAGCATCTTGGAGTGGCAGCGGCTCTCAGAAGTAAAGATGGGAAGAGGATCACCAATCCCCCTAATTCTGCGCCGACAAATAGTGGAGCAATATCAGAAAGGAGTTCGACAGTGTAAAATTGCAAAGAGTTTGAACATATCATCATCTACAGTGCATAATATCATCACAAGATTCAGAGAATCTGGAAGAATCTCTGTGCGTAAGGGTCAAGGCCGGAAAACCATACTGGGTGCCCGTGATCTTCGGGCCCTTAGACGGCACTGCATCACATACAGGCATGCTTCTGTATTGGAAATCACAAAATGGGCTCAGGAATATTTCCAGAGAACATTAGCTGTGAACACAATTCACCGTGCCATCCGCCGTTGCCAGCTAAAACTCTATAGTTCAAAGAAGAAGCCGTATCTAAACATGATCCAGAAGCGCAGACGTCTTCTCTGGGCCAAGGCTCATTTAAAATGGACTGTGGCAAAGTGGAAAACTGTTCTGTGGTCAGACGAATCAAAATTTGAAGTTCTTTATGGAAATCAGGGACGCCGTGTCATTCAGACTAAAGAGGAGAAGGACGACCCAAGTTGTTATCAGCGCTCAGTTCAGAAGCCTGCATCTCTGATGGTATGGGGTTGCATTAGTGCGTGTGGCATGGGCAGCTTACACATCTGGAAAGACACCATCAATGCTGAAAGGTATATCCAGGTTCTAGAGCAACATATGCTCCCATCCAGACGACGTCTCTTTCAGGGAAGACCTTGCATTTTCCAACATGACAATGCCAAACCACATACTGCATCAATTACAGCATCATGGCTGCGTAGAAGAAGGGTCCGGGTACTGAACTGGCCAGCCTGCAGTCCAGATCTTTCACCCATAGAAAACATTTGGCGCATCATAAAACGGAAGATACGACAAAAAAGACCTAAGACAGTTGAACAACTAGAATCCTACATTAGACAAGAATGGGTTAACATTCCTATCCCTAAACTTGAGCAACTTGTCTCGTCAGTCCCCAGACGTTTACAGACTGTTGTAAAGAGAAAAGGGGATGTCTCACAGTGGGAAACATGGCCTTGTCCCAACTTTTTTGAGATGTGTTGTCATGAAATTTAAAATCACCTAATTTTTCTCTTTAAATGATACATTTTCTCAGTTTAAACATTTGATATGTCATCTATGTTCTATTCTGAATAAAATATGGAATTTTGAAACTTCCACATCATTGCATTCCGTTTTTATTTACAATTTGTACTTTGTCCCAACTTTTTTGGAATCAGGGTTGTTTTAATAACACATCACATCTTTTTAACCACTTATATTTGATATGATGGACTGTCCATGAGACAAAAACCCGCAACTTGTCATGTTACTGATAAACTAAACTGTAAAATTATCTGCCCTGAAGATAAAGTGTGGACACTGCTGAAAAACGTGAATGCTGGCTCAAACAGAAAGGTAACAGCATTAACTCTTTCAGCAGTTTGTGCTACAGGAGCTCACTCTTCTGTGGGACTGGACCATTTGGGATAGCCTTTGTGTCCCGTGCCAATCAGTGAGCCTTCGACAGCCGGTCACCAGATGTACCTTCCTTGGACCACTTTTGGTAGGGACTAACCACTGCATACTGGGAACACCCCACAAGCTGTGCCATTTTGGAGACACCCAGCCCCAGTCATCTCACCATCACAATTTGGCCCTTGTCACAGTCGCTCAGATCCTTACGCTTTCCCATTTTTCCTGCTTCCAACACATTAACTTCAAACCTGCTGCCTGATATCCCACCCCTTGACAGATGCCATTGTAATGAGAGAACCAGATGTTATTCATGTCACCCATCAGTGGGTTTTAATGTTATGACTGGGGTAGACTAACATTATTAACGGCCTTGAAATATTTTCAGTGACCAATTTTAGCAAATAAGTATGAAGAACGAGAATGCTCGGTGAGTGATAGATAATTAATAAATGTACTGAACCACTTAAGTGTGTTGTACTGGAATGACTGGCCAAATAACGGAGAGCTTTCACGCTGCATGTTCGTGTTATTGTCAACATTACTGTGACAGCATGGCACACTTGAGTCCAGTCAGCGCATTCAGCTTTCTAATCACGCCATTTTTTAGCCTATTAACTTGATTATTTTCAAGGACATTAACGGCGCGTGCAGATTTGACTGTACGTTCCATTTTCATGTGAGCAACAGAAATGAACAGGCTGTTTCTGTGTTTCCTTTCCTTCTTTGTAAGTACACAAAACGCAATCAGAAATGAAATAAAAAGCAAAACGGCATGTTTTTCTGAAGCATGTGGTTGTCAATGATGGACAGCACGCATGATTTACTGAGCAGCTCAAACAGAGATGATTGTATCTACAAAACACACACACACACATTTTATAATTGATGAATATTTGAACAAAGTATTCGTATGACTTATAAAAGTTTTCTGGATTTCTGCACTTTTACAACCCTGTGCAAGAGCCATGAGGAAGGTTATAAGTATAGCTAGCTTGGAACATATATAACCGCATCAAATCACATGGACGTAGCAGCAGTAACTGCATAAACATGAGCTGTGATTTACATAGTTTCAGTGTTTCAGCGTTTTTAGGGAAAGACTGACTCACAAATAGATTTTTCAGCTGCTGAAAAAACTGGAATAAAATCCAGCGTGGGGAAATAAGGCCGGACCGGCGGACATTTACCGGTAATTTTCACATTTGTCCGGCCGTATTTCAAAAGCATCGGACCGGATCGCCCATGCAAATTTGTAAAAGATATGGTTTGAATCTACTTCTAATTTCCTTCCAAATAACACGGCCTGTGAGACTGGGTGGCCCCGTGGGTCTGACTTTAAAAATTCCTAACTCGGTCACCCAAAGTCCTAGCCCTGCCGCGACTTAAGCCTCGGTCACAACCGGCCGTACGTGCTCCTATGGCCGGTCTACGTGCAAAAAACGCAAGAAACACACGGATGGCGTGCGTGTGACGTGCTGATTTTCGAGCCGTAGACTGGCCGCAGAGGTTCTTTGTCACGTCAAACAAACTCTACGGGCGCTTACGGTTTTTTCAGGTTGCAAGACAAACTTACGGCCAACGTGCGTCTTTCTCCACGAACAAAAAAAAAAAAGCAGCGATTTGGGAAACGCCAAAAATCGCACGGCCAAAAAAATCGTACGTCCAGTTGTGACTTAGGGTTTACAGGCACATCCCACTCCCCGAGCCCTTTCGAACCAGCCCGCCTTTGGCTCGACCCGGAGCCCGCGAAATACTTTAATGCGTGCCCTGGCTCAAGCTAGCATTTAAAAGTTCATAACTCAGCCACTGCTGGTCCTAGCCACGCCAAACTTTACAGGCACCTCCCTCTCCCGGAGACCTTTTGAACGAGCCCAGGCACGGCCTGATCCGATGTCAGGAGTAGGGGTCGACCGATAATCGGCCTGGCCGATATATCGGGCCGATATTCTGCATTTTTAGGGTTATCGGTATCGGCCATAATTTCCACCGATATGCCGATAACATGCCTTTTTGCAGCCACTTTGTTCCTAACGCGACTGTCATTGCACGTCCTTTCCTGCACTCGCCTCTCTGAGTTCAAGAACACGGTCCCACCCACCACAACATCGGATTTGTTTGGCACAAGAGATATAGCCAATCGACACGTGTAGCTAAACGCTGTGAACTGTTTCAAGGTGGCCGTACGGGCACTCGGGCAGAAGCGGCACAAGGGATACAGCCAATCAACACGTGTAGCTAAACGCTGTGAACTGTTTCAAGGTGGCCGTATGGGCACTCGGGCAGAAGCTGATCCCACTTCAAGGTAAGGGCACGCTGCTTTTGCTGCAATAAGTCACAAACACACAAGTTGCAAAAGCACAACATCATTATATGTTTACATTCTTCATCTACTACTCGTTAAAATTGTCCATTTGCATCTGTGTAGCCAGGCAAACTTAGCTTACGGAAGGAAGCACTTGAATTAGCCTACAACCAACTAGTCTCGCGGAAACTACATGTAATGCTTCCTTCACTACAATATAATCCTCCTAAATTGGGAATATTAGGCTTGGGCATTAAAAGCATTAGAATGTAGATGGTTACTTGTTAAGCTGTTACATAATAGGGAGTGATAGCCTACTTTATGTTTGATTTTACTTTTTAAAAAATGCTGCAGGCAGCTCCCTACACTTGATTTGTTATTTAAAAACTACTTGAAGTTGGTAAGTCTTACTTAGTTTTTAGTGTAAAAGAATCCAGAGTGTATTTTCATTTATTTTCCACTGAAAATGGTGAGCTGTAATATAGTAGGGAGTGATTTATTTATTGGTGAATATTTATTTTATTATAATTTTATTTCTCATTTTATTCTAACTAATGTTTGACTTTATTGTACAAATGCTGCTGGCATCTCCCTGCACCAAATTTCATGTTCAATTTTACAATTAAACATACATTTCATGGATATGAAGGTCTGTGTCAGTGTGTGCTATGTTTAATTTCATGTGAATTATAATGTTTACATTTATCGGTTGCACATATCGGTTATCGGCATCCCAATTCCATAATAATCGGTATCGGCCCTGAAAAAAAAAAAAAAAAAAACATATCGGTTGATCCCTAGTCAGGAGCGAGCACAGATCGCAGAAAGCTTTAGCACGAGCCCTGGGTCCAACCGCTCACGCACGCAGGGATTTAAAAATTCATAACTCGGCCACTGAAGGTCCTAACCCCGCCAAAATTTACAGGCACCTCCCTCTCCCCCGAGTGGCGTACTAAATAAGACAATAATAACGCACTTGGTATTCACTATTGTTTTTAATCACACGATGTACTTGAACTAGTGCTTTAGGGTTGACTGTATCTGACTGATCCAGTCAGTTGATTTAAGAGTTCAGTTTACAGGAAACTTCGCAGAACAATATTATGCTAAGTGCCAAACTGCCAGTCAGTGGTTATGTTATTGTTATGTGCATTTTTTTAAATTCATAATAAGAATGACTGACAGTCATACGCTTTGGAGGATGTAGATTTATATTTTAATAGTTTTTATTTTCCTCTCTTTTCTAAGTTCTAGTGCAGCAGATTTTAGTCTGAATGCTAAATGACATTACCGAGTCTAGTTTTGAGTCATTTTGTTACAAAGTTACTTGGACTCTCGTCCTCAAAATTTTAACTCTATTGTGTAAGAAGAGTTATGGTGTTAATTACTAAATTTCATATAGACTTATTAAAAAAAAAAAAACAGCCATTGTTGACAATGTTTCATGAGTGTCGTTACAGTACCTATACATGAGTCCCAGTAAGTTGTAACCAACTGGAACATCCTTGGCGCCCCATACTTTTTTTTCTAGACACGAAACTGACCTGTGTGCGCTACTGTTTTCACGGGTAGAACTTTCAGCAAGTTTTTCTTGAATCTTCGGACATTTTCTTGTAAATTACATTCAATTTGTAGTGCAATTAGCAGCTAATGTCTAGTGTAGTTTGGCCTTTGAAGATCACAAAAATGTGCCTGGAAATAGCTGAGAAGCCAGGCATCTAAAGCCCTTCAGCTTCCGGGGACCTCAGGCCCCTGGCTGCACGTCATTCGAACAGGCTGAAATTTGGACGGACAGGCAACGTTGCAGACTTGTCTGTCCTGTGACCGTCTGCTTAAAATTTCTTATATTCCACACTGTATATATGGCAAGGACAAGAGGACAAACACTAAATTACATTTAGTCATTTCCGAGGCAATACAAACCTTTTGAAAAAAAAAAAAGTGCTATATTAATGCCAAAGCATCAATATTAATATTTCTTCCCAGACAGAACTCATAAATCATGAATTATTAATTCAGAATTCATGTGTGCCATTTCATTTTGTTTTCTCCTGTCCTTGCACATCACTAGTTGTAAGAAGGGTCAGATAGAAATCATAGTTATTATTATTATTACCGTGGCGAGGTCGAGTGGCGTCTGGCCCTCCTGGTTTTTCATGGTGGGGTCGGCTCCGTGTGCCAGCAGCAGGGCGCACAGCTGGGTGCGTCCTTTTTGCGCAGCCTCATGGAGAGGAGTGAAAGCCCACTTATCCGTGGCATTCACACACGTGTTGTACTTGATCAGCAGAGCCGCAATATCCACATGCTGAAGAAAAACAAGCAGCTGTGTTACTAACAAAGCCACTGTTTTGTCGGTGCAAACCAGCCAACTTGTCTTTATACACATTTAAACAGAAACTGCATCTGGCACAAGATGAAACAATGCTCTTTTTTTTTTCCCCTCTCATTTTTGAACAGCGTATGGGGGAACGTCAGAAACCTCAGACCACAAAAGCCATAAATTTGGGTTTGAGGAATCATTCCAGCCAAGCTTTTGGATTTGTTGCTTGATCATCATATGCAATTTGTATAGAATTAAGAAAATCTCAATTCAACTGTCACTTACACCCATCGCTCAACTTGCAACACAAATTAACGGTTGTCTGTCCGTCCGTCTGTCTCTTTCTTTCTAGAGTGAAAGTAGAAGTCTGGACTCAATCAGCCTGGAATAAAGGAAGGCCCAGTGAGGGTCAGCTTACAGCTACTCATCAGCCTGCCTTCAGGCCTTCTACAGGCATTTGAGAGCCGCTGGGTGGCCCGCTGGCCCTGCCCCAGGACTCCTGCTGCCACTCAATGGATGGCAGGAGAAAATCCAAATCTGTGTGTGTGTGGATATGCTCCCAAGACTGCTTCTGCCCAGTTCAGCTTATACACTCAGCAAGCTTTTGCCCAGTCAGACTCATCACAGTGCTGATGTCCTCACCAGAAGCACCCTGCATAAACGATATTAAAGAATGATTTGGCAAAAAAACTAATTTTGAGCCAATACATGTTTGGGGTCTGATCTTTCTTTTTTTTTTTTTTGTGTTGCAGCAAGTTTAGACCACAGTGGAACTTCCTGTCACCTATAAACCTGAACAAACCCTCAGTGTAGCTGAATGATGGAGCATTAAAACAATATGCTGGTCTCTTGAGACGATACATTCTCAAGACAGAAAAAAAAAAAAAAAAAAAATCAGCATTGCCTGAATATGTCTTGCATTTCTATTTTCACCAGATTTAAAAAAAAAAAAGTTCAAAAACGCTGTGTATTATAGCAATACAAATATAGTACCAGACTTGAAATCGTTCCAAACGTTTGACTGGTACTTGTCATACATGCCAACCTATACGGAATGTCCGTATTTTATACGGATTTAATTCAATAAACGTAGCATACGGGCGTATAAATAAAGTTATACGGATTCTTTAAAAAAAACTTCAATATTTATTTAGAGCTATAATCAATTCCCACGATGATAAAAAAGCGCATAACATTTACAAACGTACTGTACACCACAGACAGCCAGTAAAGAGTCTTATGAAATCGCGCGTTATCTTGTGGTAGCGAGACTTCGTTCCACTTTTGATCATGCGCACACCGCATTGCGAGAATCCCGCCAACCGGGAAGTCATAGACGTATAAACATAGACGCCGCCTTCTGCTTAGAATCATACGTCATCCTCGCCGCCATATTGGATGCGCCAAAGTGGGGATTCTTCAGCCGTCTCTGGTATAGCATCTAGACAGTAGCCGAGAATAAAGATGCCTCATTCATGTGCTGCGTTTAACTGTACCAACAGGTTTACCGTCCAAACGAGATCACATGGGATTACCTTTCACAGGTGAGACTGGAAACATACTTTTCATTGTATTTGGTCATTATAACGTAATTTTACGAACAGATTTTCCTGACTTTGTGGCTAATATGAAGTCTCGCGCATAATAGACGCTCGGTGAAACCTGTCTCCAAGCAACGAAGTATTTCCTTCGTAACTACACTGATAACACTTTGTGTTTTTGTCAAACATTGGAGCTTTGTATTCATTCTGAAGGTTTATTGTTATTAATATTGAATAAAAAGTAACTGGGATATATCATTGTTAATTATCATTCAAATTTTAGGTAAATTATTTTAAATTGCATCTTATACGGATTTTATAAGGGAAATACGGATTTTGGAGGTTGGTTATACAGGTTTGATTGACCAAAGGTTGACATGTATGACTTGTATTAATATGTAACTGCAGCTATGAACTTACCAAGAACAGCAAAGAGTGCTTCCGATGTGTTCCATTTCCTTTTGAACCAGGAAGTCAGAGCGATGGCATGAAAAAATGCTCAACTTGACCGTTTTAAACAACAGGCAAACTAGCTAAATCTGGTGCAGAGCAAAGAGTTTAATGCAACCTGTTTGGTTTTTGGTTTTCCCTCCCGTGGAGGATTTCTCAAAACTGGCATTTGCACCGAGGGCCGCCGAGGTAACGACACGCCCGAGTGGTAGATAAAATACTCCTCTTCCTGATAAAAACGCCTGAACACTGTTTAATATGGAATCATGCTCTCAGTCTGCGGTAACGCTATTCTAGCAAAGAAAAACTGGAAAAACATTCTTCTGAAAAGCAATCTGTCACAATTCGCACCCTCTGAACTCGAACTCCAGTTACTTGTTCTCTCCCAAGGGATGCTTAGAAAGGGAACAGTGTACGGGAAGACACGGGCAAAAAAGTGCACCGACGACCATGTTTACTGCTAACAAGCTACTATGATACATCAAGACGCACCCCATACGGTATATTCTCGAAAGCGCTGACTTAAACCACCATAAGATTACTATTTTAACCCTTAAAGTGCATATCACGGGTAAATTCAGGAGCAAGATCGATGTAATTCTCCTATTTTATATTAAACTTTGGTCAAAAATCAGTCACATTTTGCGCAATTTTTTTACCTTGCGCAATACCAGAAAAATTCAGTTGAAATCGAGCCATTTGAGGCGAATTGGTCCGCCTCTGAAAAAACTTGGCATTTGGATTTCCCGGCAAACATTGATTTTCGTGACGTTGCGTGCGGGACGCCTCCCTCTGAATCCTACGCCAGCGCTGGTTTGTTTATGAGAAAACGACCTGGTGGTTTTCTGCAAATTTCTTCGACGTTATCGCGTAACTATTAAAATGGTTAACAGATGTATCGTAGGAGGGTGTAGCAACAGCAATCACGATGGGATTAGTACTCATCGTTTCCCAAAAGACCGGATAATGAGAGAGAAATGGGAGCGCTTGGTCTACACAGGCTGTGCACTGAAACCGAGCAAAGCTCGCGCAGCCTGCTGGCGCTTCCGCAGGTAACGTCACAAATCTGGCTCCAGACTCCCTTGGAATTTTTCCAGACGCGTTTTGTTCTTTTATTTTTTTCTGCTGTAGACAGATGGCCTTGTGCAAAATTACCCTTCTGGATGAGTGTGTAAAGGGACATACTTTCATATAAAAAAAACCCCCATGAAACTGGTCCAGGATATGCACTTTAAGTGATCTACAGATTTAAAACAAATAATATCTCCAATTATGGCGGCACGGTGGTGGAGTGGTTAGCGCTGTCGCCTCACAGCAAGAAGGTTCTGGGTTCGAGCCCCGTGGCCGGCGAGGGCCTTTCTGTGTGGAGTTTGCATGTTCTCCCCGTGTCCGCGTGGGTTTCCTCCGGGTGCTCCGGTTTCCCCCACAGTCCAAAGACATGCAGGTTAGGTTAACTGGTGACTCTAAATTGAGCGTAGGTGTGAATGTGAGTGTGAATGGTTGTCTGTGTCTATGTGTCAGCCCTGTGATGACCTGGCGACTTGTCCAGGGTGTACCCCGCCTTTCGCCCGTAGTCAGCTGGGATAGGCTCCAGCTTGCCTGCGACCCTGTAGAAGGATAAAGCGGCTACAGATAATGAGATGAGATCTCCAATTATTTTTTCCTAGCGATACGATCATATTAGCGTCCATTACGCTAAGGAAGAAGCAGAAAAAGCTCTGAAACAGGGCACTTTAAAGCTTTTTACAGGCATCCTCTCAACCCTGCCCCAGACCTCCTGCAGCCAATCGGTGCAGCAGATGATGATGATCCGGCTCCGAGTGTGCTGTCTGATGCAACGTTATCGAGTATAATAAATGTGTTATCAGACACAAACATGTTTTGGATGATTCTCGGAAGGGAAAACCGTGTTTTTCAAGAGGGCAGGCAAAGACGAGAAGACAATCCCTTGTTTAGAGCTTGGCACGGTCATCTGGCCTGGACGGTCACTAGCTACAGGGTATCATCTCATGCTCAGGTCTGTTCCTGAACACATCATGCACCAGATTGTTGTATGAAAAGTGCATGAGCCGGGCTGCTCTTGGCAGGCAGCAGAGACACCACACACTTCAGTGCACAGCTATGAGCAGAACAGACAGTAGCTAAGGGCATGAATGGAAACTAATACTTGTGAGCACTCAGAGCATGTGTATAGATTATTCACATCTACATCTGTTCATCTCAAAGCTGTATTGTTGTCGTCGTCTGTCCTGTACTTCCCTGCCAGGAGGAGGAGGAGCCAATTCGATATCAGGAACTGCTTGTTTAACAGTCGTGTTTGATTTGTACACTCACTCCGTATGAGGCCGCGTTGTGGAGGGGAATGAGGCCGCCTTTGTCCTGCGCGTTCACGTCTGCGCCGTGCTCCAGAAGATACTCCGCTACCTCCAGGTTATTATATCCCGCTGTGGAAACAAAACATTGCGCCTATCAATCAGAACGCGCTGGATTCAAGCCAAGCAGTATGTACGCTAGGAGAGAGAGAGAGAGAGAGAGAGAGAGAGAGAGCTCACTGGACCCGGACAAACGAGCACCACCATTACAGGACACAGCTTGATGTTCATGCAACTGTACTCACTCACACACACACACCGCTAGAGTCCCTTTTTCCATTTGAAACATTTTCACACACGGAGCCGTTTCCTTTCCCTTCCGCACGTTACACACAGCAGAGGTTATTCAGGGTTCACAGTCTTACTGTATGAAGAATGCTTTCATTTGGATTTTTTTTTTTTTTACACATTAACTCGTTTCCTACATAAAAGACAAGAGGATTGAACATTTCATGAATGCGGACTAAAACATGCAGGGAAGGGTGAAAGAGCAACACTTTTTAAGCCAAATGCATGAAATCATTTTTCAGTTGCAAAGTGGTGGGGAAAAAAAAATTATTTCCTTCCTCTGACATTATACTGTAGTCTTAAGCCTCGGTCACAACCGGACGTACGTGCTCCTACGGCCGGTCTATGTGCAAAAAACGCAAGAAACGCACGGAGGGCGCGCGTGTGACGTGCTGATTTTCGAGCCGCAGAGGTTCTTTGTCATGTCAAACAAACTCTACGGGCGCTTACGTTTTTTTCAGGTTGCAAGACAAACTTACGGCCAACGTGCGTCTTTCTCCACGAACAAAAAAAAAACCCGCAGCGATTTGGGAAACGCCAAAAATCGCACGGCCAAAAAAATCGTACGGCTGGTTGTGACCTAGGCTTTAAACTTCCCAAATTGTTGAACTCTGCATTACGTACAGTCATAGGACATTTCTTTCGGAGCCTGATAACGTGCTCTGTATTTCACTATACAGGAACAGCATACGTTTTTCTGTGATGTAAAATAAGCATGTCTAGAAACGTCATCTCTAAAAGGAACAAGAACGCTCCGAGAGCACAATATCTCCCGCTGGCAACGAGGCCGTAACTCTGGTAAAATGCGACTGAATTGAACGAAATCGCAATATGCGTATTACCGACATATAACAAAGAATCCGGTCAAGTTTCGTGAAATTGCTCCAAAAATTGTGAGAGGAGTTGATTTCAGAAGGCGAGTACCCTTCCCCGGACGGACATCGCCACGACACAATCCCTCTTCGGGCCTTTCGGCCAGCGGGGGATAAAAACCGCGAGGGAAGTTGATGTCAGAAAGCAAGCGCGCCTTGATGAAATTGCCAAAGTACAAAGTTTGTTAATAATCGAGAGCAGAACTCGGGTCAAATTTGCCCAAATTAAATGAAATTTCAGTATGCGTATAATTGTCATATAACAACGCCTTCTGCCAAGTTTGGTGAAATTCCTCCACAAATTCTAAGAGCAGTTGATTTCAGAAGGAAAAAAAAAACACACTCATGAAATTGTCAAAGTATAATTTTGTTAATCAAGGGCTGTAACTCTGGTAAAATGTGACCAAAACTTAACGACATTGCAATATGCGTATTAGCGACATATGGTATAACAAAGTATCGTGCCAAGTTTGGTGCAATTCCTCCAAAAATTGTGAGAGGAGTTGATTTCAGAAGGTGAGCACCCTTCCCGGGACGGACATCACCACGACACAATCCCTCTTCGGGCCTTTCGGCCAGCGGAGGATAAAAACAAACACGAAATAACACGACACCATTAGGAATCTCTGATGTTTAACGATCTGTACGAATATTATGGAAATTAATCTATCTATCAGGGTTCCTGCCCATTCCTCAGAGATATTCCAGACTTTTACAAAATGTTTCTTTTCTGGACTCTTCTTAAATTTAAGACTTTCCATCGTTCATATTTAAAGCTTACCTGCAGCATGAAAAGTGGACATGCGAAATGCAATCTGCCCGAGAGGCTGCGTTAGTGCCCAACGTCGAAAGAGAACAGATTAGTCAGACACGCTTGTTTTCTATTAGCTCACAAGACCAAGGATTGTACAGGGGGTCAAGAAGAAGCAAGTGTCTTTCTGGTTCTGTGCCCTTTTCCCAGTCAGTGAATTTTCTTTACATTTTGTCTGACCCATGCTAGAGCAAAAAAAAAAAAAAAAAAAAAGGCTACATATAAAAGCCGTGGAGTGAATGTGAGTGAGTATTTTCTAAGTTTTCATGTGAATGACCTGCAGTAAAAGCTTTTAAGAAATTTAAAATCAGGTGGACCGAGATGAACGCTGGGCTGAACAGGGCAAAAATGGTTTGGGGGGGGGGGCAAAGAAATAAAAAAGCAAAAAAAAAAAAATTAGTGCCGTTAAAGGGATAGTTCGGGATTTTTGACATGAATCTGTATGGCATCCCCATCAATAGTGTCGTGCAAACACACTGACTTACCCCTGACAGCATCCTGCGAGTCCAGTTCTTGTCCAGACGAAAGTAGTCCGGCAAGTTTGTTGGGGTCACGAAAGTAACATGTTTTTCGTCTCAAAACAGTACGTGTTCAAAAGAGTGATATATTTGCATCACAAAACCGTTGCCAAATAAAAAGTCAGACCTTGAAATCGCTTGGCACTATTTTCTCTCCCTTCTTATCACTGCGCGCTGCCGCCAGGTGACAGCCACGGCTGTTTCATTCATTGTTTACTAGTGATGGGAATTTCGGCTCTTTTTCAGGAGCCGGCTCTTTTGGCTCTTCTTACTATAAGGAGCCGGCTCTTTCGGCTCCTGAGATTTTATTTTTGATTTAAAGGAGTACGCCACCCCCAGATGAAATTGAGTCAGTCCCTGCAGTCCCTAGAGTTGGATGAGTGAGCCAAAGCGTTTTGTAGCCGACCCAGCCATTGTCCTGATCTATAAACGCCCAGGTTAGCTTAGTCGCTGTAATCCGGCGTGTCCAGCTAGCATGTCGTTGCAAAAGTGAATTAAATAACTCAAGATTTTTTATAATTATTTCTCATGACTTGTACATTCACATCGAGTACACAAATCAATGCAAATTAACACGAAGGGATTTACTAGACCAATTTATATCTGGAACTATTTTCAGCCACAGCACAGGCAAAGCACCGCTGCAGGCGCAAAGACACCGCGCAGCGCCTGAAAACGGGTGCGCAGCGCCTGAAAACCGGTTTTCAGGCGCTGCGCGGTGTCTTTGCGCCTTCCTTTTCCTACCTATTCCTTTAATTGCTGCAATTAACTAGTTAATTCTGATTCTATTTCTCCTCAGTTATAATCTGTCCTGCTTTTGAAAAGATCCTCTCTGGGGGGACAGATGCTGCCGCTATACACATCCTCCGTGCCATCACGTGTGTAAGCCGTGGATAGAGTGCAGCCTTGGTCTCCCACCAGCTTAGTGGGTCTGCGTTTCGCTGTCACCTGGCGGCAGCGCGCAGTGATCAGAAGGGAGAGAAAATAGTGCCAAGCGATTTCGAGGTCTGACTTTTTATTTGGCAACGGTTTTGTGATGCAAATATATCACTCTTTTGAACACATACTGTTTTGAGACGAAAACCGTTTTACTTTCGTGACCCCAACAAACTTGCTGGACTACTTTCGTCTGGACCAAAACTGGACTCACAGGATGCTGTCAGGGGTAAGTCAGTGTATTTGCACGACACTATTGATGGGGATGCCATACAGATTCATGTCAAAAATCCCGAACTATCCCTTTAACGCAAATTCTAATTTGGCCCTGCGAGTCACCCGTAGTTCCTGTTGAGGCTTGTCGTGCGCTGCTTCGATAAGAGCAAGTGTGAGTGACGGAGAAAGGTCTGTTAAACGGGAAGTTTCATTTCAAAAGTAGAGTGTGATTGAGTTGGTTTTGGTATGCACTTTGCAGTTCTAACATACTTCTGTAAAGTGAGATTTCAGTATGCTGTAGCACTGGGATAGGACACTAAATGTCTTTATTGAAGTCCAACTGCGATTTATTTTTGTTTGCACAGCACTGTGAGTCCTATAGGCTGTGACTGAATACAACTCCAGCACAACTGAAGTTTTATTTCATTTTTATTTTCTTTTGTCACACACGTCTGAACTGAGACACAGTAGTATGTGACTCCATGTTTTATATTTGAGACTACAGCTCCCTAATCCATCACAAAATCCAATTTTGTGTTTTGTATGTTCAGTACTGCCTAGTATGTGAGTGAATAAACTCCCTTACCATTTTCTCTTGTCCCAGCAGTTTTTAACAAGTGCTTTTAGCATAAAATGTGTTCACCGTTTTAATTGTAACATTTTACTTTAAAAGCCTTATTCATTTACATAGATTTAAAAAAATGCGATTAATCGCGATTAACTATATGAAATTCTGAGATTAATCGCGATTACATTTTTTAATCGTTTGACAGCCCTAATAACGATACAAAGCAAAAACATGCAGCATTGAGCTGATCCACTGGATTGAGAGAAAATGGGACATGATGTGGGTTCCTGTTTCTTTAAAGCCACCAGCACATGTGGGAATGGATATATCATCTGATCTAAAGTCTACCATTTGTTCACTATTGTTCAGACAAAACCAAAGTGACCCTGGAGGCTGGAGACCTGCTCAGAACTGAATTCAGGATAAAAGCCCAAGATTTAACTGGCCATGTCCCCGCTGCCCGTTTTATCTCGCCATACCGCGAGGCACATGGCTGTTAATTCTCTGAAACTAAGACTCAAGCCTCAGACCGGAACGATATTGCAGCGAGTGTTGTTTAGACAGCGACTGCTGTGGGATTATGGGACGTGGCAGACAGAAACAGCACTGCAATTACGGTACGGTGTGTGTCAGACAAGAAGCAAAGCGTTCCGGCTCTCCGTTACCTGCTAGGTGTAGTGGGGTAGAGTTGCGCCCCTGCGTGTCTCTGCAGTTGATGTTCTCGGGGCTGCAGAGTTTCTGCACGCGAGCCAAACAGCCTTTCTTTGCGGCATCCAGCAGAGCAGCGTCTCCTCTCAGCAGGTCCTGGATATCTGTGTCCCCTTCCTTCACCATGTCTAGGGGCGTGTTTCCATCACGGTTTTTCTTTGTTGGGTCAGCGCCGTGCTGAAGCACACAAAACTTGGACTTAGAAACGCACCTTTAAAATAACTAGTTGCTTCTGAAGAGCAGTATGGCGAGAGCAACAAGCTATGCTGCTAACGAGCAAGTCTCTTTCACGCCAAAATCTCTCCCATAAATACCTGCTCCAGAGTTTATGCTTTTGCGTCAAACTCATCTTATTAAAAAAAAATGTTTTGTAAAATAGCACGAAAAGTCCCTTTAAAAAAAACTAAACAAAAAAGTTTGTTACCCGCATCACACTCCACCCAAGTCCAAGTTTAATTAAAAACACATTAAAAATTTGTTGAAAGAAAGGAAAACTTGAAATCACAGCTAATTCACAACATACTGTGCGCATTTCTGATAATCTAAGACTAATAATAAACAGATTTCAAAAAAGTTTTTTTTATAGGGAGACATTCCTTTACATTTATATGGAGCAACAAAGAAAAAGTCAGACTGAGGGAACAACTGTTTATAGCTGCTCTATCATAAGTAATAACAGGAACTAAACTGTTTCAAGGGTGTTAACAACATTAAATGCATAAAAAAAAAAAAAAAATATATATATATATATATATATATATATATATATATATATATATATATGGGTCCGTCTCAGAAACTGCTCTCTCATTTGGGACATTATGGTCAAAAAATAAATTTTCTAACTTGACTATTTTTTTTGGCATTTACCAAACACTCAATGTTTCTTTTGTCATGCTTAAGAATAAAGATAGTATCTTGCTTTATCTGGCCTCCACCGTGGAAAATTCTTTTGATTACAATTCGAATGCTTTTGTAAAATTGATTTCCATATAAAATAACTCCATCATGAAGAATTAAAGCACCTCCTTCACAGATGAGTGAAAATATTGAATAAATTTCCTCTTTTTGATTGCTTGGGTTAAAAATGCCAAGTTATGATGACTGAATTGATTATTCACTTAAATATGAATAATATGATACATTTTGGGGATTTGATATGGCGAAATAGGACACAATGGAAAAATCAAGAACACACTGGAAAGATGAGAATAACGGCGGTGGTAAAAGAACAGCGACTGTACCGGCTGAAGGTCGCGTGGGTCTCTGCTGCGGCGCGCGAGCATCGGGACATCACTACCGCACCGGACGGAGCGCGAGGCGGGGGCGGGGCAAAATGACTGGCCGTAGATTCTATCAAAAGTTCGATCTAAATTGACCATGGTTGCAAAATATTGGCCAAAAATACGCAAACACTACGAAATATGAAAGTAAGATGAAAAAGAAACATTCTATTGCCTTATACTGCAAGAGTAAAACAAAATAAAACTGTCAAAACTCACCTTTTCAGTGATAACGCCCGAACAGATCACCCGCGTAACAGAAAGACCACAAATGGAAGCATGATCAACTTCTAACTGTTGGAGTGGAAAATTCCATTCTACACACGCAAATTGTTAATGTGTGTCCTTCCCCGCACACAGATAACACGCTACGGTAAAAAATAGACCACAGCTCATTTTATAGCTCAGAAACTCATACAAGACCAGCTACCATCGTAACATTCTGTAAGAAACATATTCTATACCTAACTTTCAGCTTTCATTTTAAAAAACAAAATCGCAGATTTACAACTAAATGTTTATATGGCGTAGTGATTTTAAGTTACTACTTTTGGTGAGGTCGTGACCTCGACCCTGTTGGATCAAAACACACGATCGTATTGGTTTTGCGTTTGCGGAAAATGGAGTTACAACAGTGATCAGATATTTTGCATGATGTTTTATTACGGTTATGATTATTCCGTGAGCGCGCCAATCCTTAGGTGTATAAAGTTACAACTTAAAATACAATTAGTGATAACTGTAGACTTTTCAGTGGACGACAACCTTTTTAAGGGAATGCAATGTAGTCAACCGTTTATCATGTCCCAGATCAAGCTGCCATTTTTCCACAAATTTGCAGAATTTGTCAAATTCTGAATAGAGTATTCACATCAAAGATTTAGTTTTATCTGTATTATTTCTTTCATCATTTTATTTCAAATTAAAACCAACATCACCATTCAAAACCGTATAGTTTATTGACTGAGTATATTTAGTGGGGGACCCCCACAGTGCCCAGTTTCTGAGACAGACCCAAACAACCCCGATTCCAAAAAAGTTGGGACAAAGTACAAATTGTAAATAAAAACGGAATGCAATGATGTGGAAGTTTCAAAATTCCATATTTTATTCAGAATAGAACATAGATGACATATCAAATGTTTAAACTGAGAAAATTTATCATTTAAAGAGAAAAATCAGGTGATTTTAAATTTCATGACAACAACACATCTCAAAAAAGTTGGGACAAGGCCATGTTTCCCACTGTGAGACATCCCCTTTTCTCTTTACAACAGTCTGTAAACGTCTGGGGACTGAGGAGACAAGTTGCTCAAGTTTAGGGATAGGAATGTTAACCCATTCTTGTCTAATGTAGGATTCTAGTTGCTCAACTGTCTCAGGTCTTTTTTGTCGTATCTTCCGTTTTATGATGCGCCAAATGTTTTCTATGGGTGAAAGATCTGGACTGCAGGCTGGCCAGTTCAGTACCCGGACCCTTCTTCTACGCAGCCATGATGCTGTAATTGATGCAGTATGTGGTTTGGCATTGTCATGTTGGAAAATGCAAGGTCTTCCCTGAAAGAGACGTCGTCTGGATGGGAGCATATGTTGCTCTAGAACCTGGATATACCTTTCAGCATTGATGGTGTCTTTCCAGATGTGTAAGCTGCCCATGCCACACGCACTAATGCAACCCCATACCATCAGAGATGCAGGCTTCTGAACTGAGCGCCGATAACAACTTGGGTCGTCCTTCTCCTCTTTAGTCCGAATGACACGGCGTCCCTGATTTCCATAAAGAACTTCAAATTTTGATTCGTCTGACCACAGAACAGTTTTCCACTTTGCCACAGTCCATTTTAAATGAGTCTTGGCCCAGAGAAGACGTCTGCGCTTCTGGATCATGTTTAGATACGGCTTCTCCTTTGAACTGTAGAGTTTTAGCTGGCAACGGCGGCTGGCACGGTGAATTGTGTTCACAGATAATGTTCTCCGGAAATATTCCTGAGCCCATTTTGTGATTTCCAATACAGAAGCATGCCTGTATGTGATGCAGTGCCGTCTAAGGGCCCAAAGATCACAGGCACCCAGTATGGTTTTCTGGCCTTGACCCTTACGCACAGAGATTCTTCCAGATTCTCTGAATCTTTTGATGATATTATGCACTGTAGATGATGATATGTTCAAACTCTTTGCAATTTTACACTGTCGAACTCCTTTCTGATATTGCTCCACTATTTGTCGGTGCAGAATTAGGGGGATTGGTGATCCTCTTCCCATCTTTACTTCTGAGAGCCGCTGCCACTCCAAGATGCTCTTTTTGTACCCAGTCATGTTAATGACCTATTGCCAATTGACCTAACGAGTTGCAATTTGGTCCTCCAGCTGTTCCTTTTTTGTACCTTTAACTTTTCCAGCCTCTTATTGCCCGTCCCAACTTTTTTGAGATGTGTTGCTGTCATGAAATTTCAAATGAGCCAATATTTGGCATGAAATTTCAAAATGTCTCACTTTCGACATTTGATATGTTCTCGATGTTCTATTGTGAATACAATATCAGTTTTTGAGATTTGTAAATTATTGCATTCCATTTTTATTTACAATTTGCACTTTGTCCCAACTTTTTTGGAATCGGGGTATATATATATATATATATATATATATATATATATATATATATATATCTCATCTCATCTCTAGCCGCTTTATCCTGCTCTACAGGGTCGCAGGCAAGCTGGAGCTGTGTGTGTGTGTATTATACACACAAAAAAGGGTTGAGATGTTCTTTAATTAAAAAAAAATTTAATTAAACCACGAAAATATCACGAGCACTGGACATGGAATGCTTTCGTTTCAAAGTTTTAAAAAAGAACTGAAGTCATTTTTAAACTTGCTTTATTTCTTAATTAACATGTTCTTCAATTACATTTTCGGTTTTAGTAACCTTATATCGTGACTCATATTGGCAACTAATCACAATTAAATATAATACTTATCGGCCTATTCGGTTTTTAGCCATGTTGAATTTAGTTCGTTTGGTCCACGGCAGGCGTCGCTTATCCACGCGATCTTCACGAGACTTCGAAACGTCAAGTGTCAGCCAGGTGTTGGTGCCGCCATTTTGAAAACTGTTTTCCAAACAAAATATCGCGCAAAAACGAGTTTAAATGACGATTACTGCCTACTTTTTTTCAAACTTTCCTGACTGCTGTCAAAACAAACAAAACTTCCGGCTTGATTACGTCAGCATTCGAAGGAGGGCGCGCACGTCTTTTGACAACGTTGGTCTCTTTGATTTCCGCTGTACATTTTACTTCCGTCCTACGATGTCTCGCACAGGTCTTAGCGAATCTCGTTAACGGCTATCGCTTTGACATATGGACTGATATATTACAGAGCGTATTTCAAACACTCATAACTTGCTATAGCAGCGACAAAATAGCTGTCAGAAACGCGTTCCGATATTTAATAAAATGAGAGAGAGAGAATTTTGATGATTAAAAAAACATTTGCCTTCAGTTCTCATTTAAGAATAAGAAAAAGCGCAGGATGTCAGCTCTGAATGGGTTAAAGTTTTCCTGGATCCTCCGCATATAATGATGCGAAGGGACCACTTGGACTCTCATTTTAATAAATATTGAAATATCAGCTCCTTTTAAAATGTGCTGTCCTCACCAGTCTGCAGCCACAAAGGGCTACGGGGAGGAGATGAAAGCAGAAGGCAATAAAAGTAGGTTCACTGCTAATAAACCCCTAAGCCAAGCAATCCGGGAAGCGTTTCCGCAAAGGTCAAAGGTCAGGGCTGTGTCAAGAGTTTTCCATAAAAAGATTTTGTTTGAATTAACCAGACAGACAGGAGGAGATGCTGAGTCACAGCTCTGTGCGCGCGTGCGGTGTGTGTGAGAGAGAGAGATGCAGCACACCTTCAGAAGCAGTTTGCAGATCTCGTATTTGCCCTTGGCAGCAGCTTCATGCAGCGGTGTAAACTTCCACAGGTCAGCCACGTTCACCGATGCACCGTGTCTCACCAGCAGCTCGGCTACTTCGTAATGCCCGTAAGAGCAAGCATTGTGCAGTGGCACCAGACCTCTGATACACACACACACACACACACACACAAAACAAAACTTTCCTATTTAAATACTATTCCCATGTCAAATATCACAGGTTCTACATACAGTACCAGTCAAAAGTTTGGATACCCCTACTCATTCAAAAGGTTTTTCTGTATTTGGACCATTTTCTACACTGTAGAACAGTACTCAAGACATCAAAACTATGAAACATGGAATTATGTGGTAAATAAAAAAGCGTGAAGAAACAAAACACAAAATATGTTTCATATTTTAGATTCTTCAAAGTAGCCAGCGCTTACCGTATTTATCCTTATAGAAGCGCCCTCCCTATTTGACACGCCTCCACGATTTTCAGAGCTAGAATAGTATTTACCAACCATTTTCTTCATTTAACAAACTTTAAATCCAACAAACCACAACAGAGACGTTCAATTTCACCGCTGATTTTTTTTTTTCCACTCTGCTGCGGATATCAATACGGGTGCGAGCGTGTTGAAAATTATTTCGTAACAAATAGAGAATACGATTGTTTTTGATAGGAGTTGTTAAGGAACATAAAATCTTACCGTATGTATGGACTATCGTATGACAACATCTCAATATTGCGAGTGACAATGTAAAACGATAATTATATAAGAATCTATAGCTTTACTACAACGATGTGTCGTTATAGTACTATCGTTTTAACACAATGTATTTTGTTTTCCATTTTCAGAGACATAAAACCACATGTGATCTAGTTAATTTCAGGATGGAGAGTATCCAGTGAGTCCAGTTACAGGAATGATTGCACGTGATTGCACTTGTAGAGTCATTTTACTACCCTCGACATTTTCTGCGTGTTTTCTTAATTTAAAAGCAGTGGAATAGATGCTTGTACCTTTCTGTTATTGTCTTCTTGCTAGAATATCAACCAAATTATCCCACAAAAGTTGTTTTGTTGAGTGTTTGATGTGTTAGACTGTTTAAACGTTTGTTCCATTGGGGTATTATATTTATTTTTTTTTCTTTACCAAATTCTAACAGAAAACGAGAGCGCCCGAAAGGGAAAGCTGAGCCGAGCCGCCTCACGGCTGTAATGCAAATTGCTTTCCTCCTCAGTATACAAGTGCGCTTCCATGTCAGGGAAAAAGAAACTACCACTGCTGCCTATGTAGTGCCCTATTTATACAAATAGGAGTCATTCAGGATTCAGCCATGACACGGAGCAAAAACATAGCACGGAAAAAAAAAAAATGTACAAACATATATTTTTGTGCCCCCATGAAAATTAATGCCACACTTCGAAATATTAGCAAAATATAAGGTTATTTAAGGCCTTAAAAGCCATATACTGTATATCAGACTTTTTCAGACTTTTTAAGGATCCGCGGACACCTTGTAAACAGCCCCATTCCACACAATTGTAGTAATTCATGTTATTTTAAAGCATATGCGCAGAACCATGGCCTCACTTCCGTTTATAAATGCCTTGAGACCTCAAGAATGGCACAGGAATAGTTTTAAGCACCAACAATAAATCTAATATAGTAATTTTTATGATTAAAATGATTCATACAGGTAGCGGTCTGAGTGAATGACCTTGACGTCCGTAACGTCACAGCAGGAAGTCTATCGGTCTCATCGCCATTTCCACTATACTAAAACACAGAGCTGACTGCAACTCAGATCCTCCATTTTGAGCTAATTTATCACCATGCCACGTAGATGTGTTGCTGGCCGGTGCAGCAACATGACAGAAGGTGGATTTACGTTGCATTCATGGCCCAAGAATGTTCAAACTGCAAAGATTTGGACGCGTTTTGCAAGAAGTTCACGAGCACACTGGGCGCCTACGAAGTGGTCTCTCCTCTGCTCTGCACATTTTACTGAGGACTCGTACGAGACCTCTGATCTGTTGAGCAGCGTTGGCTATAAGCCCGTATTGAAAAAGGGTGCAGTACCAACAATTAAAGGAAAAGAAAACAAGAAAAGGAAAGCGAGTTCAGTTGCACCAGTTCTCCCAGAGTGTGAGCCGAGGGTTGTTGCTAAAACATGGGATGGGATGTGACATCATATCGCTCAGGCAGTGACCTCCCCGCGGTTGTTGCTAAAACCGATGATGTCCCGTCCCGGGTTTTAGTAATTGCCTGAGCCGAGCAGTAATGGCGGAGTACTCAGTAATGGAGAAAATGGAGAATGAGTGGAGCAGCCGTCTGATTTCTCCGCTGGATATGCTCGCCTCAGCAGCAATATCTCACCCTTACGTGGAAGAAGCAAATGAACGGAGAACTGAACGAACAACTGAAAGTCAGATTGTTTCAAAAACAAATCGGCCACAAGATCAGCCTTCAAGAAGCGAGAACACAGACGGGTAAGCTCCGACTCTCATTTGGATACAAAACAACACTCGTTGTTTACCTGCATTTAGATTAATCCATGTAACTTGTATTGTGTGTTTAAGTTACCGGTATAAGATTATTTAATTTGCTTCAGAATGTGATCGTCTCAGTTCATCTGATTATTTAATTAGCCTTTTACGTTTTATCAGTGAAAACGCATGCATGTACATGTATGTTGCACAAGTTAGAACACCCATCCTGTTTTAATGAGAGTCAACCCACAATCAGTGAAGTCAAATCAGTAACGGGATTTCTTACTTTCACCATAAATTATTTATTTATATGACTTTGGTCTGTAGCTGTAAAAGGCCTCGGCCTTAAAACCGGTTCCCGCTGTGACGTCACGCACTCAGGGCTGGCTGCCTCAGCGGGGCAGCTCGAACGCCAAATTCACGGTGGAATTTAACTCTCAAAAATATATATTTTTATTCCCATTTATGCAGCGTACAAGAGTCAAGGATGAAGATACTATCCACTCAGAAACGTGCTTAAAATAAAGGTTCTGCGCATCTGCTTTAAGAAGCGCTCAACTAAGCAGACATCCATTCATTACCTTAAGACATGAAGTGTCTTAATTAATAAAAATAAAGAAAAAAAAACCCCACTGAATTAGAATGCGTCCAAACTTTTGGCTGGTACTCCAAATCTACTAAAACAAGCTTTCTGTAAGGAGATGTTTGTTGAACATTTATGAAAGAAGTGCCCAGTGTCAGCACTTTGTAACAGTCAGAGTGAAAGCTGTACGTTTTCAGGACAGAGGAGTTTGTTTCTCTGCAACAAGCTGCATTTTTTTTCTGATCAGAAAGTGAAGGAATGACCGTTTATAGCTGCAATAACATGACCATATATAAATGATGAGACTTGACTTGTTTTCATGAACATTCCATAACCTTAAATGGATCCAAGGTAGGAAGAGGCTTTCCTTCATAAATAAAACCTTGTTATTGCTGGCAAATTGCTTTGGTGCAAGAGGAATTAAAACACGTGGGGTTTACTGTTACAGACAAATAATCAACGACATAATGGTAACAGCAACTCGACTTCATCACAGCATCCTGTCGTTCAATATTTCAATCGAACAGCAACACAGTGTTTTAGTCTTTGTCTGTGGCTGAAACTCAGTGCACTAGCCTTGCGTTAAATAAAACAATCGGCTTAAAAAAAAAAGGATTCTTGCATGTTAATGACAGTATGCTAAATCTGACAACAAGAAAAAATTACTGTGGAATACAAGTGCATGCTGAAATCATGATTTTGCCTATTGTGATTTGATTGTGAAGAAAAGCAGCAAGAACTTTTACCCTTTCGCATATTACAAACCAAACCAGTGGCGTTCCAGTAGACGTTTTAAATCGAGCTGACGACTTGAGCAGATCCTGGAAGCTCCCACTCACCCTTTGTCTTTGGCGTGGACGTCTGCGCCGTGATGCAGCAGGTACTCCACCACAGCCACGCGGTTGTAGCCTGCCGCAAAGTGCAGCGGCGTCGAGTGACGTCCCTCCAGATCCCTGCAGTTCACATTCTGAGCAGAGCACAGTTGCTGCAGAGAGAATGCGCGCACACACACACACACACAGAGCAATACAAATATGAATGCATCAGGATGAGTGAACATACAGGAAAAAAAAATGCATCATTGCTCTGTTCATTACTTAGCAATGTCCAATTCACCCATAGACGCTATAAATATACAATACAATGCGGGATGCTAAATACACAAAATGCAACCCCGATTCCAAAAAAGTTGGGACAAAGTACAAATTGTAAATAAAAACAGAATGCAATAATTTACAAATCTCAAAAACGGATATTGTATTCACAATAGAACATAGACAACATATCAAATGTCGAAAGTGAGACATTTTGAAATTTCATGCCAAATATTGGCTCATTTGAAATTTCATGACAGCAACACATCTCAAAAAAGTTGGGACAGGGGCAATAAGAGGCTGGAAAAGTTAAAGGTACAAAAAAGGAACAGCTGGAGGACCAAATTGCAACTCATTAGGTCAATTGGCAATAGGTCATTAACATGACTGGGTATAAAAAGAGCATCTTGGAGTGGCAGCGGCTCTCAGAAGTAAAGATGGGAAGAGGATCACCAATCCCCCTAATTCTGCGCCGACAAATAGTGGAGCAATATCAGAAAGGAGTTCGACAGTGTAAAATTGCAAAGAGTTTGAACATATCATCATCTACAGTGCATAATATCATCAAAAGATTCAGAGAATCTGGAAGAATCTCTGTGCGTAAGGGTCAAGGCCGGAAAACCATACTGGGTGCCCGTGATCTTCGGGCCCTTAGACGGCACTGCATCACATACAGGCATGCTTCCGTATTGGAAATCACAAAATGGGCTCAGGAATATTTCCAAAGAACATTATCTGTGAACACAATTCACCGTGCCATCCGCCGTTGCCAGCTAAAACTCTATAGTTCAAAGAAGAAGCCGTATCTAAACATGATCCAGAAGCGCAGACGTCTTCTCTGGGCCAAGGCTCATTTAAAATGGACTGTGGCAAAGTGGAAAACTGTTCTGTGGTCAGACGAATCAAAATTTGAAGTTCTTTATGGAAATCAGGGACGCCGTGTCATTCGGACTAAAGAGGAGAAGGACGACCCAAGTTGTTATCGGTGCTCAGTTCAGAAGCCTTCATCTCTGATGGTATGGGGTTGCATTAGTGCGTGTGGCATGGGCAGCTTACACATCTGGAAAGACACCATCAATGCTGAAAGGTATATCCAGGTTCTAGAGCAACATATGCTCCCATCCAGACGACGTCTCTTTCAGGGAAGACCTTGCATTTTCCAACATGACAATCCCAAACCACATACTGCATCAATTACAGCATCATGGCTGCATAGAAGAAGGGTCCGGGTACTGAACTGGCCAGCCTAATTTTTCTCTTTAAATGATACATTTTCTCAGTTTAAACATTTGATATGTCATCTATGTTCTATTCTGAATAAAATATGGAATTTTGAAACTTCCACATCATTGCATTCCGTTTTTATTTACAATTTGTACTTTGTCCCAACTTTTTTGGAATCGGGGTTGTAGACCATAATACTGAAACAGCAGAAAATCTACATATTTGGCAAAGCCGTTGACAAACAAAACACGCAAGTTTACATCAGTTGCTGTGAAAGCTTGGAGTTCTTCTGGAAAGTGATAGTCAAGGTGTCACATCTTTAGCTTGATATCAACAACACATTGTCAGTAGCTGAGTTTATGCCCCCGAGTTTGTTGCTCTATACTTCCCCCTAGTGGAAGAACAGATCTTTTTTCAATAGGTTCTTTCAGACTGGAGGATCTTTTCATCGTTCTGAGCGCTTTTGAAGGAAGTTCCTCCCATTTTTTTTGCATGTCCACAGGAACTAAGGGTGGTCATAGGTATCAGAATCCCGTTTTATGGGAAATTTTTCGCTCCTATTTCAGGGTAAGTACCAGTACTCTCCCAGCACAAGAGGAACCACTGATGATCCAAGTGTACGTTGATTGGTCAAACACGAGCTAATATGATGCCATTTATTATTTTTTTTTAAATCCGTGTAAAATGATAGTCAAGTAAGCAGCTTTTTGAGTTAAAAAAAAATAAAAAATAAAAAAGGGGCGGTACCCAGACAACTGGACCAACAGAAGTCGAGGCTTTACTGAGTCTAAATGCAATGGAGGAAATACAAAATATAAAAATCTTCATGAGTATTTCCTACTAACGTCACTTCAGTGTTCCTACTGGTGGTGCAAATGCAAACAGAAAGAAAAAGCCCCTGAAGGTGTGTAGTTCTTTGAGGAGCTCTCCGGTGGGCAGTTTCTCAATTAGTCCTTAGAACTGTTTGGTCTGAAAGCGCCCAATTTCATTAAGGTCCATAAGATGATTTAGAACATGGAGTCTGAATTCATGTGACGGGCTTTGGTGAGGAAACGCGCTGGTTCGGCCTCACATTTGACAATAGTATCTAGCAGCGTTGTAGTTGAGTCACTAAACCTCGAGTCCGAGTCCAGTCTGGAGTCCCTAGCGTTCAAGTCATTAAAAAAAAAAAAATTCGAGCCGAGTCGGAGAACATGACTCCAACCGCACCCTTTGACGGCGGCTGTTTTAGCGCCATTAACATTAGTTTGTTCCTGAACAGATGAATGCGAGTCCTCTTTGCCAGGGAGCGTGAAGGATTCTGTCAGAGATGGTTGGGAGACGGATGCAAGTGCAGAAGGTGTGTTTATTAATACGAGCGAAGAGGGTAAACAATCCAGAACGGCAAGGAAAATCGTAAAAACAGGCAATAGGTCGAGCGAGGCACAAACAGGCTATCGTAGACTCGGCAGAATCAAAGACAAGAAACAGGAAATCGGGGCTCAGGAAACCAAACAAGGAAATAAGGCTCGGTAATGTGTCAGCAATGTAACTCAATACTTCGCAAAGTGAGTGCGTTTTCACAGTTTTTATTTCGGCGCGCTGATTGCGCCTGAATCCCGTGCAGGTGCGAGTCGTTTACACCGTGCACGCTGTCTGGAGCGCGCCCGAGAGTCTATCTACCAAGGCGCGCAGGTGTGACAACTCTTGCACTAAGGCCCTGTCCACACGGCAACAGATTCAGGTGAATCCGATAAAATTTTTTATCGTTTCGGCCTGGCGTCCACACGGCACCGGCGTTTTGGGTGCCCCAAAACGATATTTTTTGAGAACGGTTTCCAGAGTGGAAAAATCTGGCAACGGCGCCGTTGCGAAGTCGTCTGGATGAGTAGAACGGATTTGTTTATGATGACGTCACAGCCACATGACTAGAACAAGCAGCACTCTCGCGCGCATCATTTGTAACAACAACAGCAACAATGGCGGACCCCAGAGTAGTAGTAGTTTCAGTGCTGCAGTTGCTGCTAAGTTTATTCGCATTATTGAAGCAAAATGTACAAAATGTAGTCGCAGCCATCATCATCTTCTTGTTGTGTGTTTGTTCCTGTGAGTGCTTCATGCCGGGTAGAAGAAGGGGTTTATGCGCATGCGTCCTACTTCTTCTATTGTTCTGGTGTCTCTGATGGAACCGTCTTACAGCGCACGTAGAGGTGTGGCATGTGTATTGCATCGTTTTCGGCAAGCGTTGCGTTGCCATATGAACCTGATATTTTACTGATCCGTTGTCCATGTGGACGCGATATTTTTTTTTACCCGCTAAAAAAAAAAAAAAAAAAAAAAAAAAACAACTCGTTGCCGTTGTGTGGATATAGCCTAAATTAGTACAAAAATTAATGTAGATATAAATGTGTTATGACATTATTATGGCATGTTACAAAAAATTAAGATAAAATCTGAGTCCTTGTCTCCAATTTACAAGTCCAAGTCAAGTCCAGAGTCCTTAAAATTAGGGCACGAGTCCTGGACTCGAGTACGACCAGCCGCGTATCTAGACTTTATGGGTGATTCTTAGACTACGGGTACTTTTATGTTATTTGGTCATATTTTAAAAAATATTTATAATTTTGGACAAATTCCACTTTCTTTGTCACACTACCAATGAAACCCACTTAAAAAATTTTTACTAGCTTTCTATTATGATTTTTTCATACTTTTCAACCTCCTGGAAGGTGTCAAAATCACTGTTTTCTCCTTGTCGCACACCCAGACTTTTAAACTAAAAGACTGAAAATAAAGTTTAAGAATATGACTTGGCTGGTAATTATTAATGTACCTGTATTAAATAATAGTCACATAAATACAATGTCATATAATATTTCATTTGAGTCCATCATTAATATATTTTTTTATACAAAATATACCTGTCGCACAGTATTGGCGTCATTTCCACCACAACACTGTAATGTCCCTTTAAAAAGTTTGTGAGAAAGATTGTTTGTGTGGTTACCATGGAAATCTACACTGACATCAGAGCACATGTCGAACATGGAGTGCATTTAAATTTTCATTAAAAACTACTGAAGAAAAATCAAGGTAAATATTGCTTGATCAGTAAATACATTTATTGTATGTCATTTCCAAACATGCTGTACTGTCATGGGTGTTTTTAAAGAGATGAAAATTTTAAGTTAAATAAGAGTATCTTGCATACATGAAATGCTAAGTATTAATTCAAAGCTAATCAGTGAAGCCATCTTCCATTTTTTCACAAAAAAGTGTAGAAATGTCATTTCCACCACGGTCATTTCCACCACACTGCTCTCTGTGGTGGAAAAGACAGTATGTGGTGGAAATGACATTTAGGATGATAACGTTCAGGTGACATGGATTGTGAAAGAAGATATATGCAATACTTAATATAATAGAACATGTTACATAATATTAGAATAGAAATTTTTAAATATTATACAATATCTCATCTCATCTCATTATCTCTAGCCGCTTTATCCTGTTCTACAGGGTCGCAGGCAAGCTGGAGCCTATCCCAGCTGACTACGGGCAAAAGGCGGGGTACACCCTGGACAAGTCGCCAGGTCATCACAGGGCTGACACATAGACACAGACAACCATTCACACTCACATTCACACCTACGCTCAATTTAGAGTCACCAGTTAACCTAACCTGCATGTCTTTGGACTGTGGGGGAAACCGGAGCACCCGGAGGAAACCCACGCGGACACGGGGAGAACATGCAAACTCCACACAGAAAGGCCCTCGCCGGCCCCGGGGCTCGAACCCAGGACCTTCTTGCTGTGAGGCGACAGCCAGCGCTAACCACTACACCACCGTGCCGCCCATTATACAATATTAATATATTAATTAATATTAATATAATATAATTAATAATAGTATAATTAATATTAATATACACTCTCACACACACACTTATAGGCCTAGACTGTTACACCCATCTAAGCCCCCTTCAGGTTCAGCATTGTGGGCGTTGATACCCTGTTTTTAAGACCCTCTGTTAGGTCATCTTTCTATTAGTAGGCAGTTCCATGATGTTCCATGATACAAATCATACAATTTCAGGAGTTAGTTACAGTTTCAAGTACAGAGTGTTCATTTAAGAGACCAATTAGAAATGTTCAGAATCCACTTTTTAATATTTCTGCCTTAAGCCATAGGTTTAATGAGTTATTTGCAGCCTATGAACTGTACTCATTCATGTTTGAGACATCAAGTCAAACTGTTTGATGAAATTCAGATATTGGCTTGGCACTAAACTAAAAACAGGTGTGTTTAATTATTTTGTGAACTGTAAAATGAGTTTTATTTGTCTAATAAATATACTTTTATGTCAATTCATTGTCATTTCCACAACACCTGGTCATTTCCACCACCACATGTCATTTCCATCACCACACATATTTTTTGAAAATATTCAAACAGTTCTCATCACACATTAAAACTATATGCACAGTTTCTGAGATCTTGTGTTATTTAACATAAAAAATAATGCTATTTATTTTCTAACAAGGTCCTACCCAAACCAACGTTAAGTTTCCCACTGTGACAGGTGTTCAGTACAGCATTTGGTCCATAGGACAGTTAATTTCTCTCACTGAAAAATGCATGGTTGTTTTATATCATGGACAAATGGGTAAAGTTACTTACAAACATGATCCTAAACAATTATTAAATGGTGTAATTTATTCTACTTTTACTTTACAGTTGTAGATTGAGATGTGGTGGAAATGACGTTTCTTCACTGTGGGTCAGATAAAATGTCAAAAATAACAATTTGTCTTGTAATCTAAGTTTGAACTCTTACATATCTTAAAACTGTATGTTATTTAAATGTATGATACTGAATTAGGTAAATTTTGAAAAAAGTTTTTTTTCATCAACTTCACAATGGTAAAAGTGCCCCTAGTTGAAGAAACACCCTTATATTCCTGGCTTAAAAGGGTATATTGTGAGTACTTGGCTTTTACAGCAAACAAATGTGGCACAGAATGATGTTGGATGTACAGTAGTGTTGTTCACCTAGTGTAGACCAAAAAAAAAAAAAAACACAGCTAAAAGATGGAAGGAAAGGTGATGCGTTTGAATCTCACAGCAAACGTTAAACATTAAAAAAAAAAGAATTTAGAAATTATACTGCCATTATTTGCAGTAATGCAAGCAGCCAGGTGATATTTGGACCAATGGCAGACCGGAGAAGGTCTAGAACCATTCTTGCACTTGTTTTTGCATTTGAAGAAAAGATGCTTGTCCACCAACACGGGGGAACTGTTGGCGTATAAGAACGCTATGCTGAATCTCCACAGTTCTCCGTCCTGGAGTGTTTCCTTTCCGTGGGTCAAACCAGCACAGCCATTCACTTAGAAAAATTCGTTTTGGGTTTGACTGCTGGAAGACCCCATGTGCAATTACAAAATTAGACACGCTTATTTCATATTAAGTGTTTCATTTCCTCCCTTAATTGTGTGAGTGCATTCGTCACCTTCACAGTGTCCAGGTCTCCTGCTTTAGCTGCCTCTAAAAGCCTGTAGTCTACATCAGAGTTCCTCACTGGAATGTTTTCTACACAGGAGACAAGCAGAGTTAGCAACGTTACAGTAATAAGCCTCGAACGTCCACGTATCACGTGCTGTGAGAGTGCAGCGTGGTTGCGTTTACCGTTGAGGATTTGCTGCACGGCCTCGTTGCCCATCTGTGCGGCGGTGAAGCCCTGCAGCGAGACGATGGCTGGATCTGCGCCGTAACTCAGCAGCAGCCGACATGTCTGCAGATGACCGGCCAGAGCCGCCCGGTGCAGAGCCGTCTGTCCCAGAGTGTCCACTGCGTTCAACTGTATTCATACAAACACTGATATAAGGAAGTGCCAGATTTGCTATCATTTCTGCATGGTAGTGTGTTTAGGTTACGCATACAGGTCCAGAAATTACAGGTTCGTTATAGCGACAGCGATTGAGAAAATGACATGTTGAACATTGGTGCATCGTGACAGGTCAGTAAGCATGGAGCTGGAGATATCTTCCAGGCTTGAAACAATACAACACTGAACGGCAGAAACACAAGCCAACTTGATTGGGACATGAGAAAACGGAGATCTGTATAAATCCCAGACATGGGAGGAGCTTCACGATGTACACATGGTTAACATACTGAAACGGCCATGCATACCACATACATGCTATTTTAACACAACCTGAATGCTGTTTTATGTCTTTATGAGAAAAGAGGAGGAGCTCGGTTTAGGGGGTGTGACCAAACAAATTGATCCTTCGTCACATCACCATGTTAGGAACACAGTAACGTTAGGCTTGACAGCATGCTGCTGCACTGATGAACCTCCCATACGTTTGTGTTTTCGTTTGGCCTTTAAAGACGTTTAAAAATGTTTACATAAAACTAGTGTCGATTCAAGAATAAAGAACATATTGACGGATTATATTGTTCATTTTGCGTGGCGTTGTGATGAGCTTTTATGTTAAGCGTTTCATAACGTTGTCTCATGCAATACACCAAATTCACGGGCGCCGCCATCTTTTTTTTTTTTTAAGTGATATTCGTCACCGGGCCGTGTGTTTTGTTGTTGGGTCAATCAGCTTAAAACTCATGATTCCCACCTAGTGGTCAAATCTCTCATGTCGACTTGTTTTTCCAGTAAAATCAGCCGAACCCTTTGCTGTCTCACGCCCGCGAAAGATCGGATCACTGAGGAAAATTTTGTATCCTTCCTAAAAAAAATCATTGAGTTTCCTCATATTTATTCCTGGAGAAAAAATGAGGTGGTGTATAAATATCAGTAATACTGTTTGGAAGAGAATTAAAAGTCTGACCCGCTTATGCACAGCGCATTCGAGCACCACCGTGTCCACAATTTAAAGTGAACATACCGCTAAATTCTGGCTTTTACGTTTCAACACAAAGGATGGACCGATTTTACTGATGTATTACTTTTAAGCCTTCAAGGTGCATAATTGTGATGTATAAGACAAAGTCTTTATATGTAATTCTTACCCTGATACTCAAAAATCTAAATCTCTCCATTTTTGGCTTTGTGGTGTATTCATTTCTGATTGAGGTTTCATCTCCTGAATGGAAAATTAAACCAGTGGAAAATGAGTGCTGGTTTGTGATCGGGGCAACGGACAAAAACGGAAATTTTATAAAAACACTGGATTTTCAAATGGTTCATAACTCCCTCCCCCAAGACATTTTACAAAATTAAACAAAAGTTTTCAATTCAGATCTTGACACTCTAATTTGATACATTACTAGTCTGGCTAACGCGACTTCAAAGCTCTGCGAGCATTTGGTCTGGCAAGGATATTAAAGGAACAGTCCACCGTACTTCCATAATGAAATATGCTCTTATCTGAATTGAGACGAGCTGCTCCGTACCTCTCCGAGCTTTGCGCGACCTCCCAGTCAGTCAGACGCACTGTCACTCCTGTTAGCAATGTAGCTAGGCTCAGCATGGCCAATGGTATTTTTTGGGGCTGTAGTTAGATGCGACCAAACTCTTCCGCGTTTTTCCTGTTTACATAGGTTTATATGACCAGTGATATGAAACAAGTTCAGTTACACAAATTGAAACGTAGCGATTTTCTATGCTATGGAAAGTCCGCACTATAATGACAGGCGTACTAACACCTTCTGCACGCTTCGACAGCGCATTGATATCTGAGCTCCGTATCAATGCGCTGCCAAAGCGCGCAGAAGGTGTTAGTACGCCTGTCATTATAGTGCGGACTTTCCATAGCATAGAAAATCGCTACGTTTCAATTTGTGTAACTGAACTTGTTTCATATCACTGGTCATATAAACCTATGTAAACAGGAAAAACGCGGAAGAGTTTGGTCGCATCTAACTACAGCCCCAAAAAATACCATTGGCCATGCTGAGCCTAGCTACATTGCTAACAGGAGTGACAGCGCGTCTGACTGCGTCTGACTGACTGGGAGGTCGCGCAAAGCTCGGAGAGGTACGGAGCAGCTCGTCTCAATTCAGATAAGAGCATATTTCATTATGGAAGTACGGTGGACTGTTCCTTTAAGCCCAACCGTTTCCCAAAGTGCGTGGTTGACCCGCCTCCCTGAAATGCCTCAGTTTGCTACTGGTCGAAGCCAGAAAAGGCTGTGACGAAGCTTAAACCAATCACATCACTCTTTCCTCTGACGTATGTGATGCGACGGAAACTGCTTGAGTAACAGGAAGAAGATAAATACCTCCAGGGCTGCTCTTTGCTCTGTTTTCAATGAGAACTTCATCTACCGCTGTGTCAAAGGCTTGCCGCTGCTCCATGTTCGTAATGTTTCTAGTGAATGAAGCGCTTCCGGCATAGATTCTGTAAACAATCTATGGCTTCCGGTCACAGTTCTACTACGTCAGTGCCTTGAACACGCCTCTACCCAGGGCCGTTGGAGATGCTCAAAGTTGACTGGCTCCCGATTTGTCGGGAGCTTGGAAGAGCTGGAGATAGCTTGCCTTGCCAGACTAAGCTCGCAACAGGCCCTCGTGTTGCGTCACACTTAGGATGGGCGGGCCCAGGCTAATACATTACACAACACTATGACAACTACTTTAAAAAAATGGCCTGTCATTGCTAGTAACTGACCTAAACCCCCACAAGTGTCACCTCTCAGACGCGTCCTTTTAACCCTCCGGGGTCGAGAGCTTTGCCGGTGAAGCGTGACAGGTTTAGAATGAGTAGATCATGTACAAAGATAAATATCTTTGCGAGTTTTTTTAATCATACAAGCATGATTAACATACTGACCATCTTTATACTTTATACACTTTCCTATGTGCCCACTGCCAAATAATATAGCTTTTAAATCACCTAAATTAGATGAAACTTAAAAACATGTCGCCTTATTCAGTCACAACAGAGTCGGAGCGCTGAGCACCCACTTACACATTCATAAAAGACTATTCGCATGGTAACGGCATGATAATCACTTTCACTCTTTCCATTTCGATTGGTTTCTCTTTCGCGGTGGGAACGCCCACCGTAAACAGGATAAAATCTGTCATAGCTTAGGCTATTTGGAGGTAAAACTTGTTGCGAGATGGCACACAGATTTTATGCGCTTCGGATGATTGAGGACAGCGATTCAATTCATGATTCAGGACAGCAATTCAATTCCATCTTGAGAACTCAGTCACTGCTCATCTTCACTGATGAGTGGTGCTTTTTTTTTTTTTTTTTAACTTTGACTCGATCCAGCCAAAGATCAACCCGAGTAAGCATACATGTCAACCTTTGGTCAATCAAACCTGTATAACCAACCTCCAAAATCCTTATTTCCCTTATAAAATCCGTATAAGATGCAAATTAAAATAATTTACCTAAAATTTGAATGACAATTAATGATATATCCCAGTTACTTTTTATTCAATATTAATAACAATAAACCTTCAGAATGAATACAAAGCTCCAATGTTCGACAAAAACACAAAGTGTCACTCTAATGTTCTGAACTGTACTCCATGACAGCTTTTTTAGCACTCTGCACCAATACCTCACTAGGCTGCAGGTCACAGCAAGTGTCGAGCTGTGTTGATCTTACACTGCAGTAGGCCAGGTCAGGGTGTCTGCATTCAGGTTCTTTCTGCTCTTCCACAGCCATAAAATTACACATCCATAAAATTGCAATGGCAGGTAGATGGTAGAAACAGTTAACAGGTCTTTAGCTCTTAAAGTCTTTAGTTCTCCCTTTAGCTCTTAACACTTTTCCTTTAGCTTTGTCTTTAATTTTCTCTTTAGGTGAAAAACCTTTGAAAATATAAAAATAGAAAAACCACAACAATTAACAGTTAAAATGCAAAAATGCAATGCTTCTGTGCAAAATACGCATGTAGAAATGCACTATGCAAATATGCCTTAAATACTTATGCAAAATAGACATATGAGAAATATTTTAAATTACAAACCAGATAACACTTAAATATGACTGTAGAAAAATAAGATTTAACTACTTAGTATACACATTAAAATCACAAGGAAATAAACTACCAGAAGAACCAATACAACCACACAAGCCACAGCAGTACGCTCAATTTGGCCATTCACAGCTGCTTTAAGTAGCCCACAAATCCACTGCAACTACCAATACCATATAATGCAGAGAAATACTGCAATGAAGGAATCTGTGCCCAGGTTTATACTTAACCACACAACAATAAGGGTGTTTTCACACCTGGTCCCCTTTAAAGGAGCCAGACTCAGTCCTCTTTAAGTGGACCAAAAAGTGGACCAACAGAAAAATAACTCAGTTCTTTTTGTGTTCACACTGTGAATTTATTACAAAGAGGACTGGGTTCTCTTCCTGGTCCAGTTAAGCTTTGATGGGGCCTCAGTCCTCTTTCTGTTCACACCAGGTCCTCTAGAGCCCTCAGACCCCCAGTGCACGGAATTTTGGGTAATTTTCTCTTGAATCAAAATGTCTGCTGCCATGCTTGCCCTGCTGTATTCTTTGATCAAAATAGTGCGGATTAAGGAAAATAAATTTATTTTATATATGTGCTGTCAAGCGATTAAAATATTTAATCGTGATTAATGTCGCGACTGTCATAGTTAACTCGCGATTAATCGCAATTTAATCGCACATTTTTGTCACACGAAAAACCATTGTAATTCTCTTACCAGCATAAAAAAGTGAATGGGCTTGTTTTGTACCAATGTTTTTCTTATTGCAAAGCATAACACGTCTTGACACAGCCACTGCAAACTGAAACCTAAGCTGAGCACCAGGGCTCTTCGTCCCGAGACTAACAAGAGAACCATGAGTGAAGTAATCTACTGCTTGAGTTAGTCTATCAGAGAGACAGGTTACACAGTGACGGTAGGCTTGACATGCTTGATTATAATATAAAGTACACTATTATATTAAGTTTAAGTTCGTTGATAAATATTGCATTGAATCTGATCTTTACTGTTTCAGCTCACTTAACACATTTTGTACTTTTACACTTTCTGCCTGTTGATGCGTCGCGCTGTCCAATCAGAGGCGGCCAAATTTGCATATTACAGGAAGGATTTCTGGGATAGCATTGAGTTTACAGTTCAGAGGGATCTGGCTTCTTTAGACGCTGTCTTCTTAAAACTGAATAAATATTTAAAAAGAGCCAAATGAGCCAGTCTTTTAAACGGCTCTTTTCAAAGAACGGATCACAAAGATGCGGATCCCATCAAAGAGCCATAAGTCCCATCTCTACTAGCGCGCCCTGCCCGCACTGGTTCTTTGAGGGAGGAGGGCAGAGGACTCTGGCTGTGCGGGGCGTGGCTAGCTGCTATCGTTTTTCTTAGCAAAGTCTCTGTTGCAAGTTCCTGGCAGTTTCAAAAGCTTATGAAAAACCTACATCATGTCACAGAGCGTTAATCTCGCGATAAAAAAATTATCGCCGTTAAAATTGAGTCAAGTTAACGCGTTAATAACGCGACATTTTTGACAGCACATATATATATATATATATATATATATATATATATATATATATATATATATAAAAAATATAGTTATATTATTGTGGCTGACTCGTCAGTCAGTAAGTTCAGAGAACTGTAAAGCGGCTGTGGTAAGTTCCAAAAGGAAGTTGAGTTTCCCTGCTACAGTCACGTGACCAACTACGGCAAACGAAGAAGGTTAAACTACAGTGAAAAAGGCGAAGTGAACCCGGTGCGCTTTTTGTTCACAATGCGCAGATTAGGCGAACCGTACCGTTGATTTTTAGCGAACCGTACTGAGACCACCTCCTGAGGTGGTCTCAGTTCGGTTCGCTTTAAAGGGGTCTGGGTACGGTTGGAGTGTTCACATATGCGCAAAAAATGCTGAGTCATCGATCTGAGTTCGGTTAGATGGCTGAAAGGGACCAAGTGTGAAAACACCCTAAGACACCAACAATGGAGTACAAACACTACGCTGCGTGTATTCAAATAGAAAGCCCAACGCCCAACACTGTTGCACGGCCACGCATTGCCAAAGCAAATACCAACCAACCACAGAGATGCAGCACAATAAATTTCAACATTAAATAAAGCAGAACAAAATACAAATGCTTACCGGCTGCCTCTCCAGTTTCCCAAATGCCACATTTGCACAGTGTTAGCTCAAGTAGGTCAGAAGTACACCAGTTTTAAAGTAACTCTTACCAGTCTCCCACCACCCCACAACTAATCAGCTGATTAACACACCTATGAGCCTTCAGTTTGCAGCTCACACTCAGCTGCAACGAGCCCAACTGCAATTGATAATCAGCTAACTAGCAATGCTCGTTCCAGTCAATCAGCCGAGTTGCAGTGATCTCACTTTCAAACACACACTTTTTTTCCAGTTTTCTAAACACATTTTTCCCCTGTGTTTTCCAAATGTAAACAAACACCATTAAAAACCAGTTTGACTTTACACCGGGAGAAACCTACCGCTGTATTGTGTTTTGAATTTCTTTGCCGGAGTGCCCATTCAGAATCTTTTCAGTCACTAGTGAAAGTCACTCAGGTGGAAATACGTGTTTCAAACAAAATGTTACTTCCCGGTTGGCGGGATTCTCGCAATGTGGTGTGCGCATGATCAGAAGTGGAACGAAGTCTCGCTACCACGAGATAACACGCGATTTCATAAGACTCTTTACTGGCTGTCTGTGGTGTACAGTACAGTTTGTAAACGTTATGCGCGCTCTTATCATCGTGGGAATTGATTATAGTTCTAAATAAATATTGAAGTTTTTTTAAAGAATCCGTATAACTATTTGTACGCCCGTATACTACGTTTATTGAATCAAATCCGTATAAAATACGGACATTCCGTACAGGTTGACATGTATGCGTAAGTGTAAATATTTCTCCTATTTCTGATGCAGATCGGTTGATATGCGTGCGTTGTAGTGCATACACAGGAAAAATGACTGAGCAATTTTTCCAGAGTTAAAAGTATTTTCCTCAAAAAGAGTTAATTTTGCTATATTTTGAGTTTAGAGAGTAAAATTTGGAGTGGGAGTGAAATTAGAGTAACTGTGTAAAATAGTTACAAGAGTTAATTTCAAGACGCACTGAATAGAGTCAAATACCAAAATAAAGTAAAAAAACAGATAAATGAAGCTGTTGTAAAAAGCAGTTTGAGAACCGTGTTGGAATGTGTGAAAAACATGACCTTACCCATTGTGTCGAACCATTTTGATCACTTGACCTGATGGGATTAAGAGTTGGCAGTGGGACGGGCTTTCACTCTTCTCATTGAATGGAAGGGAAATTTTTACCCTCCTCACTGAATACCCCTCCCACTGCCAACCCTTTATCCCAAAACAATAGGACACACATTTTTTGATGGCGAGTTAATTGTCCAGCTCAGTGGAGCAGATTTAAGTTTGTGTGCTTGATCCATTCCTAAGACTGAACAGAATCACCTCAAGTGACCAAAACGGTTCGACACAATGGGTAAGGTCATGTTTTTTCACACATTCCAACTCCGTTTTAAAATTGCTTTTTACAACATCTTCATGTAGCTGTTTTTTTTTTTTTTAAGTACAATCATGATCAGACATACTACATGGATATTACTGTAGCTGAACTTGTGCTGAATACAAAAAAAAAGGTTGAAAATACTGCTAGGATTTGTTGGAACGGACAACAAAATCAGAGCACGCCAAAATCATTATAGCCAGAAAATACCCTCAGACTCCAGAGGGTTAAACATCATTTACATTTTAATGTCCTGCGTTTTTAACTCATTTTTATTTTGGTTTTGGTGGGAGATAGAAAAGCATGAACACATCCTGAAATGTGTTTATAGTGAATAAAAAGAGGAAAACCTCTTTTCCTGCAAGAGATTATCCAATCTCAACCAACATGTTAATTCGAATAGGATATATACACTACCTGGGATTTTTTTTTTACTGCCCTTTTTTAAGAAGGTTAAACAGAGGATAATCTTTACAAATGCATGCACACACAGTCAGTAAAAAATTCTTGACATGACGGATTTAGATGGAACGAAAATCCCAGAGATACTCCAGTCATAAATTCATTACTCCTTGAGGCACTATTCAAAGAGGTATGCATTTACTTCAGATGGATTTAACCCTCTGTTGCCCCAAAGCAACTGCTAGAATCCTCCTACAATGGCTGCAGACAGCTGTGGGTTTTAGAGACACATCTGCTACAGTAGAACACTCATTCATGAAAAGATCATGCTTGTAGATACATGAACACCATATTATTTTTAAAACTAATGTATTGGGATGCCATTTGTCTGTTTTTGTTTCGATTGTGTACGTGCGAATCAGTTTGTTAGGGCAATGATCGGCCTGTTGTTCATGAGTGCATATCTAGAACATACCAGAATAATCTGGACTGTTCGGGATATTACAGTGGATTGCTGGCTACGCAGAACTGTGTAAGACGTAATGCCGCTCTTTCGAGCTCCGTCTGGAAAGTTCAGCCGACTGCATAAACACAGCGAAACGCAGAAAAGAGGAGGACTGAGTTGACTACTTCTGAGGAGGTTCACGCCTTTGTGTTTCGAGGCCGAGGGGAGGAGCCAGGGCGTCATCTTGCTTGTAGTTCTGCACTGGTGTGTTTGAAAATTCAAAAGTCATTCCGATGGTCTCATCTTTTTTTTTTTTTTTTTGTTACATCCGTGGACTCAAAACCTGTTGCCAACTAATTGCTTAAGGCAGTGTTTCTCAACCACTGGGCTGTGAAATCCCCCCCAAGTTTGAAGTCAAATACTAAATAGTTCAGGATGTCATAGTGTCCTAAATCCGGTAGCTGCTTTGCCATATACTTTTCAAGTGGAATAAATAGATTTGTGGGTAAATTAAGAAGAACAAGTCTTTATTTTGTTACATTTAACCTGCGTGTGTACGCGCACACGGTGTGAGCGCAGCGGGCTGAATAAATAAATACATTTGTGGGTAAATTCTCTGGCTCTGTGATGTCTGCTGGAAGAGAAGAGCAGGGAGGATTGAGAATCGAGCGGCTGTGGTTTGTTCACACCCGATACTAAAACCTGTAGCGTCCTAGCAACCTTCTCAAAGACGCGTACAAAAAGCCCAGAAACTCCTCCTTACCCGGGCAAAAACGATACAGGATTTATCTTGTAGTGTCCTGAGGCCCAGATCTTTAACCCAGACACACACACACACACACACACACACACACACACACACACACACACAGTCGTTCTCCTCCTGCTCTTCCAGGTTTTCGTCTGTGTGTCCGTGAAGAACGATGTCTGCAGCAGCAGGTAGTTTGAGATGTCGGGGAACTCAGCGGATGGATAATTTTCCAGCTCATAATGAACGAATGAATAACTTTATTTAAACACGATAAGTTGATCAGTAGAGCTGCTGGGGTTGTGTACAGATACAAATAACTACAAATACAAAAGACTCAAGATATACACACATTCACACACACACATCACATTATCTCTAGCCGCTTTATCCTTCTACAGGGTCGCAGGCGAGCTGGAGCCTATCCCAGCTGACTACGGGCGAAAGGCAGGGTACACCCTGGACAAGTCGCCAGGTCATCACAGGGCTGACACATAGACACAGACAACCATTCACACTCACATTCACACCTACGGTCAATTTAGAGTCACCAGTTAACCTAACCTGCATGTCTTTGGACTGTGGGGGAAACCGGAGCACCCGGAGGAAACCCACGCGGACACGGGGAGAACATGCAAACTCCACACAGAAAGGCCCTCGCCAGCCCCGGGGCTCGAACCCAGGACCTTCTTGCTGTGAGGCGACAGCGCTAACCACTACACCACCGTGCCGCCCGAGATATACACATCTTTACAAAAAAAAAAAATTAAATCTGTTATCTGGTAATTAGCTTCACATTAAGTTAATAGCGTGCATAACTATCGTCTTTGTATTTAGTTACGGCTACAATAGGATCAAAATTTATTCTACTAATGTCAAATTTAGCGAGTCAATTTTTCTTTTATGGGAAAAATCCTCCTTTGTCAGCGTGTAAGGATCTAATCCCATTGAGTGGTTTCTGTATCCACTTCCTGGTTTTAATGACCTGCTTGTTTGCTGAACACAAACATGGCAATAAGTTCTTGTGTTAATGGACCAGACTCCACTTTTGGATCATGAATCCCTTTTGAGTGAGAATGCCCTGCATGTGTGGCTTTATGTCGGCTTCTGGCTCATCCGTACAGTTTTAAATACAATACCTACAATTACAACCAGTTTGTTTTTACTGCATTTATTTAATTCCTGGGCTCCCGTCTGTAACAGGGAGTGATGTCGCATTCCATTAATACACTTTACAGTAGATTATTAGATTCTAATCGAATAGATGAGCCAAAATAATTGAGGGTCTTTTTTTAATGGGCCGCGACTCGTTACAAGTATGAATAGGTGGGCCTCCGAGCAGAAACGGTTGAGAAGCCCTGGCTTAAGGGATTATCGTAGCAAGGCTTTTGGACAAATGAACCGCTCGGACTCGGAATTTTGCGACGCATCAGGGATTGTTTTTCGGATTCTTCGCTTGAGGATATTTCATGCACTCTGAACACAGGCCAGTGTATTTTTTTGTAATACTGTTGGAATGTTGTCCTTTGTCTCATATCATCTCTAGCCGCTTTATCCTGTTCTACAGGGTCGCAGGCGAGCTGGAGCCTATCCCAGCTGACTACGGGCGAAAGGCGGGGTACACCCTGGACAAGTCGCCAGGTCATCACAGGGCTGACACATAGACACAGACAACCATTCACACTCACATTCACACCTACGCTCAATTTAGAGTCATCAGTTAACCTAACCTGCATGTCTTTGGACTGTGGGGGAAACCGGAGCACCCGGAGGAAACCCACGCGGACACTGGGAGAACATGCAAACTCCGCACAGAAAGGCCCTCGCCGGCCCCGGGGCTCAAACCCGGACCTTCTTGCTGTGAGGCGACAGCGCTAACCACTACACCATCATGCCACCCGTTGTACTTTGTGCGATATTTATTTAAGAAAGCCACAAGCTGGATTCTGGACTTTTCTGTTGCGTGTATACGAGCCAAAATACTGTACGTAACAAACCAAACGTGTTGCCATTGACATTTCTGAAGTATGTTAGTTTAATTTCGCTACTGACTGACCGGCTGAAGTGTTGGTGTCTCTGGGAGTTATAGCGAGCTATCAGAAGCACCCGCGCCTGTTCTCATTAAATGAGACAGTATTTATGTGCACCGATGATCCACCATGTTCGGATGACAGTGATGACCAAAGTAAAGTTAAAAAAATAATAATAAATTGAAAAAGCTTAATCGAAATATTGGCATCCTCCTGCTTGTTACGACTAGCTAACTCTCTCAAAGCCAAGGATCTTCGTACGACTGTCACTGACAAGCGTTGGTCATTTTATAGCTAGCTAGCGCCAGCATAACCACTCACTAATCTAGATCAGAGATAAATGACATTACAGGTACTGTGTTGAAAGAAAAAAAAAAAAAAGGTAAATCCATGTCATGTTCAACTGCATGGATCTAATGCAACACTTTGTCCATGCTCTTGGTTCACCGTAGCCTCAGTCAACTGTGAAAATGAGTCACTATTTTATTTTCACCCTGTGCACGGTCTCTCTCTCTCTCTCTCTCTCTGCTCCTTTTAGTGTAAGTCACATAACGTCAGACGATTTCTTACTATGTGGTTTAGTGTTTGATAAATAATTTAATTTACAAAATGGATAATAAATATTACTTAAACTCATTAAGAACATATACAATGAAAACTACATGCAGTATTATTCAAACCTCAAGTCCATACCGGACCTGGCTATGGAAATAAGGTTTAAGGTGTACGTAACACTACGTAGTTTAATGTTTGTAGATGTTATGAACACATTTTAGATCTGAAAATGTGTTTCATGCTCCTTCAAACTAAAATTTGTAAGAGTCACTTGCATGGCAGGAATTTCATGAGGGCCCTCTTAATTTGGCCTTGTGCCCTTGGAAAAAAATATCTGCCGTAAGGCCACAGTGGCCTTGATGCCCTGCGGTTTTGTAGTCTGCCTCGTGACTGCCAATAGGCTTTAACATCACCTGCGTCTGTTGAGGAAAAAAAAAAACAAAAACGTCTTTTGATGACATTCTGGATTCTTATTGGGCAACTCATCAGTGGTGGATCGGACTCGAGCCTGGCATGAACCGCTCCGACGCGCTATAATGACACTGATCTATCACCAGCCAACCAGGAGCCTTAATCAAACGCATCCCCCGCCCACTTGTGTCCGCGTCTGAGACGTTGAATTTTCACAGAAGGAGGGAAGAAGTTGACTGAGGTAAGACTGTGTGATAAATTAACGAACGAATAAGAGAGGAATTTCAACATATAGGGTGTTACCGTTAAATAAGCATTGCTTGTACAGTAACGTTATGTCGTTACAACGTTGACCCACTTTTAACATGCCGAGTACCGACTGTAGCCGCTAACAAATGCTAATTAGCTTGCTGTCAAGTTTTTCCTTTGTCGAGCTTTAAGTGCAAGGTCATGGATGTTACTACTGCTTGTTCCTGCCGTAATATGATACGTGATGTGTGCTGTTGTCTGTTCATAGCCACTTTTTTAATCTATGCAGTGAGCATTGCTGTGTTACTAGTATTGTATGCAGACATCCCAAGTCTCCCGGAAGTTCTGGGAGTCTCCCGCATATTGATAGCGGCTCCCTGATGCCTGCAAACATTTACAATATCAATAGTTCCTATCAAATTCCATTGTGAATACATAAGGGTCAGTTTTGACCCATCTTGTGCATTAGAAGTAGCCTGGGAAATCCCATGCTGCTTTGCACAATCATTCCGATCTGAAAAGACAGCATGGAAACTATGGTCTAAAGGCTCGCCTGAGTTAGGGAGCCAATCAGAGAGTGGGGAGGGGTGGAAAGACGGTGACGCGTACTACTCGACAAACGGAGGCTTGTAGTTTATTTGGGACTGTTTACGGATCACATTTAACATGGCGGCGAGCGATACGAACCAAACTTTCGATCAAGCTTTAGACACTGTTCTGAATAGTTTAGAGCGAAAGTTTGTTTTAAAAAAAGAACAGCGTTTGGCGTTTCAGTCTTTCTTCGCCTCTTCGTCGCTCTAACTACGTCACCGGGTACAACTGCCATGATTGGCCATGGGCTACGTATACGCCAAATGATAGACATTCGCAACGTCCAATAAACGGCCGTTGACAATTGTAAACCACACCTCCCCTACGAGAAATTCAATAGGCGGATTCCAGACCATATTTCACTTGTGATATGGTCTGGTGTTAACCAGACTACATTAGAAGGGTAATGATACAAAAATGATTTTTTATAAAAAAGTAAAATAAGGATTTATGATGATCAAAAACAAGTTAATTGAGGAATGCATGTAGGCTTGAATGATGAAATGAATTTATTGCAAAAATATAGAAAATAAAAACTCAGCTGGGTCACTTTTGACCCAGGTTGTGCATCAAAGGGTTTAACCGAAGTGTAACTGCTGCCATCTTGACGAGATCACCATCGCAAGAGATTTTCATCTCGTTGTTTTTGGCGTCATTACAACATTAACATTTACTTTTATTCATTCACCCCCTCTGTGTAAATTAGAAAATGGTGCAACTTCCTCTGTAGCCGTCAACGGACAAGCACGGACTTGTCTTGAGTTTTGAGCCGATCGCAACAGGGCAGCACTGTGGCCTGAGGTAAAACATGATAGTTTAAGTTTGTTTAAATTACAAAAATGAGTAACCCAATGACTCTCATATACTCTTCATATACTCATACTGTTTAAGTAATGCAATAAAACTAATCTTTAAAAGTGGAATTTACTCAAACTGTTTGCATAGAATGAACTTTGGGGTTAACAGTGTAATAGTGTTGCAGTGTTGTGCAAATTTGCAATTTAATATTTCAGATCTTGAGACATGAAAGTGCTATTTTAAAAAAATAAAAGGTTAGAAATGTTTCCTTTGTCGTCTATTTAGTTCATTTTATTTCCTCAATAATTTTCCTTGATTGAGAAATCGGTCTGGGCTCTTATGGGTTAATCAGTAGCCTGCATGCTAGTATATGTTCCATTTACAGTCAAACATTCTGATGAACTCCAGGCTCAATTCTGATTAATCAAAAATCTGCGTAGTAGTACAGTCTGAAGATGCTCTTGCACATTCGGTGTCAACTGAACTAAAATTATGGGAGGATACAGGTTTAATAAGTTTTACAATTTTTGAAGTGAGTGATGGATTGATAAGTTTAGATGTGTTCAATATTTTCTTATCTTCAGACATAATAGTGTAGATGTTTCTTTACCTGCTTGATAGTTTTGACTGATGGCGTATTCACACCTACAGTACGTTGTTTGGTCCGGACCAAACGAACCAAATTTCCTTTGGTCTGGACCTTTTGGGTTGGTCTGAATACAAACCACCGAACTCTGGTCCGGACCAAACAAGCGGACCGAGACCGAGCTGCAAGGTCGGACTCGGTCCGGACCAAAGGAACTCTGGTGCGGACCTTTTGGAGGTGTGAAAGCAGACCGGACCTAATCCAACAGTTTTGCTTTTTTGTACCTCGGGAGCTTCCGTCGTTTGTCGAGCATTATGGGAAACAGAGTCTTGACACTCCACCGCAAAGTGCAAACACTGTTTCGGTTGTCAAGGGAACCCTACAACAGTCGTTCAGTCATTCAGACCAGTGGTAGGCTAGACTACAGAGTACAAAAAATGAGTAGGGGGCAAACGTGGGCCAAGGAAGAAACGCGCACCCTTGTGGATATATGGGCAGATGTCCACATATCTGAGCTTTTGGAGAGAACACACAAAAATGCCGACGTGTTTGCTGTATTCAGTGAGAAAATGAAGGAGAAGGGGTTCACGCGCTCCCCAGAACAATGTCGGCTAAAAGTGAAGAAACTCCGTCAGACCTACATTAAAATCAGGGACATTCTTTCAAAAAGTGGCGGTACTAGCGACGCAAAAAAGAAATTCATCTATTACGATGGATAAGGCGAATATCCCGACACATACCTCCTCCGTCTTGCGTGAAGAGCCAAAACTGTCACAACATGATGTGCGCTCATCAGCGCTATCCTCCGTAGCCGCCTTGCCCTTTGAAGTCGTCGTTGATAAATTACTTGTACAACAGCATAGTGATCGCACAATTGTGAAAACAGTAAAAACTGGAAAAAGCATATAGCTTTGATGACATTAAAAAGAATAACAGCACGGAAAGCCTCCATGACTACTTTTGAACTTGACGCTTTGTGCACGTGTCGTCTCTGACCAATAGCTGAACGACCTCAGGGCGCGTGGCTTTGTTGACAGATTTTGGTCCGCTTACTAAAATGTACAGTGTGAAAGTGAACCGCACCAAAATGAAAAAATAAAAAAACATTTGGTTCGGACCAAAGCAAGTGAACTATTGAACTATCCTGGTCTGAATACACCCTGAGACTCCAATCTTCCTCAGAAGAGTAATTAGTCCTTAAATTAAATTCATTATAGACGTGAACTTAAAATCATTGTTTTATTTTATGGCCTTGGTGCCCTCAAAAAATTGACGGCACAAAAGGCCGAGTGGCCTTGCCCCTAAAATGACGAAATTCCAGGCCTGACTTGTCTTTTATTTTCTAACTATAAAACGGTTTGTTTACACGATGACAAAAAAATCTCATCTCATCTCATTATCTGTAGCCGCTTTATCCTTCTACAGGGTCGCAGGCAAGCTGGAGCCTATCCCAGCTGACTACGGGCGAAAGGCGGGGTACACCCTGGACAAGTCGCCAGGTCATCACAGGGCTGACACAGACAACCATTCACACTCACATTCACACCTACGGTCAATTTAGAGTCACCAGTTAACCTAACCTGCATGTCTTTGGACTGTGGGGGAAACCGGAGCACCCGGAGGAAACCCACGCGGACACGGGGAGAACATGCAAACTCCACACAGAAAGGCCCTCGCCGGCCCCGGGGCTCGAACCCAGGACCTTCTTGCTGTGAGGCGACAGCGCTAACCACTACACCACCGTGCCGCCCACAAAAAAAATATATATATCAAAGAACTTCTTGGTTGTTCTCCGTAACCTGCTGCAGAGGTCTACACTTGGATTGGGGTCCAGAACAGAATGGGACTTTGTATTCTGAGCCTTTCTTGTGTAAATCCATGTGCAGTGGCAGTGTAGCACAGGAGAAAACAGGAGTGTGAAGAAAGGCTGCCCACTTTAAAATAAAATGAACACAGACATGAATTAATCAGATGTGCCCTTGGGCAACTGCAGCTCGAGGAATATCAGCTCTGGGCAGATGGAGAAGAGAGGACAGGCGAGAAGCCAGTGGTGTGTGTGCGCACGCGCGCGCACACGCATGTTTTTCTCCAACTTGAGCCTCAACTCTGCAAAGTTTCATCATAACTTTTGACACACAGTGTGCGGGAGATTCATTCCCGATTCACAATTCCAACCTATAATTGTAAACACAGTGACAGTTGGACGGGTTCTTGCTGCAGCCCTGCACGTTAAATGATCTGGAGCCGGCGTGGCTCTGCCCAGCCCGTCGCGCTCTCTCTCTCTCTCTCCCCTGAGATCAGTGCTGCAAAGCCAGCTGAGTCAAAAAAAAAAAAAAGTGTGATTACCTCCCTGCTCTGCTTATTAGTGCAACACTGCCACGCCATCTGTTTACACACTCATGTCCACAAGTACACCCCTCTGCCCACGCATCACCACCCAGTCCATCACAGCGAAGGCCCTTTTACACGGCCTGTTCAAGGCAGGAATCTTACGCCTTTAAACAAAACGTCCAGGTGCAGAGGTCTCAAAAGTAGCCTGTCGGCAAGTAACAAAAAATATTTTTGTTTACATATCTGTACAAAATTCCGCAGCGTACGATGTGAAACTAAGTTTTACTCAACTAAATAATGGCCAGACACTAACACGTCCGTAGGAACTTAGGCAGCCGTTATGCTGCAACGGAGATGTAATCTGATTGGCTGACGAGGTGTTGACAGCGTTTCGTGTGCTGTGATTGAGCCGCGCTAGCGCATGGCTAGAAATGGCGGCTAAGAAGCGGAGCGGCACGTTAGATGCCTGGGTTTCACAAAAGCCCCGAACCATGGGCAAGTCTGTAATTTTAGCCATCGCTACGCTTAGCGAGTGAAATACGTCTGTGTACGGGTCCGTGTATAAACGCGGGTCGGCTAAATATTAAAAGGATAAATATCGAAAGCGATCCCATTACTGGATACGACCTGTTTTGGGTCAAACCCGCCCAGTCGGCATGCTTGGCGCATTGACATTGTTTCCATTTTGAATTGCGACGGAATGCAATGCATCCTTGTAGGGGACTCACATATTGAGACTTGACACCTGTCATGCAGTTAATGTTGGCGGTAATCGTTAAAATTATAAACATGCACGAGTTTATGCGTGCTTGTTTTTGGACAGCTGCTGTTGCAAGAATGGTCACTCGTTGTCGGATGATTATACACCGCAAGTTGGCCTAGTGTTAGCGTGTCCGCCTCTCGATCGGGAGATCGCGAGTTCTATTCACGGTCGGGTCATACCAAAGACCATCACAAAAAATCGTACCTATTGCAGTCAGATGCGAGTGGGGAGTCAAACTCTCGCAGTTACCAGAGGACTAGCCCCCCACTGTAACCCTAGCTATATAATAGGCGAGAGGCCGAGGGAAACGGAGATCGGCACTGGGAAGGACTTTGACATGCTTTTTATTTATACAGTGCTGAGCGTAAATGAGTGCACCCCCTTTGAAAAGTAACATTTTAAACAATATCTCAATGAACACTAACAATTTCCAAAAATGTTGACAAGACAAAGTTTAATATCACATCTGTTTAACTTATAACGTGAAAGTAAGGTTAATAATATAACTTAGATTACACATTTTTCAGTTTTACTCAAATTAGGTGGTGCAAAAATGAGTACACCCCACAACAAAAACTACTACATCTAGTACTTTGTCTGGCCTCCATGATTTTTAATGACAGCACCAAGTCTTCTAGGCATGGAATGAACAAGTTGGCGACATCAATCTTTTTCCATTCTTCAACAATGACCTCTTTTAGTGACTGGATGCTGGATGGAGAGCGATGCTCAACTTGTCTCTTCAGAATTCCCCAAAGAAAATTATTTCTTTCCACCACAAAGGTGAAGCCTACAAGAAGATCAGCAAAGCTTTACTTATCAGTCAGAATACTGTAGCAAAAGTGGTACAAAAATTTAAGAAAGATGGAACTGCAACCATCTCACAGAGACGTCCAGGTCGTCCACGGAAGTTAACACCTCGACAGGAGCGTCTTCTGATGAGAAGGGTTGAAGGAAATCGGCATGAAAGTTCACTGCAGTTATCTAAAGAAGTAGAAAGCCAAACTGGGGTGACTATTTCCCCAGTTTGACCTCTTTTAGTGACTGGATGCTGGATGGAGAGTGATGCTCAACTGGTCTCTTCAGAATTCCCCATAGGTGTTCGATTGGGTTCAGATCAGGAGACATACTTGGCCACTGAATCACTTTCACCCTGTTCTTCTTCAGAAATCCAACAGTGGCCTTAGATGCGTGTTTAGTCATGTTGGAAAAGTGCACGACGACCAAGGGCACGGAGTGATGGTAGCATCTTCTCTTTCAGTATAGAGCAATACATCTGTGAATTCATGATGCCATCAATGAAATGCAGCTCCCCGACACCAGCAGCACTCATGCAGCCCCACATAAGGACACTGCCACCACCATGTTTCACTGTAGGCACCAGGCAGTTTTCTTTGTATTCCTCACCTTTACGACGCCATACAGTTTTGAAGCCATCAGTTCCAAAAACATTTATCTTGGTCTCATCACTCCAGAGTATAGAGTCCCAGTAGTCTTCATCTTTGTCAGCATGGGCCCTGGCAAACTCTAGGCGGGCTTTTTTGTGCCTGGGCTTTAGGACAGGCTTCTTTCGTGGACGGCATCCATGCATGCCATTCCTCTGCAGTGTACGCCGTATTGTCACGGGAAATAGTCACCCCAGTTTGGCTTTCTACTTCTTTAGATAACTGCAGTGAACTTGCATGCCGATTTTCTTCAACCCTTCTCATCAGAAGACGCTCCTGTCGAGGTGTTAACTTCCGTGGACGACCTGGACGTCTCTGTGAGCTGGTTGCGGTTCCATCTTTCTTAAATTTTTGCACCACTTTTGCTACAGTATTCTGACTGATAAGTAAAGCTTCGCTGATCTTCTTGTAGCCTTCACCTTTGTGGTGGAAAGAAATTATTTTCTTTAGGGAATTTTGAAGAGACAAGTTGAGCATCACTCTCCATCCAGCATCCAGTCACTAAAAGAAGTCATTGTTGAAGAACGGAAAAAGATTGATGTTGCAAAATGTCGCCAACTTGTTCATTCCATGCCTAGAAGACTTGGTGCTGTCATTAAAAATCATGGAGGCCATACAAAGTACTAGATGTAGTAGTTTTTGTTGTGGGGTGTACTCATTTTTGCACCACCCTAATTTGAGTAAAACTGAAAAACATGCAATTTAAGTGATATTATTAACCTTACTTTCACGTTATAAGTTAAACAGATGTTATATTCAACTTTGTCTTGTCAACATTTTGGAAATTGTTTGTGTTCATTGAGATATTGTTTAAACTGTTACTATTCAAAGGCGTGTACTCATTTACGCTCAGCACTGTATAAATAAAAGACACACAGCCCTAATTTGAATTCATCTGAAGTGAATAGACTTGTGCAAAAGGCAACAAAGCGGTTCCTTTCAAAGAAGAGAAGGATAAAGGGGAAGACCGAACATGTAAACGACCTGAATCAAGTTCAGTACCTGAGATCACTACAGACCCTGTTATAGAAGCGTTAGGATTAGATCAATACTCATTGTTCAGAAACTGAATAATGAATCCAAACGAAATTTGACGATACAAAACGTCATATTTTTCATGTTTACGAAATCAAGTTATCGTAACGGTTACTTGATTTTGTAAACAACAAAAATATATAAAAAGTTTTGTATTGTCAAATTTCTTTTTGATTCATTACTCTCGGGCAGTTCTATTAATTTTTTTTAGTATTGACTACCATCACTTCAGACTCTATTTTGCGGTTTACAAGAAATTGGAAATTCCTGCCCAAATGCCTTGAAACTCTCATATTTAACCTCAGTTTTCCATTTTTCTCGCCTATGGTTCACAGTATAGGGCTTCAGCCTTTTTAATTGTACCCTCCTATTCTCTGCCTCGTACCCTTTTATTTCCCCGAAACTTTGAGACCACTGCAGATGCAGAACAGGGGTCTGTGTGGTTCTGCCTCTGAACCAGAACGATTGGTGGTAACAGAGCTGGAATAGACGCCTGTGCAAAACGGACAGGTAGTACAGCGAGAGAGGGGTCTGACGGTTTTGATAGACAGACCTTCTTCTTTCCGAGACCAGCACGAATTCAAATGTCTCCAGGGCTCGACATTAACGGTCGTCCAGCTGTCCGGGACAAGTCAAATCTACAGCTGCCTGTCTGACGGGACAAGTTGAATATTTATTGAAAATCATCATTTTTATAAGAATTATTCAAGAGTTGCAATCATTTGGCCACAGAAAAAGAACAGCTCAGAGAAATCATTGAACGTCCAAATATTGCCATGACATTCATATCACTGTATGTAAACTTCTGACCACAACTGTACATATCTACAGTACAATACATACCAAATAAAGTTGAATAATCCACATTATTTTTTTCACGGCCCGGTTTTCATCAAATCCTGCGCTCTGATTGGCTGGCGAGCAGGTCAATATCCTACGGTACGGATCCCGGTTACGGACCTCTGGCGACTCGCTCGTTCACAACAAACATGGTAGCATTTTTTTGTCAACATTTATTTTCACATTTCTCAGGAGAATAGCATTAATTTTACAGCATGGATAGCGATAACGACAGTGTTCACAGCGAAAGCGAGTTTTACTACCCTGAGGAAGAAGAAATAAAAGAAAACAGGAGAAAGCTAAAAACCTGTAACTTGCTAACGCCGAGCAAAAACATGGCTGAATCCTGAATGACTCCTATTTGTATAAATAGGGGACTACATAGGCGGCAAAATGTAGTTTTTTTCCTGCCATGGAAGTGCACTTGTATACCGAGGAGGAAGCCATTTGCATTACAGCCGTGAATGAGGATTCAAAATGGCGGCTTGGCTCGGTTTTCCCTTTCGGGCGCTCTCGTTTTCTGTTAGAATTTAGTTTAAAAATATTATATATTATTTACCAGCTTAAGGTCGGTCCGTATGGTGAAATACTGTGACCTCGGCCCAGAGGGCCTCGCTCAGTACTTTCAAGACCTTGGTCACGGTATTTCACCATACGGACCTCCCAGCTGCTAAATAACACATGTATTTGTCTTTTCTATGGTATACATGAATGATCACAAATGTCATCAAATATTTCATGGGAATTTTACGACAATGCCGAACTCACTTATGGTTTGCTTTCATTCACAGCGTGATTCCGTCATCCTTATTATGTCTAACTTTTTTTGTTTTGTTTTGCCAAAAAGAAAAGTGAAAAAGACAATCCCAATTCGTAAAACTGCTGATTGGGTAATGGGTTATAATACCACATGCACCATAATGGCGCACTGAATAGTTTTTGTTTATTGCTACAGTCAATGTTGGAGTTTTGTTGAAAAATTGTAAATCGTTAAAGCGCAATGATCATCATAACTACACCTGCTTTGTGATCAACTTTGTTAACCAATTTCCTTTCACTGAACAAATGAAAAATATTGCCGTTTTAGATTGAAAAATCTTCCTGGTCTCGTCGACATCCCGCCTCAAATCACTTCTTACTTCTCATCACTTTTTCCTCCAACGTAAAATTCAGACTGCACAAACGTGCTGCTTGCATGAGTCATGTGTATAACGCGGACGGCTAACACTCTGGTTCACCCAACATTGTTTTAAAAGCAACACCGATATTCTCGGGGTATTCATATTTCCGAAGCGTAGATACCTCGATGCCGACACTCCACTGTGACGTGTCACGCCTCTGGTTGTGGGACGCCAGCGTGCGATGTACCGTAAAAACACACAAGGGTAACTCTGCTGTACCCTGACTTCAATCAAGACAGAATGTGCTTTGCATATCGAAAGCACAAGTTCAACGAACACACGATATACATTCCAATATTTAAAACCGTGACAAACATGAGCACTGTGAGACAGAATGGTCAAGAAAACCATTTTCCTCGAAAGTGCTGGTAAATTGCCGACTGCACAGTTAGAAATCCACTCGGAAAAAAACTACACAAGTGTTTAGGTAAACATATTCAACACTTCCCTGGCTGAAGGCATCGGAATCCTCAGGCAGGTGAGCTAAGCGGTTTTCATTTCAGTATGAACCAACTATTAAAAAAAAAAGTCAACAATTGGACAACGCTGTAGTGTCCTAGCCAGAATGCCAGATGGGGATAATGTAGGGCAAAACAAGTTGGAGAAGAGAGCTCATTAGATAAACTACCGTTAGGAGAACAAAAGGGGACGTTTTTGGAGTGGACAGAGTGGAGAAGCCGAGCAGCACAGACGCTCCGAGCTCCATGGCAGAGCCTGAATGACTGCCCAATCAGTCCATACTTATCTGATCAGGCTCCCTGAAAAGAGCTGCATTGATCTGACAGTCTCTTAAGCACCAGCGCTGATATAAATGATTCAGCTCTCAGATAGCTTCCAGGTCCGCAGAGAAACCTCAGCTTTTGACTCGGTGCCAAAAAGGTTTAACTTCACTGATTTCTGGCACGACTTTCACCACTGAAATGTCACCTTACTCCTTCAAAAGGTGGCATGTTAGCAGATAAAGATCCCTCCTACGATTTACACATTTCGCATCTAGTTTCCAGCGAGAAGGTGTGCTGCTTTTTTTTTTTTTAAATTCTGTAAGCTCACTGAATAAATTTAAAGCATATACGCAGAACCGTGGCCTCAATTTTTGGTTATAAACACCTTGAGACCTCAAGAATGGCACAGGAATAGTTTTAAGCATTAACTATAAATCTCAGACAGCAATTTGTACAAATAAAGTGATTTATATCGGTAGCGGTCTGAGTGAATGACCTTGACATCTGCGACGTCACAGCAGAAAGTCTATTGGTCTCATCGCCATTTCCGCTATACTAAAACACAGAGCTGACTGCAACTCCGATCCTCCATTTTGAGTTAATGTATCGCCATGCCACGTAGATGTGTTGCTGGCCGGTGCAGCAACACGACAGAAGGTGGATTTACGTTGCATTCATGGCCCAAGAATGTTCAAACTGCAAAGATTTGGACGCGTTCTGCGAGTTGTTCATGGGCACATCGGGCGCCTGCGAAGTGGTGTCTCCTCTGCTCTGCACATTTTACTGAAGACTCGTATGAAACCTCTGATCTGTTGAGCAGCGTTGGCTATAAGCCCGTATTGAAAGAGGGTGCAGTACCGACAATTAAAAGAAAAGAAAACTACAAGAAAAGGAAAGCAAGTTCAGTTGCACCAGTTCTCCCGGAGTGTGAGCCGAGGGTTGTTGCTAAAACCCGGGATGGAACGGGACGTGACAAATTATTGCCCGGGCAGTTGGTGACGTTCCGTCCTGGGTTTTAGTAATTGCCTGAGCCGAGCAGTAATGGCGGAGTACTCAGTAATGGCGGAGTACTCAGTAATGGAGAAAATGGAGAATGAGTGGGGCAGCCATCTGATTTCTCCGCTGGATATGCTCGCCTCAGCAGCAATATCTCACCCTTACGTGGAAGAAGCAAATGAATGGAGAACTGAACGAACAACTGAAAGTCAGATTGTTTCAAAAACAATTGGCCACAAGGTTGGCCTTCAAGAAGCGAGAACACAGACGGGTAAGCTTCGACTCTCATTTGGATACAAAAACAACAAAAACACTCGTTGTTTACCTGCATTTAGATTAATACATGTAACTTGTATTGTGTGTTTAAGTTCCCGGTATAAGATTATTTAATTTGCTTCAGAATGTGATTGTCTCAGTTCATCTGATTATTTAATTAGCCTTTTACGTTTTATCAGTGAAAACGCATGCATGTACATGTATGTTGCACAAGTTAGAACACCTATCCTGTTTTAATGAGAGTCAACCCACAATCAGTGAAGTCAGATCAGTAACGGGATTTCTTACTTTCACCATAAATTATTTATTTATATGACTTTGGTCTGTAGCTGTCAAAGGCCTCGGCCTTAAAACCGGTTCCCGCTGTGACGTCACGCACTCAGGGCTGGCTGGCTCAGCGGGGCAGCTCGAACGCCAACTTCGTGGTCGATTTTAACTCGGAAATATTTTTTTTAATTCCCATTTATGCAGCATACAAGAGTCAAGGATGGAGATACTATCCACTCAGAAACGTGTTTAAAAATCAAGTTTCTGCGTATCTCCTTTAAGCTGACTGCATTTAATGGCGCATTTTAAACATTAATACAATGTTTACATGAGAAAACAAAAATCATAGAAGTTACAAGCAACAACAGAAGCCTGAGTAACAATGTGGAAAAATTTGAACAAACTCAAAGCATATCGAACTTCCTCTCAGGTAGCGGTCTCACTGTCTTGTTCAAACAAACTTCAAAAATGATTTCAACAATGTTCTCAGAATTTTCATCAAGCGCATGAGGAGAACAATGCAATCAGACTTCACACACTCCCTTTGCGCGTTTTTCTCTAAAGCTGGGAAAATCTAGCAGCACTTTTCATTAAAAGTGTAACTGTTTAAGATTGTTAAATCCATTTTCATGTTTGAATTCAAGTAAATGAACGTTTTCCACATCATGCTGTTATCACAAAATACTGAGTAACGGTGTGGTGTGATGAAGTGGAGTTACTGTTACCAGTGCATTAGTTGATTGTTTTCTTTGAACAGTGCTTCATTTTTCTGATACCACAGCAGTTTGAAAACAATTAGGCTACAACTTTTTCTCGACAAAATACTAGTGTGTGTGTGTGTTTTTTTTTTTCTAAATGCATTTATATGTACATTTGATGCTCTGGAACATCTGAGAGATAAAGTAGTTCTGGTCATCACTTGGCATTATAGCGGCTACACACCGCCGTTCCCTCAGGTAGAGACCGCCTTTCAGATTTTTCAAGTGCAGGTCATAAAAAGAATTTTCCCCGACACCCAATTATTTTTGTTTCGTGGATCGAAAGCTACTGAATTCAAATCACAGACTTCCAATTTTTTATTATTTTTTCCCCCCTAATCAGTCCCCCCAGGATTCCACAGGCCTTTTTTGTGATTGTTGCGGGCTAAAATGTCTGATGTTGCGGGGGGGTTTCCAAAAAATTGCAATGAAAGTTGCGGTGTTTAGTTTTTTGTTGCGATTACATTGCGGGGGGAAGTGAAAGTTGCGAGAAATTGTTGCGATTTTCTCTTTTTGTGATTAAAATTGAGTGATATGTTAAATATCAAGTTATTACTGAAAAACTATTGATTAAAAAAAAACAGACACTGAGAAATGGTCCTATAAACAACTTTACCAATATAAAAGATTACCAGGACTACAAAAATGCAGAAAAATAGGCTTTACTTATCCAAATGCACCTGTTGGTTCAAAAGTTAAAGTGCAGAGAACCTCACAGCACAACATGAAGTTCCCTTAAAATATAATATAAATGCCTCAGCTTTCATGTAAGAAAAAAAAAACTATTAATACTAGTACTGTGTGCAGGCAGTCTCTCCTGAAGACTAAATTAAACAATAATTATAAACTAATAAAATAAATGGCTCAGGCTTCATAGAAGAAAAAAAACAACAACAATTTGAACAGAATCTCACAGTATGATGCTGAAGCTGCCAAACAATGGAAAATAAAATACCATTTTGGCAAAAATGTTGGCATCCATTAATTTCTTGTATGAAGTAAAAAAAAAAACAAGTGCACACAGTCCTTCACTGTAAACATAACACTTTCAGTAACAGAATTTAAGCCTACATAAACACTGACTCGCACATGCTGCTTCTCTTGAACGGAAATATGGAAGTAAGCAGTGTTGCCAGATACTGCTGACGTTTTCCAGCCCAAAATATGTTCAAAACCCGCCAAAATGCACTTGAAACCGCCCAATCTGGCAACACCTCAAGACAACGCCAACGATTAGTCAAATTTGCAGGAAAGTTGTGGTGATTGGATATAATTGCAACACCGCCCTGAATTTGCGGGGATTGGTTGAATTTGCGTTGAAGTTGCAAATCGCAACATCGCGAAATCCTGGAGCGTCTGCCTAATAGAACACTTAATGAATTTAAAGCCACATGGCCCTAAATTCTCCACTATTTTTTCCTGCTTCACCAATACAAGATACTACGTCATGCATGACGTGGTGGGATTTCCCCGTTCGCGCAAGGCATTTTGGGATACAAATTTGAAACTGGAGAGAAAAATGGAGGACGTGAGTGTGCGAATGAAACGTGAAAGACCGACTACAGTAATGGAAAGCGAGAAGAAAAGACGTTAGGTTGTGAAGGAAAGGAAACGCAGGACCAAACTAATAGCAAGCACCTCGGTGTGATCAGCTGTTCGTTTAGCGACAAAAGGATGTGACCGTCCGTGCACGGTCAAAGGGAAACCTGCGCATGCGCACACGGACTTCCTCTGTCTGCTTGATTGCGCGAAGCGAATGATTTCACGCACACTGGGAATCACATCAAATTAAATAACTTCCCAGCTACAGAATGGCCTGATATTTTGTGAGATATTACAGAAATAAACATAGATCACAATAACCAAATTTCACAGGGAACTCAATTTCACCGATTTTATGAAATCGAAAGGCCGGCTAGCTTTAAATCAAGAACCAAAAAAAAACCCCAAGCAAAAAAAAAAAAGCTACTTGTTATTGTCTATTTATGGACAAGTTTTGACTGCTGTATAACATTGGTACATGCATGCAGACTAAGATTTTCATCTGATCAGAAATAAGGAAGCAAAGTGTACACAAATGCTGAGGAGTAGGCATGGCCTCACACCTGTCAAAGACTAGGCATGTGGGGATCAGGATACTTCGTCCAATAGTTGAGATATTTCATCCAAAGCCTTTTTCATACGCACTATCAATTATTTTATGCTTAAGTCACGATGTATATACCTAATAACTTATATGTTATTGGCTTCATCAACCTGTGACTTGCAGCATGCGCTGGGAAGGTTTGCAGCGGAGTGTGAAGCGGCTGGGATGAGGATCAGCACCTCCAAGTCCATGGCCATGGTGCTCAGTCGGAAATGGGTGGAGTGCCCACTCTGGGTCGGGGGGGGAGTTGCTACCTAAAGTGGAGGAGTTTAAGTATCTCGGGGTTTTGTTCACGAGTGAGGGTGAGGGGGAGCGGGAGTTGGACAGATGGATCGTGTCAGCAGTGATGCGGGCGCTAAACCAGTCTGTTGTGGTAAAGAGAGAGCTGAGCCAAAAGGCAAAGCTCTCATTTTACTGGTCCATCTACGTTCCCACTCTCAACTATGGTCACGAGCTATAGGTAGTGACCGAAAGAATGAGATTGCGGATACAAGCGGTAGGAATGAGTTTTCTCTGCAGGGTGGCTGGGCTCTCCCTTAGAGACAGGGAGAGAAGCTTGGTCATTCGGGAGAGACTCAGAGTAGAACCACTGCTCCTCCACATCGAAAGGAGTCAGTTGAGGTGGTTCGGGCACCTTGTTAGGATGCCCCCTGGACGCCTCCCTAGGGAGGTTTTCTGGGCATGCCCCACCGGGAGGAGACCCTGGGGCAGACCCAGGACATGCTGGAGAGATTGTATCTCTCGGCTGGCCTGGGAACGCCTTGGTATTCCTCCGGAAGAGCTGGTGGAGGTGGCCAGGGAGAGGGAAGTCTGGGCTGCTCTGCTTAGGCTGCTACCCCCGCAACCCGGATCCAGATAAGCGGTAGAAGATAGATGGATGGATGGATGGACAGATAACCTATACGTACCTCCCACTGTCGGCGAGCGGTAGGAGACGGATGCGAGGGCAGAAGTAATGTTTATTAACAAATGTGAAAACGCACAGGCCAACAATCCAAAACGGCTGGCAATCTCGTAAACGTGAAACTAGCAAAAGGTCGGGCGGGGCACAAACAGGCAAAGACAAAAACTAAGAACAGGAAACAGGATCGGAAACCCAGGGAATCTACACGGGAGAATAAGGCTCAGTAATGCACGCTGACGTGGTGTAATACTTCGCAATGAATGTGCGTTTTCTCAGTCTTCAGACTCTCGCTGTTAATGAGGCTCACCTGCACATGATCAAGAGGCATCAGTGTTGCCGATATAAAGACTGAGAAAATGAACGTTTTCTCACATCTGGAGATCATATCTCATACTTGCCAAGGATATCTGGCAAGTGCGAGTATAGATTTTCTATGCAATTCGGTCGAAAAAAGACAATCTCTCCCCACAAGTGCCCGAAGTTGACTTGCTGATTCCCATCGTTTCCGGTTTCATTTTGCAAAAATGTCTTTTGCTTCGGTCAAAATTCCATTGAGAAGTCCTCCTTTTCTCGAACAAACAAAGACCTGAAATCTAAAATAATTGATGGTGCGTATGAAAAAGGCTTTTGGACGAAATGTCTTAACTATTGGACGAAATGACCTGTATCCTGCATGTGATAAATTGCGTGCGCACACAAAGTTTGAATTAATGAAAACAAAATCACGATTAATTTTTTTTTTGGTAGCTATAATTGCGTTGTTTAGACAGCAGAGGGCACAATAACGTACAATAGTGTTAATACGCACGACTTCACCGGCGGCAGAAGTAACTCTGCTCTAATGCAGCGAAAACGCACGAAAAGCAGATCTAAAATGGGAAAGAGCTGTTGCGTGATTGGACAAATAAGACATAAGAAATCAGAGCTCTCTTTTCACAGACATTCGAAAATTAAAGAAAAAAAGCAAACGGAGGTTGTTTAAAGGTTATTAAGGGTTATTAAGAAAAGGCCTATGTTATTAACTTGAACTTTTAATAAAAAGAATACATTTGTTAATAGACCATTATATTTTACTCCAACCTTTGCAAATATTTGTATATAATCATTTTTACTTATTAAGGAAATGAAACCCAAGTTTTTTTTGACAAAGGGAATATTTAAGTGGATAAAGAATAGGAGAACAATGTTGCTTTTTTTGGTAATAAAATGCGTTTTTTCCCAAAAATATCATGGGAAAAATCAAAACATGAAGTGGGTGAATCGTTCCATGCCTATCGAAGAGTCATATTCTTTACCGATGTCTCGTGTTATTTTCAGACAGAGACGCTTCGTTACACATCGTCTCTTACATAAAGCTCCATAAACGCTGGCTCTCATTATTATTAATGGAGACGGTGAGAGCGGACATGCTAACAGCAGCTCCACATTCTCCTGCTCAGATGAGGCGAGAGACTGAGCTGGGTGCTGAGCAGTGCGTGTGTGTGTGAGAGATAAGAGGAGACATGTGAGTAATTGCACTACCAATGTGTTCTAGCGTTCTGTTACAGAACAAACAGGCCAGATGGCCCGTGATGTGATGTGATGTGATGTGATGTGATGCGATGCTCACTGATGTCAGGACGTGTGCATGCGTGTACCTTGGCCCCATGTTTCTGCAGCACCTCCAGGATATCATTGTGAGCTCTCTCAGCTGCCACATGCAGAGGAGTCATAAAGCTACACACACACACAAAAATAAAAAGACAGACATTAGACCCAACATCAAGAAATTACATCTTGTTTATTTGTAATGGTATTTATTATTACCATAATGCATTAATCCATTCAGAATTATGAAAACGTGACTTAAAAAACATACAAGCCTTAAAGTATACCGGTACTGGTCATTACTTACAACATTAATCATGCTTTATGTATTACTTATAAACAAAAAGACGCGCACATTCAGTCAAAAACAACACTGTAAAAACACTTTTGTGGACAATTTTATTCCGTGAATTACCCACGGAGGCAGAACCACGGGGAGCAGCCAGTGCCGGCTGGAAGTGGCGTACAGTCGTTGATCCTGGGTTATCGGGTGCGAGTAAACAAGCAGTGTTCTGTGGGTCGAGATTCCCAGGTCCCAGTCAAGTAACTTCAGAACAGGGTGAATAAATATAGATCTAATACTTGTAATAGACCTTGATTTTATGGCACATAATTGTGACGCCTCACCGAATCCAGGGACACACGTCGGCCGAAACGAATCCGAGATAATCGCAAAAGAAGCATTTTTTTTTTCGAAATTTGTGATTTTTGTTTTTTTCCATCATGTGCAAATTGAGATCTTGAAGAATGCAATCAGTATTTCAGATAATAGATTGTTTTGTTGGAAAAGCATACATTTTTTGTTGCAAATTGTCTCGTTTTTGTCAGGACTGTAGCCTGCTGGGGGGTGTGGGTAAATTACCATATGGGCCATTCACATCATGATTTAAGTCTTTTTTTTGCGAATCAGCTGTATGATACGAGCTGAGCTCGTGGCTACTTAACCTGCATAGAGGCATGTAATTTCACTATGGAATGAGGAAGCTAAACAGAGCGCAGAGGAGCAAACACCGCGAAGCAAACAGACACACGGTATTTACATCGGAGATAACCATTTCTCGCAAAAAAAACGCAACCAAAAGGAAGCTAGGATTACATTCCATCGGAGGCATTGGTGTGTGCAAGGCGCTGTTTCTCTTTCTGATGGGGTAAGTTTATTAATCTAAGGCTGTGTGGTTATTTTTGCATGTAACGGAGAGTGTTGTGGTTTGGTTAAGCCTAGGTCACAACCGGACGTACGATTTTTTTGGCCGTGCGATTTTTGGCGTTTCCCAAATCGCTGCGGGTTTTTTTTTTGTTCATGGAGAAAGACGCGTGTTGGCCGTAAGTTTGTCTTGCAACCTGAAAAAAACGTAAGCACCCGTAGAGTTTGTTTGACATGACAAAGAACCTCTGCGGCCGGTCCGCGGCTCGAAAATCAGCACGTCACACGCGCGCTCTCATGCGTTTCACGCGCCCTCCGTGCGTTTCTTGCGTTTTTTGCGTGTAGACCGGCCGTAGGAGCGCGTACTGTACGGCCGGTTGTGACCGAGGCTTTACATGAAACTAGCGTTGTGTTAGTTGTGTCATCATCGTGCTATCTTTCTTTCTTACGGTGTGAGTAATTTTTCAACCACAAAATGTTAAAGTATACTTTAGGACTTATTTTTGTACTTCATAATTGTGTTGGGCATACTTTGCATGGAAGGAAAATTGACGTGGTGATCTTTGTTTACATGAAAGTAGTATCGTGCTAGCTCGTAGGGGGTAGGGCTTTCCTTAATGTCATGCAAATGAGCACTATTATGTGCCCGTCCTACACCCAGAGTAGCTGAGATGGAAAACTTTGAGGGCGATTTTCTCCCTTTTCTGTTTTAAGAAGTATACACTTTCAAAAGGCCACACATTCTTCAAATATTGTCAGATCTCCACATGGAAGGCATCATTGCAAAGCTTAGAAACTGTACTTTCTGAATCTGTCAATAACTCAAAATGTCCCCGGGCAGACATGTGTCCCTGGATTCGGGCACATATTATTTCATGGCATTATGTGCAAGTAGATTTGGTTGTACTTTGGGGTCGAGAGGTTCGCCGGTGAAGCTCGACAGGTTTAGAATGAGTAGGTCATGTATTGCGATACATATCTTTGCGAGTTTTTTAATCGCACAAGCATGATAAACATATCGACAGAAACTTGATACTTTCCTATGTGCCCACTGCCAAATAATATTATAGTTTTTAAATAACAAATTAGATGAAACATAAAACTTGTCACCTTACTCGGTCACACTGGAACCTGCATTTCCGCATTCATAAAAGACTGTTCACATGCCCTGTGTCTGAAATCGCTCCCTACTCACTATATAGGGCACTATATGGTGGGGACGCCATTTTGTAGTGCTGTCTGAAATGATAGTGAGGATTATTACACCCTATATAATGCACTCAAAGTATCCCACAATACATAATGAAAAGTAGTGTACAACCGATGGGTGCTAACCAAAGCAATATATCCCATCATGCATTGCGGTTGCGCTGAAAGAAATCAAATTAAAAGTCTCAAATCTGATTTAATAAAAGGCAGCGGCAAAGAAGAAAGTATTCAGCCTTGATTTAAAAGAACTGAAAGATGCAGGCACTTTGTACTGAGTAATGTAGGAAATGCGCTCAGTATAATTTGGATTTATCACAAAAACACATGCGTGTATTTATTATTTTGAAAACCCACCAGCCGACTGATCTGGCACGTTTTAATTGTGCGACAGTAATGATGTAAATACCAGCGCAACAGACTAGTGTCCAAAAGCATTTTTTTTTTAATTTTACCAATGAGCTCACTATATAGTCCTCTATATAGTAATTCCCCATATAGGGAGTAGTGAACGAGTGAGCGATTTCGGACACAGGGTGTGTCTTCTCTATAGTAATTCCCAAAATAGGGAGTAGTGAACGAGTGAGCGATTTCGGACACAGGGTGTGTCTTCTCTATAGTAATTCCCTATATAGGGAGTAGTGAACGAGTGAGCGATTTCGGACACAGGGTGTGTCTTCTCTATAGTAATTCCCTATATAGGGAGTAGTGAACGAGTGAGCGATTTCGGACACAGGGTGTGTCTTCTCTATAGTAATTCCCTATATAGGGAGTAGTGAACGAGTGAGCGATTTCGGACACAGGGTGTGTCTTCTCTATAGTAATTCCCTATATAGGGAGTAGTGAACGAGTGAGCGATTTCGGACCCAGGGTGTGTCTTCTCTATAGTAATTCCCAAAATAGGGAGTAGTGAACGAGTGAGCGATTTCGGACACAGGGTGTGTCTTCTCTATAGTAATTCCCTATATAGGGAGTAGTGAACGAGTGAGCGATTTCGGACACAGGGTGTGTCTTCTCTATAGTAATTCCCTATATAGGGAGGAGTGAACGAGTGAGCGATTTCGGACACAGGGTGTGCCTTCTCTATAGTAATTCCCTATATAGGGAGTAGTGAACGAGTGAGCGATTTCGGACACAGGGTGTGTCTTCTCTATAGTAACTCCCTATATAGGGAGTAGTGAACGAGTGAGCGATTTCGGACACAGGGTGTGTCTTCTCTATAGTAATTCCCAAAATAGGGAGTAGTGAACGAGTGAGCGATTTCGGACACAGGGTGTGTCTTCTCTATAGTAATTCCCTATATAGGGAGTAGTGAACGAGTGAGCGATTTCGGACCCAGGGTGTGTCTTCTCTATAGTAATTCCCAAAATAGGGAGTAGTGAACGAGTGAGCGATTTCGGACACAGGGTGTGTCTTCTCTATAGTAATTCCCTATATAGGGAGTAGTGAACGAGTGAGCGATTTCGGACACAGGGTGTGTCTTCTCTATAGTAATTCCCTATATAGGGAGGAGTGAACGAGTGAGCGATTTCGGACACAGGGTGTGCCTTCTCTATAGTAATTCCCTATATAGGGAGTAGTGAACGAGTGAGCGATTTCGGACACAGGGTGTGTCTTCTCTATAGTAACTCCCTATATAGGGAGTAGTGAACGAGTGAGCGATTTCGGACACAGGGTGTGTCTTCTCTATAGTAATTCCCAAAATAGGGAGTAGTGAACGAGTGAGCGATTTCGGACACAGGGTGTGTCTTCTCTATAGTAATTCCCTATATAGGGAGTAGTGAACGAGTGAGCGATTTCAGACACAGGGTGTGTCTTCTCTATAGTAATTCCCTATATAGGGAGGAGTGAACGAGTGAGCGATTTCGGACACAGGGTGTGTCTTCTCTATAGTAATTCCCTATATAGGGAGTAGTGAACGAGTGAGCGATTTCGGACACAGGGTGTGTCTTCTCTATAGTAATTCCCTATATAGGGAGTAGTGAACGAGTGAGCGATTTCGGACACAGGGTGTCTTCTCTATAGTAATTCCCAAAATAGGGAGTAGTGAACGAGTGAGCGATTTCGGACACGGTGTGTCTTCGATATAGTAATTCCCTATATAGGGAGTAGTGAACGAGTGAGCGATTTCGGACACAGGGTGTGTCTTCTCTATAGTAACTCCCTATATAGGGAGTAGTGAACGAGTGAGCGATTTCGGACACAGGGTGTGTCTTCTCTATAGTAATTCCCTATATAGGGAGTAGTGAACGAGTGAGCGATTTCGGACACAGGGTGTGTCTTCTCTATAGTAATTCCCTATATAGGGAGTAGTGAACGAGTGAGCGATTTCGGACACAGGGTGTGTCTTCTCTATAGTAATTCCCTATATAGGGAGTAGTGAACGAGTGAGCGATTTCGGACACAGGGTGTGTCTTCTCTATAGTAATTCCCTATATAGGGAGTAGTGAACGAGTGAGCAATTTCGGACACAGGGTGTGTCTTCTCTATAGTAATTCCCTATATAGGGAGTAGTGAATGAGTGAGCGATTTCGGACACAGGGTGTGTCTTCTCTATAGTAATTCCCTATATAGGGAGTAGTGAACGAGTGAGCAATTTCGGACACAGGGTGTGTCTTCTCTATAGTAATTCCCTATATAGGGAGTAGTGAACGAGTGAGCGATTTCGGACACGGTGTGTCTTCGATATAGTAATTCCCTATATAGGGAGTAGTGAACGAGTGAGCGATTTCAGACACAGGGTGTGTCTTCTCTATAGTAATTCCCTATATAGGGAGTAGTGAACGAGTGAGTGATTTCGGACACAGGGTGTCTTCTCTATAGTAATTCCCTATATAGGGAGTAGTGAACGAGTGAGCGATTTCGGACACAGGGTGTGTCTTCTCTATAGTAATTCCTTATATAGGGAGTAGGGAGGAGTGAACGAGTGAGCGATTTCAGACACAGGGTGTGTCTTCTCTATAGTAATTCCCTATATAGGGAGTAGTGAACGAGTGAGCGATTTCGGACACAGGGTGTCTTCTCTATAGTAATTCCCTATATAGGGAGTAGTGAACGAGTGAGCGATTTCGGACACAGGGTGTCTTCTCTATAGTAATTCCCAAAATAGGGAGTAGTGAACGAGTGAGCGATTTCGGACACAGGGTGTGTCTTCTCTATAGTAATTCCCTATATAGGGAGGAGTGAACGAGTGAGCGATTTCTGACACAGGGTGTGTCTTCTATATAGTAATTCCCTATATAGGGAGTAGTGAACGAGTGAGCGATTTCGGACACAGGGTGTGCCTTCTCTATAGTAATTCCCTATATAGGGAGTAGTGAACGAGTGAGCGATTTCGGACACAGGGTGTCTTCTCTATAGTAATTCCCTATATAGGGAGTAGTGAACGAGTGAGCGATTTCGGACACAGGGTGTGTCTTCTCTATAGTAATTCCCAAAATAGGGAGTAGTGAACGAGTGAGCGATTTCGGACACAGGGTGTGTCTTCTCTATAGTAATTCCCTATATAGGGAGTAGTGAACGAGTGAGCGATTTCGGACACGGTGTGTCTTCGATATAGTAATTCCCTATATAGGGAGTAGTGAACGAGTGAGCGATTTCAGACACAGGGTGTGTCTTCTCTATAGTAATTCCCTATATAGGGAGTAGTGAACGAGTGAGCGATTTCGGACACAGGGTGTCTTCTCTATAGTAATTCCCTATATAGGGAGTAGTGAACGAGTGAGCGATTTCGGACACAGGGTGTGTCTTCTCTATAGTAATTCCTTATATAGGGAGTAGGGAGGAGTGAACGAGTGAGCGATTTCAGACACAGGGTGTGTCTTCTCTATAGTAATTCCCTATATAGGGAGTAGTGAACGAGTGAGCGATTTCAGACACAGGGTGTGTCTTCTCTATAGTAATTCCCTATATAGGGAGTAGTGAACGAGTGAGCGATTTCGGACACAGGGTGTGTCTTCTCTATAGTAATTCCCTATATAGGGAGTAGTGAACGAGTGAGCGATTTCGGACCCAGGGTGTGTCTTCTCTATAGTAATTCCCAAAATAGGGAGTAGTGAACGAGTGAGCGATTTCGGACACAGGGTGTCTTCTCTATAGTAATTCCCTATATAGGGAGTAGTGAACGAGTGAGCGATTTCGGACACAGGGTGTGTCTTCTCTATAGTAATTCCCAAAATAGGGAGTAGTGAACGAGTGAGCGATTTCGGACACAGGGTGTGTCTTCTCTATAGTAATTCCCTATATAGGGAGGAGTGAACGAGTGAGCGATTTCTGACACAGGGTGTGTCTTCTATATAGTAATTCCCTATATAGGGAGTAGTGAACGAGTGAGCGATTTCGGACACAGGGTGTCTTCTCTATAGTAATTCCTTATATAGGGAGTAGGGAGGAGTGAACGAGTGAGCGATTTCTGACACAGGGTGTGTCTTCTATATAGTAATTCCCTATATAGGGAGTAGGGAGGAGTGAACGAATGAGCAATTTCAGACACAGGGATGGTAACGGCATGATCACTTTCACACTCTCGGTTTCGATTGCTTTCTCTTTCGCGGTGGGAACACCAACCGTAAACAGGATAAAATCTGTCTGATATAGTTTGGGCTATTTGGAGGTAAAACTTGTTGCGAGATGGCATGTGCATTTTATGTGCCTCGGATGATTTAGGACAGCGATTCAATTTCAGGACAGCAAATCAGTTCATGATTCAGGATAGCGATATATATGTATATTTTTAACTTCAACTCGATCCAGCCAAAGATCAGCTCGAGTAAGTGTAAATAATAATTCTATTTCTTACGAGCAGATTGGTTGGTTAATGTTTTATCTTAGACTGGTGTTTGCAACACGGGGTCAGTGACCAGTCCACTGCAGCCCAGACAATTGGACAAACCAATGACGGTGTGTCACTACCGGTGCCGGGACAGCCCATGAAAGAGGCAATACGTCACTGACCATGCCTGACTGTCGGAGCAGGGATTTAAAACTCATGCGTACTTGACAAGAGCTGATGACGAACGGTACATGACAGAACCACTGGTATCATACGTGATCTTTTGAAATAGCTCGTAATTAAAATTCACTACAGGTACACTTTAAATATAGAAGGGAAAAAAAACCTTCCAAAATAATTCAATAAATGTGTGTATTTGTAAGATTACAGGAATCCTGATGCAGCTTTGGATTCCTAATGAGCAAGCCAGAGTGTCAGTCATGCAGTAAAACTCCGAGATGATATGAGGAAGAAATCTTGAGAGGAAACAGACTAAAGAGAGAACCCATGCTTTTCTGGGCACCGAGTATTCTCGGACCCCCTTTCAACCAACAGGGAACAGTTCCTGTACCAAATTTTGAACCGTTCTAAGCGTTTCAACCAAAAATTAATTGGTTCAGAACCTAAAAAGTTGGTTCCCAACTGGAATAAAAACATAGCTGGTTTTCCCAGCGCAAACTGTGACATCAGTGGGCGCGTCATTAGTTTGGAGAAGATGCAGAGCCCAGTAGTGGAGAACACAATGGAAAAGGATGCATCTTCAGGAAAGAAAAACATCTGTAATAACATGAGCAGACTGGGAATAAGAGCCCTGGGATGAACACAGGACGGTCTTTATGATTACCACAGCAGTGATGTACAGTTGTGGTCAGAAGTGTACATACAGTGACATGAATGTCATCTTGGATATGAAGGTCATGGCAATAGTTGGGCTTTCAGTGATTTCTCTGAACTGTTCGTTTTCTGTGGCGAAATGATTGTACAACATATTTCTTTAATAGAAAAAAATTTGTTGCCCAAGTTTTAATTTATTTTGGGTTTTCTGAAATCAACACAGGGTCAAACGCTCACTTAGACTGTTAATTCCGAGGTGCTGAAACTTCCAAAATGTCTCTCATCTTGCCAAGGCCGAGGTCTCTTAACTTCCTGTTAGTGATCATGATTGACTACAGCCGGTAGCTTCTCTCTGCCTTCATAAAAAGGGTTTGTTTACAGCACTCATTGGATTGACCAACACACAGTAAAATGGGAAAGTCCAAGGAGCTTAGTGCAGATCTGAGAAAGAGGACTGCAGATGTGTACAACTCTGGAATGTCTCTTAGAACCGTTTCTAAAACAACTGCAGATCCCAAGATCAGTTCAAACAATTATATCTAAGTTACGGGAAGGTGTAGTCACTTTGCCAAGCCAATTTGCTTCAAGAAAACCCAAACGGTCACCCTCAGCTGAAAGGAAATTGGTTCGGATGGTCAGGAACAACCCGGGAACCACTGTGGCACAGCCCTACCATGAACTGGAAGCTGATGGATCGTTGTCTACAGTTCAGATCACCATGGACTAAGAGGCTGCTATCCAAGAAATAACCCCCTGCTCCAAAACTGACACCTTCAAACTTAACTAAAGTTTGCAACTGACCACACGGACAAAGAAAAAGCCTTCTGGAGGAAAGCTGTATGGTCAGATTAGACAAAGATTGAGTTGTTTGGCCACAATGACCACCATGTACAGAGGGACACTGTACCAGCTGGTGGTGGTGGTAGGATCATCATGCTCTGGGGCTGTTTTGCTGCCAGTGGAACTGGTTCATTGCACAAAGTGGATGGAATTATGAAGGAAGAGGACTACCTCAGAATTCTTCAGCATAAACCATCAGAAACTTGAACACGACTTGGGAGTTACAACAGGACACTGAACCCAAACACACATCACAGCTGGTTGTGGAGGATAAAGCAGGCTAACATTAAGCTTAAAACAAGTCCTGACTTCAACCCTATTGAAAATATATGGACCGTGCTTATAAGTCGAGTCCATGCCAAGAAAAATAAAATGTAATTGAACTCTACCAATTCTACCATGAGGAGTTGTGAAATATTCAACCAGAATTCTGCCAGAAGCTTGTTCACGGTAAACAAAAAAAAAAAGCTTGGTCAAGGTGAATCTTATGAAGAGACATTTTACCCAAATATTAGGTGTGCTGTATGTATATTTTTGACCTTGAATGTATACTTTTGACCCTGTGTTGATTTCAGAAAACCCAAAGAAAATTGTGCACCAATATCTAGTAGTTTTTTTTTTTAATTAAAGCTGTATGCTGTACAATCATTCGGCCGCAGAAAAAGAACAGCTCAGAGAAATCATTAAACGTCCAAATATTGCCATGACATTCATATCACTGTATGTAAACTTCTGACCACAACTGTACATATCTACAGTACAATACATACCAAATAAAGTTGAATAATCCACATTATTTTTTTCACGGCCCGGTTTTCATCAAATCCTGTGCTCTGATTGGCTGGCAAGCGGGTCCGTATCGTACGATACGGACCCCGGTTATGAACCTCTGGCGACTCGCTCGTTCACAACAGTAACAAACATAGTAGCAATTTTTGTCAACATTTATTTTCGCATTTCTCAGGAGAATAGCATTAATTTTATAGCATGGATAGCGATAACGACAGTGTTCACAGCAAAAGCGAGTTTTACTACCCTGAGGAAGAAGAAATAAAAGAAAACATTTCAGGAGAAAGCTAAAAACCTCTAACGGCTAATGCCGAGCAAAAACATGGCTGAATCCTGAATGACTCAATTTTGTATAAATAGGGGACTACATAGGCGGCAAAATGTAGTTTCATTCCTGACATGGAAGTGCACTTGTATACCGAGGAGGAAGCCATTTGCATTACAGCCGTGAATGAGGATTCAAAATGGCGGCTCGGCTCGGTTTTCCCTTTCGGGCGCTCTCGTTTTCTGTTAGAATTTGGTAAAGAAAAAAATAAATATATTCTTTACCAGCTTAAGGTCGGTCCGTATGGTGAAATACCTCCCAGCTGGTAAATAACATTTATGTAGTTAGTCTGACAAAGATAACATGCAAAAAAAGAATGAAGGGAATAGTATTTATTTTTTTTAAATATTTAAAAACAATGTTTCAGCTGTCTTTCGAGATACACTTCCACAAACATGTCCACTGAGGACGTCGACGCTCCTTGGACAACCAAACACAAATGGATGTTTTTCCTGATTTGAATAAAATCTCAATCGTCACCATGACCCTGACCAAGGTACAGCACTGACTGAAAAGGAACAAATATCAAATGTTAAAACTGCTCCTCTGTCTTTGCCACTCTGCTCTTTCCATACACATGTGAAAAACTGCTATGTATTTCGAGAGGGAAAGACTCCAAAGCCTAATCACTTTGCATTAGTCCAGTTTTGGAAATGTGTTTTGAAAAGTCTGAAAACGTTTGAACAGAAACCCAGCTCCGAATGGAAAGGAGGGGTTTTAACCTTAGTCTTATAGTGAGCATGACCTGAGCAGCAAGTCTGCGATAGAAAGCGGATTTTCAAAAATAAAAATCAAGAACACGACATTACGCTCTTCGGTGCACTCACTCTTTGTTCTTCTCGTTGACATTGGCGCCTTTCCGCAGCAGCAGCTCGGTGACCTGCTTCCTCTTCGGGTGAGGCGAGGCAACGGCACAATGCTGCAACGAGAACATAGTCGAATATCATGAAATTAAAACTCAACGTGCAGAGGAAAGAAGTAACCAGTCCATTTTTGAAGAAGAATATTTATTTGCTATTTTCAGGCGCGAGCTCAAAGTAATGAGCTCAATTCGACCCGAAATCAGAAAACGTTAGGATGAGATGTTGAAATCGAAACGGAAAACAATGATTTGTAAATAATCTTCGACCTTTACTCCACACGCAACAATACAACAGCCACGTTATCTGATGTTTCAGCTTTTTTTTTCCTTCAACAAACACTTCAATTTTGATTTAAAAAAAAAAAAAGTTGGGATGGTAAAGGATTTACCACTTTGTAATGCTGCAATTCCTTCTCACGACACTCAAGATGTTTCGGGACTGAAGAAGGGTGTCATTTTGTCTTGTTCTACCTGCAAACTAGCCTGGGCCCGCCCATCCTAAGTGTGACACAACACGAGGGCCTGTTGCGAGCTTAGTCTGGCAAGGCAAGCTATCTCCAGCTCTTCCAAGCTCCCGAAAAATCGGGAGCCAATCAACTTTGAGCATCTCCAACGGCCCTGGGTAGAGGCGTGTTCAAGGCAGTGACGTAGTAGAACTGCGACCGGAAGCCATAGATTGTTTACAGAATCTATGCCGGAAGCGCTTCATTCACTAGAAACATTACGAACATGGAGCAAGTTCTCATTGAAAACGGAGCAAAGAGCAGCCCTGGAGGTATTTATTGAAAGGAAGGACGTTTTCGCCTTGCTCCCGACCGGCTTCGGTAAGAGTTTAATCTGCCAGTTAGCCCCGTCGCGTCACGTACGTCAGAGGAAAGAGTGATGTGATTGGTTTAAGCTTCGTCACAGCCTTTTCTGGCTTCGACCAGTAGCAAACTGAGGCATTTCAGGGAGGCGGGTCAACCACGCACTTTGGGAAACGGTTGGGCTTAATATCTTTGCCAGACCAAATGCTCACAGAGCTTTGAAGTCGCGTTAGCCAGACTACCTGCAAACATGTCTAAGGTGTCCAACAGTACGGGGTCATCGTTGTCATTCTTTGTTTCAAAATTCACCACACGTTCTCTATTGGGGACAGAGGGAACGGGAACCCTTTACAAAAAGACATCGCTGTGGAAGAAATGTGTGCAGAACGTGGTTTTGCCTTGTCTTGTTGAAATATCCCTGGGAAAGGTGTCGTCTTGAAGGCAGCATACGTTGCTCCAAAATCTCAGTGGACTTTTCTGCATTAATGCTGCCACCACAGCTACCTTTGCCAAGGGCACTGACATAACCCCATACTATGACAGACCCTGGCTTTTGGATTTGTTGCTGGTAACAGTCTGGAAGGTCCTTTATGTCTTTGGTCTGGAGTAGGGATGTTAACCGATGACCGTTTGACCGATGGTTGACTGAATCAACGTCAACCGGTTAATTTTTTTTTGGCTGTCGGTTTAAAAAAAAAAAATCGTCTTGAAGCTGCCGATTTTGGAGCGGAGAACCTGGAATTCTGTGTTGTAAACACTTGAGGCGTGCCATGCGGTGTAAGGACGACAGCTGACAAATCAGAAACACCCATTCAGTCATGTCCCGCCCTCCCGCCCCAGTTGAAGACAGCTGCCACTCGGCGAAAGAAAAGTCTCAGTGTTGGATTACATTTTACTACGATGTTAACCAGGTACGGAACATCAAGGAAATTCTTGACTATCAAAGAAACAAGAACACGGCGCAGGAATGAAGTCGATGGTTGATTAGTCTGGTGAATATTAATGTCAACGTAATAATAATACACAAGATCTGAACTGAAACCTGGTTACTCACTGATGTTACTTAGCATCAGACAGTTGCTATATTAGCTTAGCGGCTAATCAGCTCAGCTCCAGCTATCCCATTCCCAATGGCTGCGCACAATTAGCAGCCATGTAACCGTAATATCAGTAGCTGGAAAACAATTGCAGTACGAGGTCTCTGTGGGTCACTTCGAAGAAAAGTGCCGAGTCCGTAGCAGCACGCAATATCAACACACGGCCTACTGCAGTTAACTGTAAACACCAGGGGCCGTATCGCTAAAACGTCCCGTCTTCAATGAAAAGTTAAGACGAGACAAGTGGATGATAGGATTGTTTTCAATAGGCTGCTCAATGCAAGCACCGGCAGCGACTGAGCTAAAGCGTGCCGCTTAGAAAATGACGGCAGTTTATTGAGAACATGTTCACACTGATATTTTTAATGCCAAGTTGCAACTTAACAAAAGTGCGTGCCCCTCGCTGACACGGCCGCAGACACAGACCCGGGTGGAGAAGGACAAAGAGGAGGGGTCGAGGGGGGATTTCACGCTTCTCACGATGTCTCTAAGCTGGAGCCATTTGTCCTCCGCTCCAATACAAACCCCTCGACATCAGTGCCGCGTTTGACTAAATGTTTCGCGCTGTAGAAAAGGTAATGTGAGTGGACGGCAGCGGCTGGGACTGAATGTGCGGATGCTCGCGGTTAGATTTAGAATAGATTCTAATAATTCCAATTCTAGAATTTTAAACTCGTAGGTTAACCGACTTGAACCAGCTAATGAGGCTCAGTGGTCGGGCAAGATTTTTTTTTTTTAGTTTTCGCCATCCCTAGTCTGGAGCATATGGCGTTCATTTTAGGGATGGCGAAAACTAAAAAAAATCTTGACCGACCACCGAGCCTCATTAGCCGGTTAAAGTCGGTTAATCTATGAGTTTAAAATTCTAGAATTGAAATTATTACAGGGATGCAAACGGCGCGCCTTTTGGCGGATGCCGCCCTCTCCACGGCTGAATCGCGCAGATCCGACCTTCCTTGCCCAAGGGGGGGCGTTGGAGCGTTCGACCACAACTTCATCAAAGCAAATTCTGCATATAAGCAAATGCCGCCACAGTCCACGAAACACAGGAAGTACAAGCACGAGAAGAAAACAGCAAATCAGAAAGCCGCGCACGCCCGCGCCGAAGCCGTGCAAAATTTAATGTGCGCAGCTTCCGCGCAAACGCACGCAGCCCCTCGATCCACTGCCTTCCTCCCACACACCCCACGCCTCATGGACTGCAACGGCACCCGCCTATTTAGTACTTTTAATACAAAATCCACCTTGAAATGACAGACACTCCAACGCCCCCCCCAAAAAAAAACCGGATCTGCGCGATTCAAAAAAAAAAGTCGGCATCTGCGCCTTTAGTTTGTGTGGAGAGATCTGATCTGCAATAACATGCATTGTTGGCTACAGACCGAAACATACTTTCAGAATGTACTGGCCAAGGCAGGACTAAACTCCATGTGCCTTCTAATAATTAAAAAAAAAAAAAAGTAATTTGTAAGCTAAAAAGCTGGTGTCTACACTTTCGCAGAGTGGCAGCGGGAGGGCGGGACATGACTGAATGGGTGTTTCTGATTTGTCAGCTGTCTTTAACTGGGGCGGGACATGACTGAATGGGTGTTTCTGATTTGTCAGCTGTCGTCCTTACACCGCATGGCATGCCCCAAGCGTTTACAACATGGAATTCCAAGTCCTCCGCTCCAAAATCGGCAGCTTCAAAACAATTGATTTTTTTTTTTAACCGACAACCAAAAAAAATTAACCGGTTGACGTTGATTCGGTCAACCACCGGTCAAACGGTCATCGGTTAACATCCCTAGTTCATTTCCTCCAAAAAAGGCCTGGACTACTTCCACTGTGTGATGGTCTGTCCTCGATGCCTCCGAGGCCAAAGTTGTTGACGGTGCTTCTGGACAGAGTTAACATAATGCTTCCTTTTTACACAGTCAAGTTTTAACTGGCATTTGGGGATGTAACTCCGTATTGTAGTGCTTGACAAAGGTTTTCCAAAGTAATCCCGAGCCCATGCGGTTATATCAGTTGTAAATGAATGATGGTTCTTGATGCAGTGCTGTCTGAGGGATTGCGGGTCACGGGTGTTCGGCTTAGGCTCGAGCCCTTGCCCTTTACACACTGAAATTCCTTCAGACTCTTTGAATCGTTTCATGATATCATGCACCGTAGGGGGGGTGAAATATCCAAATCCCATCATAGCTTTGTTTTAGGAACATTGTTTTCAAACATTTCAATAATTTTCTCATACATTCGCTGTCAAGCTTGCTCCTCACAGACGACGCCTTTCCTGGATACTGATTTTGTACCAAATCAGGATTGCAGTCACCTGTTGACATCACCTGTTCGAAATCACATCATTATTGAATTGTTTGAGTCATTATTACCCCTAAATTGACCCCATCCCAACATTTTTTGAAATGGGCTGCAGGCCTGAAACACAGGAATGGATATTAACAAATAAAATAAAGCTATCCAGACAAAACGTGAAATATTGTGGGTTCGTCCTGTCTGCAGTGAAATACAAGTCAAAGCACATTTAGAAACCACTGCTTTCGTTTTCCATACCATCCCAACTTTTTCCTGACTTGGGGTTTAGCCCAGGAGTAATAGGGTTATACCTGGAACAAATTAGTAACAAGCTGAAAATTTCAGAATATGTTCAGAATACCTTTAGGAATAACATACTAAAAGTCCCCGGAAATCCCCCTTGTGCTCTCTGAGAAATTCAAGATGGCGTCCAAAATGGCCGCCAAATGGAGATCTGCCCATATCTCAGGCCCAAAACAAAATATTAATGCAATTAAAAGGTCAGAATATATGTTTTGTAGGGTAGGAGAGTAAATTCCAACATGTGTGTATTAATTACATTGTGTATTAACATTATATAATAACAATGTACACATTATTATAACAGTATATTTGTGTATAGCGTGGATCCATTGGTTACTCATTCACTCCGTATCATCCTATTCTGTTCACAAAACAACAAACAATTACTAGGGGTTGGAGCACTTATTTTCATTAATATCAATTCAAGTAAATTGGTGGTGTAAAATGAAAAATGGCATGTTAAAAGGTCATGCTGAGTTCAGTCATTTTTAAAAGGTCATGCTGAGTTTAGTCATTTTTTGTCCGAACACACTGGCATTGCTAGTAGTAAAGACTGGCGCTAGAAACTCAAAGATTAATTTTTTTCCACCCTTAAACAAGCTTGAACAAATTCCCTACTTCATTGATGGTACAACAAAGGTCCAAGCATTACAACTGAGGCACTGAGAAGTGTTTAAGTCTACTCATTGTTTATAAGCAAGAGCTTTTATTGAGGCAGACCTTTTTGTCATGAAAGTTGCCGGAATGTTGAAGTGTACTGAAACAGCTTGCCATTGTAGTTTTAGAAGATAGAGTTCTCAAATTTAATTTCCCTTTAATATTTTATCAAAGCTTAAAGATGCACTAAATATTAAGGAAATTGATGTCTAATTGTTGTCTTGCATCATGTTCATGTATGTAGGTAGCCTACTAAGCTAATCTGTCAATCATGTCAACCATCAAATTCCATGTAATTTCCACATTAATGACCTTGTAATCTTGGTTAATTTTAATTTTAACAGTGTGACAATGGTGAATTTGCATTGCTTGTATGAGAGAACATAATTTAACATTTTAATTGCATTTATATTATGTTTTATCCGTGAGATATTGAAAAATCTACAATCGGCGGGCATTTTGGACGCCATCTTGAATTTCTCAGAGAGCACAAGGTGGATTCTCAGGGACTTTTAGTATGTTATTCCTAAGGGTATTCTGAACATATTCTGAAAAATTCAGCTTGTTACTAATTTGTTCCGGGTTGGACTCAATTTTGAGCTAATGCTCTTGGGCTAGTTGTAGAAGCTATGAGGCTAACGCAGCTAATGTTAAAAAAATAAAAAAATAAAAAGCTTGGGCGCAAACTAAAGTAACACTATTTGGACATAAAACACCAAATTAAGTCATTTGCTTAAAGCTTGTCTGCCTTTCAGATTTTTCTATAAGTGTAGGTCATAAAAATAATTTTCCCCCGACACCCAGTTATTTTTGTTGAGTGGACCGAAAGCTACCGAATTCAAAAATCACAGACTTCCAATTTTTTTTTTTTTGAAAATAGAACAATTAATGAATTTAAAGCCACATGGCCCTAAATTCTCCACTATTTTTTCCTGCTTCACCGTGACCCAATTCAAGATACTACGTCATGCATCACGTGGTGGGCTTTCCCCGTTCACGCAAGGCATTGTGGGATACAAATTTGAAAAGGGAGAGGAAAATGGAGGACGTGAATGAAACGTGAAAGCCCGACTACACTAGCGGAAAGCGAGAAGAAAAGACGTTATGTTGCGAAGGAAAGGAAACGCAGGGCCAAGCTAATACCGTAAATATCGGCGCTCAGCGAGCACCTCGGTGTGATCAGCTGTTCGTTTAGCGGCAGAATGATGGAACTGTCGGTGCAGGGTCAGAGGGAAACCTGCACACGCGCACACTTCCTCTGTCTGCGCGGAGCGAGCGATTTCATGCACATTATTTGCTCGGGAATCAGCTCAAATTAAATAACTTCCCAGCCACAGAACGGCCTGGGTTTTTTTTTTTTTGAGATATTACAGAAATAAACATACATCACAATGACCAAATTTCAGAGGGAACTAAATTTTATAAAATCGAAAGGCCGTCTAGCTTTAAACTGGTGGCAGAAGGCCTCTATGCACACGAGGAACATGCAACATGTCCGAGTCGACCAACGCTGGTGATAAAGGGATAATTATCCACAGGTTCTCCGGGTGGTGTGATGGTGCGAGCGTACTGTACCTGCCAAGCCCTAAGAATAATGCACAGTCCTGCTGAAAGGGGGCAGGGGGTGGAGCTACTGCTCATCTGCTTTAGTGAAGATGCAGACATCAGTAAAGTTTACATGCACACGTTCTTCTTCTTCAAGGACAAAAAAACTTTATGTACAGTAGTAATAAGGTGTGCATGAAAAAGTTTCTAGCGTCTGCATCTTTAGGTCACCCATTTTTTTATCTTTAGGTTCATGGATTTTTTTCAACATATTTTTGATGTCGGTCAAAATAAAAGTGTCCTTGTCCAATTTTTTTTTTTTTGCATGGCAAAATTTCAATGTCGGATTAAGATTTACACACACACACACACACACACACACACACACACACACACAACCCCGATTCCAAAAAAGTTGGGACAAAGTACAAATTGTAAATAAAAACGGAATGCAATGATGTGGAAGTTTCAAAATTCCATATTTTATTCAGAATAGAACATAGATGACATATCAAATGTTTAAACTGAGAAAATGTATCATTTAAAGAGAAAAATTAGGTGATTTTAAATTTCATGACAACAACACACATCTCAAAAAAGTTGGGACAAGGCCATGTTTACCACTGTGAGACATCCCCTTTTCTCTTTACAACAGTCTGTAAACGTCTGGGGACTGAGGAGACAAGTTGCTCAAGTTTAGGGATAGGAATGTTAATCCATTCTTGTCTAATGTAGGATTCTAGTTGCTCAACTGTCTTAGGACTTTTTTGTCGTATCTTCCGTTTTATGATGCGCCAAATGTTTTCTATGGGTGAAAGATCTGGACTGCAGGCTGGCCAGTTCAGTACCCGGACCCTTCTTCTACGCAGCCATGATGCTGTAATTGATGCAGTATGTGGTTTGGCATTGTCATGTTGGAAAATGCAAGATCTTCCCTGAAAGAGACGTCGTCTGGATGGGAGCATATGTTGCTCTAGAATCTGGATATACCTTTCAGCATTGATGGTGTCTTTCCAGATGTGTAAGCTGCCCACACGCACTAATGCAACCCCACACCATCAGAGATGCAGGCTTCTGAACTGAGCGCCGATAACAACTTGGGTCGTCCTTCTCCTCTTTAGTCCGAATGACATGGCGTCCCTGATTTCCAGAAAGAACTTCAAATTTTGATTCGTCTGACCACAGAACAGTTTTCCACTTTGCCACAGTCCATTTTAAATGAGCCTTGGCCCAGAGAAGACGTCTGCGCTTCTGGATCATGTTTAGATACGGCTTCTTCTTTGAACTATAGAGTTTTAGCTGGCAACGGCGGATGGCACGGTGAATTGTGTTCACAGATAATGTTCTCTGGAAATATTCCTGAGCCCATTTTGTGATTTCCAATACAGAAGCATGCCTGTATATGATGCAGTGCCGTCTAAGGGCCCGAAGATCACGGGCACCCAGTATGGTTTTCCGGCCTTGACCCTTACACACAGAGATTCTTCCAGATTCTCTGAATCTTTTGATGATATTATGCACTGTAGATGATGATATGTTCAAACTCTTTGCAATTTTACACTGTCGAACTCCTTTCTGATATTGCTCCACTATTTGTCGGTGCAGAATTAGGGGGATTGGTGATCCTCTTCCCATCTTTACTTCTGAGAGCCGCTGCCACTCCAAGATGCTCTTTTTATACCCAGTCATGTTAATGACCTATTGCCAATTGACCTAATGAGTTGCAATTTGGTCCTCCAGCTGTTCCTTTTTTGTACCTTTAACTTTTCCAGCCTCTTATTGCCCCCGTCCCAACTTTTTTGAGATGTGTTGCTGTCATGAAATTTCAAATGAGCCAATATTTGGCATGAAATTTCAAAATGTCTCACTTTCGACATTTGATATGTTGTCTATGTTCTATTGTGAATACGATATCAGTTTTTGAGATTTGTAAATTATTGCATTCTGTTTTTATTTACAATTTGTACTTTGTCCCAACTTTTTTGGAATCGGGTTTTTATTTATATATATATATATATATATATATATATATATATATATATATACATACACACACATATATACACACGTGTATGTGTGTGTGTTCTTGTGTCCAAGTTTATAACACGGACTAGCATTCCAGTACTTACTTCTCTGAAGGTATGTGGTCATATGACCGTTGAGCTCTCATGAGCACATCGAAGGCTGATACGTTCGTGCTACTTGCTTTGATAGGACTCTCTGCGGCACCATCCTCTTCTAATTCCACAGTCAGATACTTGCAGCCAAAATCGTGAACTAACGTTATGGCAGGCATATTCGGCATCGCGCTCGTTACATCACCACCTTCTTTCTGAGAACCAAAGATCGTTTTGATCTTTTCATTGTTTATTTTCAACGCTTGAGAGATGAACTCGCCCACGTTTTGGTTAGTGAGACAGTGAAAAGACTTTTCTTTACCACACTTTATGCTTATGTACAGTTGAGGCTATAGCTCGGAATCCATGCTGTCAGCGTCAGCCATGGTCAGCACTGTCGTAAAGTGGTCGTAAATACCATAAAAACATTCAAGTGAATACTCAATGTTGTAAATAATTTCGTTTTTGGACTCGGCTGAAGTGGATATATACAACACACATTGTCGTTTGTATTTGCGATTCTAATACTTTTTACGTAAAGAAATATGACCTAGTACCAAGGATACAGTGCTGTTACAAGAAAAATGCGACTTTTTTTTTTTTTTTTACATTTCTTTTTGTATGTTTCGGCGGTTAAAATAAAAAAAATACGCACAGACTTTTTATTTTTCTAGCGGTAGTATTTAACTGCCGCCAGCGGATCCGTGATCCGAAAAATCTAAAATGAGTCGCCTTACTAAAATGGATGAGTCATAACACCACCCTCAACTCGGAAAATACCCCCTTATTTTGAGGAGGGAGATGTTCATCCCTCACAGTTAGCTGGCAAGCTTGGTGCTTTAAAAAAAAAAAAAAAGACGGAGTATGGAGGTGTCCATGTCCCCCCACCACCCTTTGTAGCTCAAACACAAATTAAAAGTGAAGTAACCAGACTTCCGACTTCCACGTCCTCCAAAGTAAATGAAATGCAGCATTCCTAATGTGAGATGAGGGCAAGGGGGCAGGGCTTCTACAAAGTCGGCTAATATCACCGTTCTAAACCGAGATGTTCAATTTTGATTGGGGAGAAGAAAACTTTTGATCTTTTGCTAGGTTTTTTTTAGTGATAATTTACAGCAGTGTACGCCGATGTTAAAATTCCAGAGGTCTGGCAGGTGTGTGACGGGAGAACTCACCAGTGCAGTCTCATGGGTCTGTGGGTGTTTGAAGTTGATGATCTCCAGAGCGAGCGTCTTCTTCACTTTGGCCATGTCAGCCTCCCGCGCCGCCTGGAGCAGCGAGTGACCCTTAAACTCATCTGAGGAAGAGCAGAACAAAAACAGGAGAAAGTGGGGAGACGGCACGCGAGACCATGTACATGGGTACATTTCCCGGCACGTTCTGGTTTGAGACACCATCTTAAATTAAGACACAGCTTTTATCCTTCGGCTTTGTGCTGCACTTTTTCTGAAAAGGCTGGTCAGACAAATTGGCTATGAGCTCAGAGGTGGTTTTTTTTTTTTTGCTCCACTTGTCTGAAAGACTACCTAGTGGCGTCTAGTCAGAATCGGAAGGAGTAGCATGAGAAGCTGATTTAAGGAATTCACAAGAAATTCGTCAGAGAGATAAATAAGCTGACCCGCTGTGCAGTAAGAACCTCGTCCAAAAAGGAACTGAATAAAACCTGAGTGAAACGGTTTGTGCCGGTTTATACTGGTTTGGTTTTTGAGAGATAATAACTGCGACATTTCAGTGTCAAGTCGACGACGGACAAAGATCACTCGATGCGTCAGTGGTAAGTTGTTTAAATAAACAATCAATTGTGTTTAAGTTTGTTTTTGGAAACCAAAACATCATGTGAACAATCTCTGGAGAATGCCTAACTGGAACTGCGGAGTGTACGTTTACATTGTAATGTACACTTAATATCGCTCGTTTGTCATGTTTCTATTTGAAACTTGTCACTTCACTCATGCAAGGGTCATTTTTGAAAAACATTTTAGGTCTATTCTGTATGATTTGATTTGTGTTTGGGATGCAAACAGCGCGCCTTTTGGCGGATGCCGCCTGAATCGCGCAGATACGATTTTTTTTTTAGGGGGGGGCGTTGGAGTGTCTGATTATAATTTCAAAGTAAATTCTGTATTAAAATTACTAAATAAGCAAATCCGTTACAGTCCATGAAACAGGAAGTATAAGGATGAGAAAAAAACAGTTTAAATCGGAAAGCTGAGCACATTTGCGCAGCCCGAGCGGTGTGCAGGACTGCGCAAATGTGCGCAGCTTTGCGATTTAAACTGTTTTTTTCTCATCCTTATACTTCCTGTTCCATGGACTGTAACGGATTTGCTTATTTAGTAATTTTAATACAGAATGTACTTTGAAATTATAATCAGACACTCCCACGCCCCCCCTAAAAAAAAAAATCGGATCTGCGCGATTCAGGCGGCATCCGCCAAAAGGCGGGCTGTAGAATATATAAAGTTGTATATATCAGACAGCCTTTAAAGTTTGATGAAGTCAGTTTCAGGCTTTGGAGCAGGCTTTGGCAGTTTCAGGCTTTGGCAGCCCTGCATAGTCACTTGAAAATGCATCTTTGTCCACTTCGTAGGGGTCAATTCCCCCAATCAAGGCCAGTTTGGCTGCATACCGTGAGATGTGTATCTATATACTTCTGTTTGCTTGATTTTGCCGACATTGATCTTTATTTTAGAAAACTGACTACCGTATTTTCTGGACTATAAGCCGCTACTTTTTTCCTAGGTTTTGAACCATGCGGCTTATACAAAGGTGCGGCTATTCTGTGGATTTTTCTTCCACCGCTAGCGGCGCTCTAACCGGAAGTAGAATCAAAAATAAGATAGACGAAAAATCAATGCAAAGAAGAATTAGCAGATCTTTAGCAGATAGAACACGCACGACAAATTACTAACTGGTAATTATTTTCAAATCCAGCCAAGATGATTAAAGTGACTTGTGGTTTCAAACACAGGAGAAATGAAGGTAAATAAATACCGGTTATTTTCTCTTGGTTCTGTTCCGTTTTAATCAGCAAAGTTGCTGCCGTGTTAAAAGGCACTGTTCGGAAAGAATCTGTTCAGGTACATACATGTACATTTACAGTACAAAATCGTTCTGTACATGCACTAAATATCTAATTTTTCAACATAGATATCTGCGGCTTATAGCCCGGTGCGGCTTGTATATCTTTTTAAAAAAATTTTTTTTAAAATAGAGCGGATGCGGCTTATATACAGGTGCACTCTAGTCCAGAAAATACGGTATATAACTTTTTAAATTCGTCTGAGATAACGTAGCCAGTAGTGGCGATGGTCCGTTTTGTTTGCCCCACAAGATGGTGGCTGGGGGGCGTTCCCCGGGATGCCGTGATGTCAGTGAAAACTATCTATACACTACCGTTCAAAAGTTTGGGGTCACTTTGAAATGTCCTTATTTTTGAAAGAAAAGCACTGTTCTTTTCAATGAAGATCACTTTAAACTAATCAGAAATCCACTCTATACATTGCTAATGTGGTAAATGACTATTCTAGCTGCAAATGTGTGGTTTTTGGTGCAATATCTCCATAGGTGTATAGAGGCCCATTTCCAGCAACTCTCACTCCAGTGTTCTAATGGTACAATGTGTTTGCTCATTGCCTCAGAAGGCTAATGGATGATTAGAAAACCCTTGTACAATCATGTTCGCACAGCTGAAAACAGTTGAGCTCTTTAGAGAAGCTATAAAACTGACCTTCCTTTGAGCAGATTGAGTTTCTGGAGCATCACATTTGTGGGGTCGATTAAATGCTCAAAATGGCCAGAAAAATGTCTCGACTATATTTTCTATTCATTTTACAATTTATGGTGGGAAATAAAAGTGTGACTTTTCATGGAAAACACAAAATTGTCTGGGTGACCCCAAACTTTTGAACGGTAGTGTAGAATTACAATATAAGACTATATCACAAAATTTGAGAAATGTTCAGCCTTTTAAAAACATGAGAAGTGTGTTCAGTAAATGAAGAAAAAGTTAGAATTCTTACAGCTTTCTTTTGTAATATTACTAAGGGCTTTCAAGTTGATGGGTAGGTGTTTCCCCAGACTAAAAAACCATCAATTAAAAATGGGTAAATAAGAGAATAATAAAGCTGCACAAGAATGTTCTGAGGAACATAATAGCAAAGTTTAGACAAGAAGCAGCAGCAGCAGAAGAGTAAATGTGCTCACATGTGAGTCTCTCTTTGAGCTCGGGTGTGGGGGCCATGTCCACTGCGCTCTTGCCGTGACAGTTGACCAGCGTGGGATCAGCCCCGTGACTCAGAAGGAGGGAACAAACCTCCACGCGGTTTTTAGACGCCGCCTCATGCAGGGGGGTGAACTGCCACAAGTCCATGGCATTCACACACGCACCGTGCTAAAGACACACAAACAAAGGGAATAAAATTGTGCTTGTGTGTGTGAGAGAGATTTTCCAACAGGAATTAAGATCAGGATTGTAATTTAAAAAAAACAGCAACACTAATGAGACAAAAACTAAACTACATCACACCAGTAGAAGGCAATGAAGTTGTTTTAGAGACGGCACACAAACAGCAAATAAAAATGCAAAACTAAATGTTACAGGGGGGAAAAGTTTGTTTCTGAGCAGCATATTACATAAGAGACGACTTTTCAGATTAAAAAAAAAAAAAAAAAAACAAGACATAATGACGGCTCCTGGGTTTTGCTGCAAAATTAAGAAGCGAGTGCAACAGTCAAAGTGTCCAGAAGAACTGTGGCTGGTTCTGCAAGATGCTCAGTAAAACCTACAGCTCATTTCTTTCTCAAACTACACTCGTTGTGCCTGAGAATTTTTTTTTTTTTAAAGCAAGGGGTCGTCTCACACCAAATATTGACTTTGTTTCATTTATTATGGCTTACTGCTGTTTATAGCATTTTTTCCCCCCCACGTTGAAATATTTCATTATTTTTAAAGCCATTTTTGGCCTACAGCATTTCTTTACATGTGATTAAGACTTTTGCACCATACTCTGTGTGTGCATATACCGTACAGTGCCTTGCAAAAGTATTCATCCCCCTTGGTGTTCATCCTGTTTTGTCGCATTACAAGTTGGAATTAAAATGGATTTCAGGGAAGTGTAGCACCATTTGATTTACACAACATGCCTACAACTTTAAAGGTGCATATTGTTTTGTTTTTTCTTTTATTGTGACACAAACAATAATTAAGATGAAAAAAAAAGAAATCTGGAGTGTGCATAAGTATTCACCCCCTTTCGTATGAAACCCTTAAATAAGAGCTGGTCCAACCAATTCACTTCATAAGTCGCATAATTAGTTGATTAAGATCCACCTGTGTGCAATCAAAGTGTCACATGATGTCTGTATAAATCAACGTGTTCTGGAAGGACCCTGACTCTGCAACACGACTAAGCAAGCAACGTGAAAACCAAGAAGCCTCCAAACAGGTCAGAGACAAAGTTGTGGAGAAGTATAGATCAGGGATGGGTTACAAAAAAATATCCCAAATTTTGAATATCCCAGGGAGCATCATTAAATCCATTACAGTAAAATGGAAAGAATATGGCACCACTACAAACCTGACAAGAGAAGGCCGCCCACCAAAACTCACAGACCGGGCAAGGAGGGCATTAATCAGAGATGCAGCAAAGACACCAAAGATAACACTGAAGGAGCTGCAAAGATCCACAGCGGAGATGGGAGAATCTGTCCATAGGACCACTTTAAGCCGTACACTCCACAGAGCGGGGCTTTATGGAAGAGTGGCCAGAAAAAAAGCCATCGCTGAAGAAAACACATTTGGAGTTTGCCCAGCAGCAGGTGGCAGACTCCCCAAACACATGGAAGAAGATCCTCTGGTCAAATGAGACAAAAACTGAACCTTATGGCCATCATGGGAAATGCCACGTGTGGCACAAACCCAACACCCTGAGAACACCATCCTTACAGTGAAGCATGGTGGTGGCAGCATCATGCTGTGAGGATATTTTTCATCTACAGGGACAGGAAACCTGGTCAGGACTGATGGAAAGATGGATGGCGCTAAATCCAGGGTAATTCTGGAGGAAAACCTGTCTGAGTCGGCCAGAGGTTTGAGACTGGGACAAAGGTTCACGTTCCAGCAGGACAATGACCCTAAACATACTGCTAAAGCTACACTGGAGTGGTTTAAAAGGAAACATTTAAATGTCTTGGAATGGCCTAATCAAAGCTCAGACCTCAATCCAATTGAGAATCTGTGGCATAACTTGAAGATTGCTGTACACCAACACAACCCATCTAAGCTGAAGCAGTTTTGCCTTGAGGAATGGGCAAAAATCCCAGTGGCTAGATGTGCTAAGCTAATAGAGACATAGCCCAAGAGACTTGCAGCTGTAATTGCAGCAAAAGGTGGCTCTACAAAGCGTTAACTTTGAGGAGGGTGAATATCTATGCACACTACAGATCTGTTTTTTTTTTTTTAAATCTTGTGTCACAATAAAAAAAAAAAAAAAGTGCAACTTTAAAGTGGTCGGCATGTTGTGTAAATCAAATGGTGCTAACCCCCCAAAAATCCATTTTAATTCCAGATTGTAATGCGACAAAACAGGGCAAACACCAAGGGGGATGAATACTTTTTCAAGGCACTTTATATTACATATACATAGAGGGAGAGAGATACACAGATAGGCTGTTTTACATCCCATCCCTAATTCATCCAGTATCCAACCAATATTAACATAAAACGTTGGATTCGTCATCAGAGGGAAGAAAGAATGAGAGCCTGATCCGATTCTGGACTAAATGTAGCCTGATATATGGTAGAATTGCTTACAGCACTAAGGAACCTAAAGTTACATAACAAGTAGGTCACAGAGTGATCATGTTGAGTGGAAACTGCAAACTAGGCCTGAGCCATATGACAAAAACCTATCACCATACTTAATCACATTTCTATGATACACGGCATGAATCACAATACACGGGTCTGCTAACTGGTTGGTGAAGTAGGGGATAATGTACAGTGAGCCAGACATCATCACAAAGAAACCCTGATGCAGGACCATGATGCGAAGTGGAAGGGGGTTGAACGACTCTGAAGGGGCTCATTTTGCAATAATGACTGGCTCACTGTCCATTAGTGCACTTAATTACACATCTACTTGCTATAGAAATCAATACTTTGACACGAAATATTGATTTAAAAAAAAATTATTGTATTGCTTCCACTAATGTCGCGGTCCATAGCAACAGTTGGTTATCCAGAATTAACAGATTGTAGAATGCCATGACTGACCAATCAGAAACGAGTATCATTTCAAGGATCTGGTGAAGAGAGGTATAAAATGTGGAACAGACGTGCAGTTACAAGAAAATAATCAACTTCGGGTTGGGAACAGCAGCTCTGCTTTGTCTCAGGTCTCACCACACCACCCCAACACTGATTACTTTCTGATAACAGCAAACCCAATCATGTGCTGTTCACGACTTAAGGTCTACATAACACTGAAAAGGACCAAAAAAAAAAAAAAAAGTTTTAAAGCTCGACGGCCTTTCCATTTAATAAAATCGGTGGAATTTAGTTACCTGTGAAATTTGGTCATGATGATGTATGTTGATTTCTGTAATATCTCACAAACTCATCAGGCCATTCTGTGGCTGGGAAGTTATTTAATTTCAGGGGATTCCAGAGCAAATTATGTGCGTGAAATCACTTGCTTCGTGCAGTCAAGCAGACAGAGGAAGTCCATGTGCGTATGCGCAGGCTTCCCTTTGACCGTGCACTGACCGTTCCATCATCCTGTTGCTAAACGAACAGCTGATCACACCGCGGTGCTCGCTGAGCGCCGACATTTATTAGTTTGGTCCTGCGTTTCCTTTCCTTCGCAGCATAACGTCTTAATTTTTTCGCGGTGCAGTTTCCATCAAATCCTGCGCTCTGATTGGCTGGAGAGTTACGGACCCCGGTTATGGACCTCTGGCAACTCGCTCATTCACAACAACAAACATAGTAGCAATTTTTGTCAACATTTCTCTTTTTTTTTTTTTTTAAATAAGATTATCAAAAATATTATAAATTTTTGCCAGCATTTCTCAGGAGAATAGCATTAATTTTACAGCATGGATAGCGCTAACGACAGTGTTCACAGCGAAAGCGAGTTTTACTCCCCTGAGGAAGAAGAAATAAAAGAAAACATTTCAGGAGAAAGCTAAAAACCTCTAACTTGCTAACGCCGAGCAAAAACATGGCTGAATCCTGAATGACTCCTATTTGTATAAACAGGGGACAACATAGGTGGCAAAATGTAGTTTTTTTTTCCTGCCATGGAAGTGCACTTGTATTCCGAGGAGGAAGCCATTTGCATTACAGCCGTGAATGAGGATTCAAAATGGCGGCTCGGCTCGGTTTTCCCTTCTGGGCGCTCTTGTTTTCTGTTAGAATTTGGTAAAGAAAAAAATAAATATATTATTTACCAGCTTAAGGTCAGTCCGTATGGTGAAATACCGTGACCTCGGCCTTGAATACGGACCTCGGCCCAGAGGGCCTCGCTCAGTACTTTCAAGACCTCGGTCACGGTATTTCACCATACGGACCTCCCAGCTGGTCGATAACATATTTCTTCTCACTTTCCGTTACTGTAATCGGTCTTCCACGTTTCATTCGCACACTCACATCCTCCATTTTCCTCTCCTGTTTCAAATTTGTATCCCACAACGCCTTACGTGAACGGGGAAAGCCCACCATGTGATGCATGACGTAGTATCTTGAATTGGGTCACGGTGAAGCAAGAAATAATAGTGGAGAATTTAAGGCCATGTGGCCTTAAATTCATTAATTGTTCTGTTAGGAAAAAAAAACTAATAAAATTGCAAATCTGTGATTCGAATTCAGTACCTTTTGGTCCACGAAAAAATAACTGGGTGTCAGGGATTTTATTTATTTATTTTTTTATGACCTACACTTGAAAACTCTGAAAGGCAGTCTACCTTTAAAGATTCTATTTTAAAAAAATGTAGTACGAGATAATTTATCACAATATATCAACATCACCCAAGCCACCTTCAAATGGAAAAGGTGATTCAACACAATATCATGTCCATTTTATTGTGAACACCACGGGACGTTCAGAACCGTGTTGTCTTGTTATCGAGAAACCATGAACTCCTCTGTAGGAAAACTAAAAGCTCCAGTTCCAGCTTCACCTCAGACTGTTAGACAGTACTGACACTGGAGACTCCTTCTGTAAATGTTAAACTTCTGCTTACAGTATACCTCACTATATCAAGAACTACTTTTTTCTTTTTAAATCCGTCCCTGTGAATGAATTGTTACTATAGAAATGATGTATTAGAACAAGTGCATGAATACAACGCTGTGTTTTGTAGCAGCGCCACTGTCAAAGCTGCTGTTAGAGATAATCAATCAACCTTCCGACTCACCAGAACCCCAGCAGTATGGACTCAATTTTGTGCCAAAATGTTCATACTATACTTTTGAAATATCAAACAAAAACGATAAATCAAAATTCAAAAAAAAAAATTTTTTTTTTAGACTGGCAAACAAATTGTGTAATCGTGCAAAATATCAGTCTATTACTCTTCAGAAACCTTTTATTTTTGTTCCGCGTCTTTTTCAGTTTTGTTTGACGTAATTTATTTCGGTTGCGATTCCAGCTTTCTCGTTTGCGCTGCCTGACTTTTTGCTTGCAGTTTTGGCACAAACTTCACGTGTGGGTGGGCTGTCCAGGAATGCATTCCCATTGGCTAACTTGCGTTTGACTGACAGCTACGCTCGGCCATTCCCCGGAGGCTGTTGCGGCCATTTCCGACTCGGATTCTGGCGGACTGTTTGACGAGTGACCGATCCATTGAATTAATGATATTGAATTAATCCACTTTGTTGAATTAATTCAATATCATGGTCGCCACTGAAGTCCACTCGATCCTTGTTTACCGTCAATGGATCGGTCACTCGTCAAACAGTCCGCCAGAATCCGAGTAGGGAATGGCTGAGCGTAGCTGTCAGTCAAACGCAAGTTAGCCAATGGGAATGCGTTCCTGGACAGCCCGCCCACACGTGAAGTTTGTGCCAAAACTGCAAGCAAAAAGTCAGGCAGCGCAAACGAGAAAGCTGGAATCGCAACCGAAATAAATTACGTCAAACAAAACTGAGAAAGACGCGGAACAAAAATAAAAGGTTTCTGAAGAGCAATAGACTGATATTTTGCACGATTACACGAATAATTTGTTTGCCAGTCTAAAAAAAAATTGACTTTTTTTTTAAATTTTGATTTATTGTTTTTGTTTGATATTTCAAAAGTATTGTATGAACATTTTGGCACAAAATTGATTCCATACAGCAGCACTGTGGTATACTTGTGGGTTGTTTTTTTTTTTTTTTTGGGGGGGGGGGGGTCGGGGGAATAATCATCATCATCCCAGTGTAAAACAGAAGTGGGTTCTACTCAACATCCAAAAGTCAATATACAAGAGGATTAATAGCATCTGAATGCAAAGAGAGCCATGTGGCCCGATGAACACTCCTCTGGCGTCTGCACTAACACACGACCTCAAAAAGATGACGGATGAGAGGAAGACGAGCTTGAAGTCTCAGCCTCGAGCAGTTCTGCTCTGATAACCCTGCCAAGTGCCAACGCGTGTTAACTGCAAAGCCGCTGCTGATAACAGGATTTTTAATTGTCCTTTTGATCCCTTACACAGCATCTTTTAATCGGATCTGGAGTTAAGCAGCCGAGGCACATGTACTGTGGGGCTTAAGGCGATATCAGGAGCTGGTGATGCTCTTGAGGGAGAGCTGCTCTTTGTGGGCCACCAGTTAAATCCTCTTACACCACAGCACGACTGAATTGTGGATTCTGATTGGTCACCAAGCTGTTGATTATTTTTCGAGAACAGCAGCAAATAACAGGTTTCTATTAACACGCGTATTCGGAGATGCTTTCGTGTCTATAGTACCAGCTCATACTTTGTACAGTAAGCGTGGAGGTGGTGAAGTGTTCTGTGAAGGGAAGGAGTCTCCAGTGTCAGCGCTTTGGAACAGCCAGAGGGAAAACTGGAACAAAAGTTTTCAGACACGTATTCAGGACAGAGGAGGAGTTTACACTTTATAGCTACTTGGTGAAGACATGACGAGCTGCATTTTTCCCTTATTCTTGGGTTTCGGTCATGTGACTTTTCTTAGTGATTTCACTTCCGGTAAAACCAAACCAAAACGCCTGCCGTAGCGCAGACACCTAGCGATGAGTTATCAGAGTACGCTCGTAATCTAGAAGCCACGTCTGGCTTTAGATCTATTCAGGAGATTGCTGTGTGCAATGGAATCGACCCCTACAGTCTGGGAAAGAAGGATTTGTCATACGAGCTCGAAAACAACCCTTCAGTCGAGTTCCCCGACATCTCGAACTATCTGGTGTTGCAGACGGCCTTCTACACCGCAAAACAGATGAAAGCGTGGAAGAGTACGGAGGCTTACAACCTTTTTATATGTGGCTGGGTAAAGGACCTCGCTATCAAGTCACTGCCCAATCAATCCTGGATTGTTTTTGCCCGTGTAAGCGTTTTTAAGCTTTTCGTTCACGTCTTTACAACGAAGCGCTGCAAGTTGAATGTCAACAAACAGTTGGCTTGATTCTCACTCGTGTTGGCTCTTATCTCTCAGGTAAATCATTCACAAAGATCATCAGAAACCCCTTTAATGGGATAGTTCGGGATTTTTGACATGAATCTGTATGGCATCCCCATCAATAGTGTCGTGCAAACACACTGACTTACCCCTGACAGCATCCTGCGAGTCCAGTTCTTGTCCAGTTTTGGTCCAGACGAAAGTAGTCCGGCAAGTTTGTTGGGGTCACGAAAGTAAAACGTTTTTCGTCTCAAAACAGTATGTGTTCAAAAGAGTGATATATTTGCATCACAAAACCGTTGCCAAATAAAAAGTCAGACCTCGAAATCGCTTGGCACTATTTTCTCTCCCTTCTTATCACTGCGCGCTGCCGCCAGGTGACAGCCACGGCTGTTTCATTCATTGTTGACTGCTGGCAAAGTTAGCGACAACATGTCTGACTACGACAGCGACGTTGAAAACATTGACTTCATCTCACAGCCAAAGGATATCTTTATGAACCCGAATATACAGATGAAGAAATTCGCCAGATGGAGTTAGAACGGGCAGAGAGAGAAAGGGTGGACAGAGAAGTGGAAGAAGGTGAAGCTGGAGCCGCAGCTGGAGCAAGTGCGCACCATTTTCACAAATATATTATTGTATAGGTGATAGAAGGTGATAAATTTGTCGCTGTTCTTGCTCTCAAATTAGCTTGTTAGCGCCGCTGATCTGAACTCCTAATCACTGCCAAACAATGGGAAAGGTGTTGATTCCTGCGCAGATGTCAACATGACAGCGCGCAGTGATACCGACGGAGACAAAATATAGCGCCAAATAATTGCGAGGTCTGACTTTTTATTTGGCAACGGTTTTGTGATGCAAATATATCACTCTTTTGAACACGTACTGTTTTGAGAAGAAAAACGTTTTACTTTCGTGACCCCAACAAACTTGCCGGACTACTTTCGTCTGGACCAAAACTGGACAAGAACTGGACTCACAGGATGCTGTCGGGGGTAAGTCAGTGTATTTGCACGACACTGTAGACAGGGATGCCATACAGATTCATGTCAAAAATCCCAAACTATTGCTTTAAAGACCTGGATCTTAGTTAAACAAGACGGAGAAGTGATCACGGCGCATTGTAACTGTACAGCTGGGGAAGAATTTTGTCGCGACCTTCATGCATATGGACTTTGTGAGGAGTAAACAAAGAAACCGCTGGGGACTTTAGCGCTTTGTGACTAAGAAAAGTACCGTAAAATAACGACATGTAGCAAGAAAAATGCTTGGAAAACACTAAGGAGAGCTGAGAGGGAGATACAAACCTTTCACCAAGTGATCACTGCAAACTCGAGCATGCTTCGATTTCAGTGAGAGGCTCAAAAGCCACCTTTCTCGACGTCTTTTTGTGAAATCCTGTGTTCATTCACCCTTTTTTATTAGTTCACGGGGAACCCTGAAGAAACTTATTAGTTTCACGGTTTGATCGATTCGAACCTAAAACAACGCAAGCGTAAGGCATTTTTCACGCGAGCAATGCACCTTCTCCATACAAACGCTTTGTCAACTGAGCTTTGGTAGACCACCAGCTAAAGTTCTGAATAACTAATGAGGTGGATGTGACGTCACGTGAAACCCAAGAATTAACTCCCCCCCCCCAAAAAAAGGGGGGGGGGGTTAATGCTGGCAAGGGAACAACTGTTTAGAGCTGAATATTGTTTTTATAGGAAAATCATCAACCCCGGAGTGTTGACTTCCTCCCACCACCCCATGATTGATCATTTTCCTCTCGCAGCATGCCTGCAAGCGTTTATTCCTTAACCATCAAATAAGAAAAAGATGCCTTGTGATTTTACAGGGTTTCCCCAGGTTTGACCACCATAAATTTAAGACCTTTTTAAGACCACTTAAATGAGAATTAAGACCTACATCGCAGCCATTATGCGGTCGTAGAACACCAGATCAAATTCCCAATCATGACAAATGTTTCAAGTAAAAATACTTTTATTATAAAAGTTATATACTTAAAAGTCATTAAGTGCATTGCTTGTCAAATCTTCACATTCAAGACAAGCAAGACCGAATTTTGTTATGTAAGACGTTTTGTTTTTTCCACAGGAGAATGTTGTAGCGACTTCCGAGTCTGGGAACACAGCCTTAAAGAGTTCGCTTATGCCCTCATTCGAGCTGTACGAGTGGTGTTCCGTAATTGTTTTTAAAATCCAGAGCACCTCTGCCCGAAGTGTCAGGGTTCCACCGACACCCATCATGCCACTGCTCGGCCCTTGTGTTGTTGCTAGCCTTGCCGATGATGTCTGGCTTGGCTGATGCTGCTGACGTTCGACAGTGGTGCTAGTGCCAACTCCAGGTGCATTCGGAGATTGAACCGTGCAGAACTGAGCGATGGGCTGGTGGCGGTGGAGGGCAGATGCAATGTGCTTTGAGCTCTTCATGTGAGACTCTAAAGCGAAATGACCTATAGTGGACAACTTGAAGGTCTTTCGACAAACACAGCATCTTGCTTCAACGTCGCTTCCAGGAACCTCCCTCACCCAATCACGATATCTTTCATCTGAAAGCCACTGCTGATTAAAACGACACTTCCCCATGCTGCGATTCGCGGAGTCTCCTCTCCACCACGGACTCCGACGATTGCGCCGGCGCGAAAATGTATCAATATTGTTCCTTTCTTTGCGCATACTCCAAGAAATTCACTGATGTTACGCAAAACCCACGTTTTCACATCGTAGAATAGTATGAGTAAATTTAAGACCTTTGTTTAAAAAATTAAGACTTGGGCAAAGCAATTTAAGACTTTTTAAGGCCTTAATTTTGGAATATTAAATATAAGACTTTTTTAAGACTTTTAAGATCCAGCGGCTACCATGTTTTAGGTCGTATCAGGTCAGCTTGAGCTGACAGTCTTCCCTCATGTTTTCTACTGACTCACAATTTGTACTTTCAGTACTTCAGGGTTGGACACATGCAGATATTATACACAGATCGATATTTGGACATGAACAAAGCTCGTTATAAAATTAAATGAGCAGACATTCCTTTATTAATCTGATTCAAATCCATGATGGCCTTCGCAGTGTTCTGCTGATACAGTGAGATCGATGCATGCTCTCAAGAGTGGACGGCAGGAGATACAAAATGGCACAACACACTCCAGGCTCCACTGCCTTTGCCGAGCCTCGAGTCGCTCAGAGGTTCAACTTGATTCTTTTTTGTGCGTGTTGAATTCTGCACCCTGAATAGGCCATTTGCAGGAATTGGTCACGTGTCAATTTTCCCCATTGCATTAAGCCCGTGGTGGGCAAGCTAACTTGACATTCCTTGACCAACCATGAGAGTTTGACTGGCGATGCGAAGCGATCCATTTCTAGAATAGCTGTTTTTACCTTTTCTACTGTCTTTTTTTTACCTGAATTTTCGTTTGCACTTGGAAAAAGTTTGTGGTTTTAACTTCTGTCGTAAGTTAAAGCGAATCGCTGGGGAATAAATCTGCTTCTTATCGGCTAAAAACACACCTACAGATATCTCTATTTATTTTCAACAATCTTCACACATTAAGCGAATGATAAAAGGCAGAAAAGGAGAAATTATAAGTTATAAACATACCTGAGAAATCCGCCATTTCGCACGTGAATTTCTTTCGGCGGCGACCGACTTGAGTCCAAAAAACTCTCTTTTATGGCCAGCGATTTGCTTTAACTTACAACAGAAGTTAAAACCACAAACTTTTTCCAAGTACACACGAAAATTCGGGGCATTAGAAAAGGTAAAAACAGCTATTCTAGAAATGGATCGCTTTGCATCGCCAGCCAAACTCTTATGGTTGGTCAAGGAATGTCAAGTTAGCTTGCCCACCACGGGCTTAATGCGATGGGGAAAATTGACACGTGACCAATTCCTGCAAATGGCCTATTTGAGCACTGAAATCAGCACCTTGAACACAGGTTTCTGACTTTCTGAAAACTGAATTACTTGATCTGAAATTGTGAACACAAACACATTTTAACACACAGACTTTTTTTTTTAAACCTGGATTTGAAAACATGATACTCTGAACACTGGAAAAAAAAAAGATAACTTGAGTTCTGGGGATGTTCAAGGAAAACGTTGGGATGTTTTTTCCCCTGGACCCCATTTTCCCATCTCTTTGGGTCCGAATATTTACTCAGGACAAAAATGCTTGCAATCAGTCCATTGTTGAGTTGGAACACTATAACCAGCAACTGCAAAATGGCAATACAATGCAGTGTTTCCCACAGACCAGGTAGCAATTTGTGGTGCTCCACTGTGCTGATGAGGGAATCGTGCGCGGTGGTGTCGTGGCGGTCGGTGGAGTCGGTCATTGGGGTGTATGCAAAGTGTTTACAGTGGGCGGTGTTCAAACAGAGTATTTTTCTTCAGAGTCACTTGCTGGGACTATTTTAAAGCGACAAGAAGCATTTGAGATTATTCAGTTCAATCTAAATTCTTTTAAGTTCTTTAAGAGAAGATAGCTAAAACAATTTTTACCAGAACCCTGCCTGGTTTCATTCCTCGACCCAACTTTACATTACAGGGCAGGCCATTAGTTTGCTGGGCTTGATGCTGGTGGAAAACCTGTCTTTTAAATTTATGAAAATTACTCACCAAAATTGAAGTTTAGTTTTTACCTTAGTTTTTTGCCTTTTTGCCGACAATCTTTCAATCATTCTTTAGTTGACATTCAAGGAATAAATTGCAAAAAACAAGCTAGAGGTTTTTATTTAAAATATTGAACTCAACACTTACCTCAACCAATACTAAAATGAAATAAATAGTATAATGTAACAACAAAATAATAATAAAATATCATAATTAGATGTAAAAAACCACTTAAGGTAACACCAAGGCAACTAACAATAATGAAAAAGCATTACCCTAATTGGTGCAAAGCATGCATGCCCTATCAGAACATTTAATTCTGTGTGGCTTCCTGAAAAAAAAAAAAACTCAAGTGCCCTATCGTAAGGGAAGTCATTGGGTTCGGGACCATTCATGGAGATTCGTAAGCAGGCTGCCAGGTGTTCCCCCTGGAGCCTATTCCTGAGGTCTGTTTTAATCTTTGGATAAAAAAGTACATTTTCTTCATCAAAGCACTAAAAATTTCTATTACATCAAACAAACATACAAAGGAATACTGAATTTCTATGTGCTTACCCTAGTCATAGCTGAGAAATCCCGCTCGCAATTCTACTTCGCCAATAAAGCTAATAAAGATCTCATCTCATTATCTGTAGCCACTTTATCCTGTTCTACAGAGTCGCAGGCAAGCTGGAGCCTATCCCAGCTGACTACAGGCGAAAGGCAGGGTACACCCTGGACAAGTCGCCAGGTCATCACAGGGCGCTAATAAAGATGTTTCTTAAAATATTCAGATTTTATGCTTCAGACAGCATCAACTAGGCATCCCTGCGAGTATAACGTTTTATTTAGGCTAGTGGGAAATCCTTATTTATTGTGAATGTCAAGCCATTGTTAATAAACTTGCATGAATGCTGAAGCGGGATAAACGGGATAATGCAATAAGGCCGGTTCCTCGCGTCAAGCTGCTACTGTATGCATCAAAATTGGTTTATAGCCTGACTCAGGGATGTCCGTTTCCTGTAAGCCAAGAAGGCTATGATAAAGCTCATCACGAGCACGACGTAGGTTACCTTTTAAAATAAGGGGTCGGAAGGCGAATCGGGAAGGCTGCGTTATTTTTAATTAGCCTAACAGGCCTACTTGCAGTCCTGGTATATGCGCAACGGCAGGCCTGTGTACACGCCCCTCCGTCTCTGTGTGTGGGGGGGTGTGCGCGTGGGCGAACGAGGAGAAAGAGCACTATGAATGAATGGAATGATACGCAATGGAATTTTTTTTTTCTTCAAAATCGCGAGTCTGATTGTGTGGCGATAGGAATCCATTGTGGCGCTGCACCACACAATGGTCTATGTATGGGAAACTCTGCAATGCAATTCTATGGGGCAAACACCCGAATCAAACTAAACCGTGCGTTTTTGTCACTGATGGGCTCTCAGAGGTAGAAGTCACGCAGAATTTGTCAAGAAGTCTAAATCCAAGGTAATGCATGAATATTTAGCTGATTAAGACAATATGAAGGAGTGTCTGACAAGATGCAAAGGATTCCTTTTGGAAACATTAGAACACTTTATGAGCCTGTCAGCGGTTTACTTTGACGTGGTTGCTTTTCCGCGTCAAATTACATTTTATTGCTCTTTTGCGGTTATAGTGTTCTAACTCAATACCGGATCGATTTCAATCCTCGTAAATATCTGGGCCCACTGAGATGAGAAAACAGGGCCCCAAACAAACAAACAAATAATACAGGTGTGTGGTTTCCAGACTAATATTTCGATACTATGAACGCACTGCTCTTTAATTTTCAAGATTAAGAATTCAATTGCTTTTAAAATTGAGATCTGTCACTTTTTTATTGACAAATAATGAGAACAGGAAAAACAAGAGTGCTTGGAGAGCACAATATCCCCCGCTCGCAACTCAGCCATAACTCTGGTAAAATGCGACTGCACTGAACGAAATTGCAATATGCGTATAAACGACATATAACAAAATATCCTGCCAAGTTCCGTGAAATTCCTCCAAAAATTGACAGAGGAGTTGATTTCAGAAGGTGAGTACCCTTCCCGGGACAGACGGATAAACAGATGTTGCTCCAACACAATCCCCCTTTGGGCCTTTCGGCCAGCGGGGGATAAAAACCGTGAGGGAAGTTGATTTCAGAAAGCAAGCACACCTTGATGAAACTGCTAAAGTACAAGTTTGTTAATAATCAAGGGCAGAACTCTGGTCAAATTTGCCCAAATGAATCCAAATTTCAATATGTGTATAACTGTCATATAACAAAGCCTTCTGCCAAGTTTGGTGAAATTCCTCCACAAATTGTAAGAGGAGTTGATTTCAGAAGAACGTACACCCTCATGAAATTGCCAAATTCTAATTTAACAAAGGGCTGTAACTCTGGTAAAATGTGACTGAAGTGAACGAAATTGCAATATGCGTATTACCGACATATAACAAAAGTATCGTGCCAAGTTTGGTGAAATTCCTCCAAAAATTGTGAGACGAGTTGATTTCAGAAGGTGAGCACCCTCTCTGGGACAGACATCACCACGACACAATCCCTCTTCAGGCCTTTCAGCCAGCAGGGGATTAAAAAAAAATTATATATATATATATATATATATATATATATATATATATATATATATGAGAAGGGAAGGAACTGCTCATGATCCGAGGCATACCACTTCATCTTATGGTGTCAGCAGGTACAGTATGGCTGCCAATGGAACAGATTCCCTTGCATGTATTGATGTGACTGCTGACAAAAGCAGCAAGATGAATTCTCAAGTGTACAGAGCTACAGTATATATTATCTGCTAAGATTCAGCCAAATGTCTCGAAACTCACTGGAGCGCTTCAGAGATCAGGCAGACCCGAAGCATAGTTCAAAAGCAACAAGCCTTTTTTAAAGGGAAATGAGGAGAATGCTCTACAATGGCCAAGGCAATCACCTGACCTGAATTGAACTGAGCACGTGTTCCACTTGCTGAAGGCGAAACACCACAACAACAAGCAGGAACCGAAGACCGCTGCAGTAAAGGCCTGGCAGAGCATCGCCAGGAAAGAAACCCAAAGTCTGCCGATGTCTCTGGGTTCCAGACTTCAGGCAGTCATCAGTCAGGCAACCAACTATTAAAAATATCAACTTCATTTCTAATTATGTCCAATTACATTTGCTCCCCTGAAAAGGACCACATTCCGTCTATATAGTGGGGTAATTCCTACACTGTTGACCCGATTTAGCTGTAAATTAAACTGAACATCCTATATATTGGGCTAAACAGCAAAAATAACTTTGTTGATGCCAAAATAGCTACTGACCTGTCTGTATTACGTGCTTATGAGGTGACCAGTATTCCAATTTGTGTTTTTTATATAGACATACACACACACACACACATATACACACATACATTATTTTATATTTATATATATATATATATATATATATATATATATATATACACACGGAGTGCAGAATTATTAGGCAAGTTGTATTTTTGAGGATTAGTTTTATTATTGAACAACAACTATGTTCTCAATCAAACAAAAAGACTCATAAATATCAAAGCTGAATATGTATGGAAGTTAGAGTGGGGTGTTTTTAGTTTTGGCCATTTTAGGAGAATATGTATGTGTTCAGGTAACTTTCACTGTGCAGAATTATTAGGCAACTTAATAAAAACCAAATGTGTAGCCATTTCACTTATTTATTTTCACCAGGTACACTGATATGACAACTCCAGATTTGCAAATAAACATATCTGACATTCAAACACAAAACAAAAACAAAATCAGTGACCAATATAGCCACCCTTCTTCATGAGGACGCTCAAAAGCCTTCCATCCATAGATTCTGTCAATTTCTTTATCTGTTCACGACCAACATTGTGTGCAGCAGCAACCACGGCCTCCCAGACGCTGTTCAGAGAGGTGTACTGTTTTCCCTCTTTGTAGACCTCACATTTTATAATGGACCACAGGTTCTCTATGGGGTTTAGGTCAGGTGAACAAGGGGGCCATGTCATTATTTTTTTCACCTTTCAGACCTTTACTGGCTAGCCACGCAGTGGAGTATTTGGACGCATGAGATGGAGCGTTATCCTGCATGAAAATCATGTTCTTCTTGAAAGATGCTGACTTTTTCCTATACCACTGCTTGAAGGTTTCTTCCAGGAACTGGCAGTAGGTCTGGGAGTTGAGTTTGAGTCCATCCTCAACTCAAAAAGGTCCAACAAGCTCGTCTTTGATGATACCAGCCCATAGCAGTACTCCACCTCCACCTTGCTGGCGTCCGAGTCGGAGTGGAGCTCTGTGCCCATTACTGATCCAGCCACAGGCCCATTCATCTGGCCCATCAAGAGTCACTCTCATCTCATCAGACCACAGCACCTTAGAAAAATCAGTCTTAAGATATTTCTTGGCCCAGTCTTAACGTTTTATCTTGTGTGCCTTACTCAGTGGTGGTCGTTTTTCAGCCTTCCTTACCTTGGCCATGTCCCTCAGTATTGCACACCTTGTACTCTTTGACACTCCAGGAATGTTGCAACTCTGGAATATGGCAGAACTGGATGCTAATGGCTGCTTGTTAGCTTCACGCTTGATTTTCCGCAGATCATGTGCAGTTATTTTGCGCCTTTTTTTTCCCCACACGCTTCTTTCGACCCTGTTGACTATTTGCAATGAAACGCTTGATTGTTCGGTGATCACGTTTCAACATCTTCGCAATTTCAAGAGTGCTGCATCCGTCTGCAAGACATCTCACAATTTTATACTTTTCAAAGTCTGTCAGATCTCTCTTCTGACTCATTTTGCCAGAGGAAAAGAGGTTGCCTAATAATTATGCACACCTGATATAGGGTGTTGATGTCATTAGACCACACCCCCTCTCATTACACAGATGCACAGCACCTGATATACTTAATTGGTAGTAGGCTTTCAAGCCTAAACAGCTTGGAGTGGGACAACATGCATTAAAAGGATGTTGTGGTCAAAATACTCACTTGCCTAATAATTCTGCACTCAGTGTATATATATATATATATATATATATATATACATACACACACACACACACACACAATATATATATATATATATATATATATATATATATATATATATATATATATATACACACACATACACTATTTACCAGCTGGGAGGTCCGTATGGTGAAATACCGTGACCGAGGTCTTGAAAGTATTGAGCGAGGCCCTCTGGGCCGAGGTCCGTATTCAAGGCCGAGGTCACGGTATTTCACCATACGGACCGACCTTAAGCTGGTAAATAATATATTTATTTTTTTTCTTTACCAAATTCTAACAGAAAACGAGAGCGCCCGAAAGGGAAAACCGAGCCAAGCCGCCATTTTGAATCCTCATTCACGGCTGTAATGCAAATGGCTTCCTCCTCGGTATACAAGTGCACTTCCATGGCAGGAAAAAAACTACATTTTGCCGCCTATGTAGTCCCCTATTTATACAAATAGGAGTCATTCAGGATTCAGCCATGTTTTTGCTCGGCGTTAGCAAGTTAGAGGTTTTTAGCTTTCTCCTGAAATGTTTTCTTTTATTTCTTCTTCCTCAGGGGAGTAAAACTCGCTTTCGCTGTGAACACTGTCGTTAGCGCTATCCATGCTGTAAAATTAATGCTATTCTCCTGAGAAATGCTGGCAAAAATTTATAAGATTTTTGATAACCTTATAAATAAATCTTATTTTTAAAAAAAAAGATAAATGTTGACAAAAAATGCTACTATGTTTGTTGTTGTGAACGAGCGAGTCGCCAGAGGTCCGTAACCGGGGTCCGTACCGTAGAATACAGACCCGCTCGCCAGCCAATCAGAGCGCAGGATTTGTACTGTGAAAAAAACACAGTATTATGTACAACCCCGATTCCAAAAAAGTTGGGACAAAGTACAAATTGTAAATAAAAACGGAATGCAATGATGTGGAAGTTTCAAAATTCCATATTTTATTCAGAATAGAACATAGATGACATATCAAATGTTTAAACTGAGAAAATGCATCATTTAAAGAGAAAAATTAGGTGATTTTAAATTTCATGCCAACAACACATCTCAAAAAAGTTGGGACAAGGCCATGTTTCCCACTGTGAGACATCCCCTTTTCTCTTTACAACAGTCTGTAAACGTCTGGGGACTGAGGAGACAAGTTGCTCAAGTTTAGGGATAGGAATGTTAACCCATTCTTGCCTAATGTAGGATTCTAGTTGCTCAACTGTCTTAGGTCTTTTTTGTCGTATCTTCCGTTTTATGATGCGCCACATGTTTTCTATGGGTGAAAGATCTGGACTGCAGGCTGGCCAGTTCAGTACCCGGACCCTTCTTCTACGCAGCCATGATGCTGTAATTGATGCAGTATGTGGTTTGGCATTGTCATGTTGGAAAATGCAAGGTCTTCCCTGAAAGAGACGTTGTCTGGATGGGAGCATATGTTGCTCTAGAATCTGGATATACCTTTCAGCATTGATGGTGTCTTTCCAGATGTGTAAGCTGCCCATGCCACACGCACTAATGCAACCCCATACCATCAGAGATGCAGGCTTCTGAACTGAGCGCCGATAACAACTTGGGTCGTCCTTCTCCTCTTTAGTCCGAATGACACGGCGTCCCTGATTTCCATAAAGAACTTCAAATTTTGATTCGTCTGACCACAGAACAGTTTTCCACTTTGCCACAGTCCATTTTAAATGAGCCTTGGCCCAGAGAAGACGTCTGCGCTTCTGGATCGTGTTTAGATACGGCTTCTTCTTTGAACTATAGAGTTTTAGCTGGCAACGGCGGATGGCACGGTGAATTGTGTTCACAGATAATGTTCTCTGGAAATATTCCTGAGCACATTTTGTGATTTCCAGTACAGAAGCATGCCTGTATGTGATGCAGTGCCATCTAAGGGCCCGAAGATCACGGGCACCCAGTATGGTTTTCCGGCCTTGACCCTTACGCACAGAGATTCTTCCAGATTCTCTGAATCTTTTGATGATATTATGCACTGTAGATGATATGTTCAAACTCTTTGCAATTTTACACTGTCGAACTCCTTTCTGATATTGCTCCACTATTTGTCGGCGCAGAATTAGGGGGATTGGTGATCCTCTTCCCATCTTTACTTCTGAGAGCCGCTGCCACTCCAAGATGCTCTTTTTATACCCAGTCATGTTAATGACCTATTGCCAATTGACCTAATGAGTTGCAATTTGGTCCTCCAGCTGTTCCTTTTTTGTACCTTTAACTTTTCCAGCCTCTTATTGCCCCTGTCCCAACTTTTTTGAGATGTGTTGCTGTCATGAAATTTCAAATGAGCCAATATTTGGCATGAAATTTCAAAATGTCTCACTTTCGACATTTGATATGTTGTCTATGTTCTATTGTGAATACAATATCAGTTTTTGAGATTTGTAAAAGCATTTCTTTACAGACATGTAAAGAAATGCTGGAGACCAAAAATGGCTGAAAATAATGAAATTAAATGTTTCAACATTGAAAAAAAATACTATAAACAGTAAGCCATGATAAATGAAACAAAGTCAATATTTGGCACGAGGCGACCCTTTGCATTAAAAAAAAAAAAAAGTCATCGTCTTGGGTACAATGAGTGCAGCTTTATAAGGAAATGAGCTGCAGGATTGACTGAGTATCTTACAGAACCAGACACAGTTCTTCGGGACACTTTGTCACACTTGCTTCATTTTTTTCCCCCGTTTACGTCTGCGGTTGAGAGTACGCTGTGCGCATTTTGGTTACCGCTTCTCACTGGAGTTTTTCGTTTTTTTGTGTTTGTATAGTTTGATGTTTGAAAGTTTTGTCTGCCGGCTGTGGTGAAGCTCTGGACCCAGTTTTGGGCGTCGGTTTCCTTCAAGTCTTGGTGTGCCATGGGTGATGCCTGTGCTCCTTGCTATGGACTGCAGTGAGCTCGTTGCTCTTTTAACATTGGCGTTGTCCAGCGCTCCGTGCGGCACTTACTTTCGCGCACCTTTTGGGCAGACTGGGGGTAGCTACGGTACGTCACTAGAACTACATCCTGACCCTTTTTTGATTTGGTTGTTTTTTTTTTTTTTGGTAATTTGTAGTAACAACTTAAAGCTCAAAATTATCAGAGCAAACCGGATCTGCTATTGCCACCTACAGATGCGAATCACGGGCAATGACCAAGCAAATTGACAAGGTGATGGATGCATTTGAGATGTGGGCATACAGATGCTTGCTTAGAACCTCATGGAGAGAGCATCGAACCAGTGTTTGGGTTCTAGAAACGCTGAATACCAAGATGATGCTCCGAGAACGAACTGCGAAAAGAAAGACGGGGTTTTTTCAGCCATGCCGTCTGACATGAAAGACTAGAGAGAAAGTCATCGTCCAAGGAAAAGCACCTGGAAAGAGACGAAGGGGTCGACACCCCTACAAACGTGGCAACAAGACATCACTAAGTGGACACAAAAAAGCTTGGCGGAGGCATCAAGGATGGCACAAGATCGCAGAAAGTGGTGTGCTTTCAAAAAGACCACAGCAGCTCGTTTACGAGCCATCTGATCTCGAGTGCGAATTGTAAAGCGACCTTGGGTGTGAGAAAGGCACGATACTAGTCGAACTATTTAATTTTGCACCAAAACCCAGTAGCCTTCATTAGGGTTTCTTTTTTTTTTAATCTGAAAAAGTGGTCTCTTACCATATGCAATATGCTGCTCAGATCCCTGCAACATTTCATTTTGTGCTGGAAAACGAACGCTTGGGACTCTTAAAAATGTTTTCGGACTGACTTGATAATATCGAAGTCACAAAACAGAAATCGATAACATAAGTTTGTATGAAAAAAAATTTACAGTGCTTGAGACTGTTTTGTATTTCTGAGTGACGTTAGTGTGTGTGTGTTTCTTACCTTAAGCAACAGCTCCGTGACTTCGTAGTGGCCGTAAGAGCAGGCGTTGTGAAGAGGGACGAGGCCACTGAGCAGAAGAGAGAACACAGAGGGAAACCCCCAACATTTCCATTTCCACTTTACAACCCAGGCATTAAAACAAACAGCCCCGTTTACACCTCACGTTAACACAATCTGTATACGGACATAAATATCTGGCTAGCAAATGCTCTGACTGCGCTCACTGTCGCGTGTAGGTTTGGTAGGTCTCATCATCATGCCCTACGGCTAATAATCCAGGACAGATTATGGGAAATGAGCCAGTGATGGAGATGACGCGATATTTTATGCACAGGAAGGACCTTATTGCACAAAATCCGACAAACGTGCCTCCTAGGGCTTAGCGGTCACATGCGTGGACAGCACTTTATGGAAATTCGGAACAAGAATCCACATATGTGGACATACTTTTTCTCTAAAAGTACATCTTATCAAAAGATGATGCTTAGTTTTTATTCTGATCAGGTTCTAATAAGCCCAAATAGCAAAGAGAAATAAAAAATGCATGTAAAAAAAAAAAAAACAGCTTGGGCCTTAGGAGGATAAAACAAAACGGAAGTCGGGCCTGCAATAAACAGGTGACCGATATTCATCAGCACCGAGTTTAGATGGACAAAAAACGTCATCTGATGACTGAAGAAACAAAAAGGAACGTAGATTATGATAATCGGTTCTAATCCTTGACGGATGATAACAGGGGAAGGAATCCCCAAAAACCTCCACACGCACAACTTCATCCTGTTTGTTTCAAATATTCGTTTTCCTAAGAAAGAATACGTTTATAATTCTTGCCGAGATGATCATCCAGCCCGAATGTACACGCACTCGAGATGTGATGATGGGGAAATGAGTCAGACCAATCCTCTAATTTCGTTTAACAGGGTTGATACAAACAGTAAATGTAACAAACTAAATATATTTTCCTGGAGCAAGACGTCAGTGCATAATAAATCGCCCTGAAGCCGCTTTGCTGGTAAAGAGTTCTTATTGCTTCAAAGGTTCACTTTTCATGCGCTGCGTGACCAGATTTAAATCACCACTTAACCTGTTCACTGGCAAAACGGACGAATCAGAATAACAACGTGCGTGTATTGCACAGCCTTTATATTAGATACCTGCGTGCGTATACAAAGGGCTGCATGATGAATCGGGGCTCGACTCAGAATCGAGATCTGATGATTCTGCGACCAGTTTTCTTCGGAACAATACACTCACCAGCTACTTGATGAGAAAAGGTCAAAGGAACAAACCGACCAGACTGGTTCGAGCTAACAGAAAGTCGACAGTACGCACAAAACATGCTGAACACCTTGAAGCTATGGTACAGGCTCACCGAGATTAATAGATCTTCAATGAGCAGAGTCTGCTTGTTTAGTCATCAGAAATTTCATATTAAAACATTCTCACGTCTGGATCACTTTCTCGTGTCGCAATTTCAATCTGATTTTTTTTTTTTCATGTAGAATGAAGGTGAGTGTCGTGATATCTACCCCTTGTCCTTTGCGTGCACATCAGCACCATGCTGCAGGAGGAGCTGGACGATTCGGACTCTGTTGTATCCCGCTGCCAGGTGTAGTGGAGTCGACTGAAGGGGAGAGAGACAGAGAGAGAAGACAGTGGGGTTTTTAAATAAAATAAAACTCCAAAGTGCTGTAGATGTGAGCGTCAACTCCGACGCAAAGCAGCTCGGCATGAAATCACACTGAATGAGTTGAGACGGCTGTTACGGTGCAGTCTGGGGGCCAATTTCAGCAGCTGAACACACAAATAAAGCGGGTTTTCGGTCTCCCCGAGGAAGTCCAGTAACAAATAACCTCTGGCCATCGCTCCCTGGGCAAACTCGCTTCACGTTACTGCTTTCAATTGATTAAACTGCAGGCAATTCAGACTACAACCATGTTAGCAGCTGCTGCGCTGCAAATCGTTTATCCTTCGGTTTAATCGCTACATAAACTAATAGCTCGACTTTCAAAGCCATCCAAATTTAGCGGAAAAAAGAGTTCTCAAGAACGTCAATGTGCCGTGCTCCTGATTAACACACTGCTTTGGAAATAACTGGTGCAATCACAAAGCCTCGGCGAAAATATTCGCATGGACCTCAAAGTTAGAGGCGTGTTTGGATAATTAGACAAAATGTCTGACTTATTTCGTCGATCTTAAGACATGTCTTAAAGTCTCACTGAACCTACATTACCTGATGATTTAGCTCTTACTTTATCTCTACATAAAGAGAGTGATGCTTTATTCCTTTAGTCTGTCTCACCATCTGTGCGCACTCCTCAAACAGATCAGCTCTCAAAGATTCAGCCTTCATTCTTTTTATAGATTCCCCCCCAACGGCCAATTTCCACCTGCTAGACAGCTGTGCCCCATCACACGACAGCTACCAACCAGAAGGCATGCGATGCCAGCCACCCACATTTTCTTGAGCTGCTGCTCGTACATCGTCATCCTCACGTAATTGGCCCGCGTCGCTGTAATTTACAGAGCAGAGCGTATGCCAGCTCCCTCATCAGGTTTTGAACCTGGGTCTCTGGATAAGGCAAACACTTCTGTTGTGCCACTCAGGACCGCCTTCATTCTACAGTGGTGCTTGAAAGTTTGTGACCCCTTTAGAATTTTCTATATTTCTGCGTAAATATGACCTAAAACGTCATCAGATTTTCACTCAAGTCCTAAAAGTAGAGAAAGAGAACCTAGTTAAACAAATGAGACAAAAATATTATACTTGGTCATTTATTTATTGAGGAAAATGATCCAATATTACATATCTGTGAGTGGGAAAAGTATGTGAACCTCTAGGATTAGCAGTTAATTTGAAGGTGAAATTCGAGTCAGGTGTTTTCAGTCAATGGGATGACAATCAGGTGTGAGTGGGCACCCTGTTTTATTTAAAGAACAGGGATCTATCAAAGTCTGATCTTCACAACACATGTTTGTGGAAGTGAATCATGGCACGAACAAAGGAGATTTCTGAGGACCTCAGAAAAAGCGTTGTTGATGCTCATCAGGCTGGAAAAGGTTACAAAACCATCTCTAAAGAGTTTGGACTCCACCAATCCACAGTCAGACAGATTGCGTCCAAATGGAGGAAATTCAAGACCATTGTTAGCCTCCCCAGGAGTGGTTGACCAACAAAGATCACTCCAAGAGCAAGGCGTGTAATAGTCGGCGAGGTCACAAAGGACCCCAGGGTAACTTCTAAGCAACTGAAGGCCTCTCTCACATTGGCTAATGTTAACGTTCATGAGTACACCGTCAGGAGAACACTGAACAATGGTGTGCATGGCAGGATTGCAAGGAGAAAGCCACTGCTCTCCAAAAAGAACATTGCTGCCCATCTGCAGTTTGCTGAAGATCACGTGGACAAGCCAGAAGGCTATTGGAAAAATGTTTCGTGGACGGATGAAACCAAAATAGAACTTTTTGGATTAAATGAGAAGCGTTATGTTTGGAGAAAGGAAAACACTGCATTCCAGCATAAGAACCTTATCCCATCTGTGAAACATGGTGGTGGTAGTATCATGGTTTGGGCCTGTTTCGCTGCATCTGGGCCAGGACGGCTTGCCATCATTGATGGAACAATGAATTCTGAATTATACCAGCGAATTCTAAAGGAAAATGTCAGGACATCTGTCCATGAACTGAATCTCAAGAGAAGGTGGGTCATGCAGCAAGACAACGACCCTAAGCACACAAGTCGTTCTACCAAAGAATGGTTAAAGAAGAATAAATTAATGTTTTGGAATGGCCAAGTCAAAGTCCTGACCTTAATCCAATCCAAATGTTGTGGAAGGACCTGAAGCGAGCAGTTCATGTGAGGAAACCCACCAACGTCCCAGAGTTGAAGCTGTTCTGTACGGAGGAACGGGCTAAAATTCCTCCAAGCCAGTGTGCAGGACTGATCAACAGTTATCGGAAATGTTTAGTTGCAGTTATTGCTGCATAAGGGGGTCACACCAGATACTGAAAGCAAAGGTTCACATACTTTTGCCACTCACAGATATGTAATATTGGATCATTTTCCTCAATAAATAAATGACCAAGTATAATATTTTTGTCTCATTTGTTTAACTGGGTTCTCGTTATCTACTTTTAGGACTTGGGTAAAAATCTGGTGTTGTTTTAGGTCATATTTATGCAGAAATATAGAAAATTCTAAAGGGTTCACAAACTTTCAAGCACCACTGTAGTACTGCAATCTATGCCAGTGTGCTCATCGTGTAGATTACAACAGATAGGCAGCTAATGTAATTTACCTCGAAAGTAATGTCTATAGTCCCAGCTGATGAGGGGATTCAGGAACACACCACTGAATATTATAGGGCCAAAGTCATATTAGAAATCAAAATTCAACCTAATCAGCCACAACGTTATACAGCATACCAGCAGCATGATGAGTCACTCATCTGCCTGGCAACAATAAAAAAAAAAATAATCATAATGTGAGCACAACTCACCAGGTTACAGCCACATGCATTAAAATCAAGTTTATTGCCAAGTACATTTCCACATTCATCTATAGTGCCCAGGAAGTGAAAATACTCCACAGACGTTACTGGTGAGTCCAAGAGGGTGATGGAGGAGGGTGTGGCAGAGCTCCTCCTCAAGTCTACAATCATCTCTACTGTCTTTAGAGCATAAAGCTCCAAGTTGTTCCGCCTGCGCCAGGACACCAGATGGTCAATCTCCCACCTGCAGGCAGACTCATCCTCAGAGAAGAGTCCAATGAGGTGGTGGTGCCTGCATACTTGGGTTGTTGTTTCTGGTGCTGATGGTTCGTGAGTCAGAGACGCGTTTTCCCAGTTTCACATGCTGCTTCCTGTCAGACAGGAAGTCAGTGATCCACTTGCAGGTGGAGTCAGGCACACTCAGCTGAGAGAGCTTGTCCTGCAGAAGAGCCGGGATGATGGTGTTGAAGGCGGAAGTGAAATGCACAAACAGGATCCTAGCATAGGCTCCGGGGGGAGTCCAGGTGCTGGAGAACGAAACGAAGAGCCATGTTGACAGCATCGTCTGCAGATCTGTTGGGCCTGTAAGCGAACTGCATGGGGTCCAGAAGCAGGTCAGTGATGGCTCTGACATGGTAAAGCACAAGGTGCTCAAAGGATTTCATAACCACAGAAGTCAGGACAACTGGTCTGTAGTCATTTAGTCCTGTGACCCTTGGCTTTTTGGAGACTGGGATAATGGTGGAGGCCTTGAAGCAGGCTGGCACGTCTTCAGTGACGTGTTGATGTCTGAACACCGGACACAGCTGATCAGCACAGTGCTTCAGGGTAAATCGTGAGACCGAGTCGGGACCTGCTGCTTTGTGGGGGTTCAGCTTCTTAAAGAGCTTATTGATGTCCCTCTCCAGAATGGAGAGTGTTGAGGCTGTGGTGGGTGGATGGGCCTCCGAGGTGTGAAGTTGTAGAGAAGCCCTGGCAGTAGTAGAGGTGGAGGGCTGGAACTGGAGTGTGGAGTCATGGGGTCTTTCAAAGCAGCAGGAGAACTCTTTCAGTTGGTTGGCCAGGCGCAAGTCGTTAACAGAGTGGAGGGGGCTGGAAGTTTGTATGTAGTGATCTGTCCAAGCCCTTTCCAGACAGACGTCGAGTCGTTGGCTGAGAACTGGGGTTGGAGTTTCTCAGAGTACAGTCGTTGAGCTTGTCATTGCCTTGCTAAACCTGTTCCTAGACTCTTTGAACCTGTTCCCATCCCCACTTCTGAACGCGTCTTCCTTTTGCAACCCAAGCTGTCTGAGCTTATCCGTGAACCAGGGTTTGTCATTATTGTAACTCACCCTGGTGCGTGATTGAATGCAGCAGTCCTCACAGAAGCTGATGTAGGAAGACACAGCCTCTGTACTCGTCCAGACTATTGGTAGCCGTCCTAAACACATCCCAGTTTGTACAGTCCAAGCATGCCTGAAGGTTCTCCGCAGCCTCATTGCTCCACATCTTTAATGTCCTCACTACAGGTTTAATTTCTACCTGTATGCAGGAATCAGGTGAACCATGACATGGCCAGAGTGGCCCAGTACAGCACCAGGGGATAGCATGACAGGCATTGTTGACTGTAGTGTAGCAGTGATCCAAAATCATCTCCTCTCTGGTTGGGCATTTAATAAATTGTTTGTATTTTGGTAGTTTGTGGCTGAGGTTAAAGTCGACGAGGACAATAACTAGGGAGTCCAGGTTAGTCTGCTCCACACTCAGTATCTGGTTGGCCAGCACGCGCTGTGTTTTCTCCACGTTGGCGTGTGGTGGAATGTAAACACCAACCAGAATGGGGGAAGTAGAAGGGTAGGCCAATGTTTTTGAAAACATTATTCTCTCTCTCCTGTGTTTTGGGCTTCTGTCTGCACAAAAAGGCATTTGAAGACAACTTTTTGAAAATGAAGAAATTTTGAAATTCTGATTTGATGGTTTTTGGACAGATGGGAAAAGCAGCATTCTCAATCCCAGTCACTGTGTGCATGCTACCCGCGGTTTTATTGTTTTAAATGCGCGACGACTCCGTTCATCATGGCTACTGATCAGATTGTTCTGTTCCACAATGACATATTTGCAATTTGATTTTGCTCTGATTTATTACTAAATCCTCATGAAGAGATTATGATCTGCACTGTACTGCTCCTCAATGCACAGCTCTGCTGCTGCAAACCACACTAGAATAAAATCCAGGTGAACACTTTAAACATCAGCCCATATATATATATATATATTCATTCATATATGAATGGTCATTTTTCTCAATCACTCACTCAATATTTAGGGATTGGTGTCATTTGAATTTTATCAATACCGGTTCTGATTCCACTTCTGTGCATCGGTCCTGGTTCTTATTGTTTCCGTTTCGATTCCAAAACGGTTCATTTTATTTGGAACGGGGGGCAAAAAAACAGGTTAAATGAGGTCTAAAATTAGATCGGAGAGTCAAACTGACTGACTAAATAAATGCTTTTATTTATTTATTTATTTATTTATTTTTAAAGGTCAACAACAATAACCTGGGCTCAGAAATTAGATGTTCGTTTCCTTGATTTAAACGTGCCCACAATTCAACTAAAACAAAGGCGACTGTGGAAACAGATGAGTAAAATGTGGCCATGATGTATACATTTTGTGTCATGAGCAGGGCTCTGGAGTTACGCATTATAAGGTGATGCGCGCCGTACGATGGCGCTCGCTACACTACGGATCTGCTGTGAATTCTGGATCATGTGAAAATGTTGAGTAGTAGTGTCCTACAGGCCATTTCAGTATTATTTCCCCCCAAATACACACAAGTCAAATGAAACGAGACTGCGGTTTAGATAAACATGGCCGTTTACTGCAGTTCATCTTTCACACTGCTGCCGTTATCCATGCATGCAAGCTCGCATCCCGACACATAGACACGCTTTTGTGTTGATGCATGACGTATTCAGGATGCAGACAGGTCCTGGCAGAGAGGTACAGATGCCCCTACGGATATCCTTTGTTTGCAATAATAAAGAGTTATCGCAGAACCGATAAGCAGAACCAAAATTACATTTATTTATTTCAGGCCGAGTTTTGGTTCCCAACTCTGTCAATATGTAGCTCTTATCTTGGTGTTTGACACAACAGTTTATGACATTGTGTTTTTGTGTGAATGGAGATAAAAACGATTTCAAACAAATAAATAAACAAAAACCTGGTGAGCATGTATCCGTTTACATGCACACAGGGCCGGAGGCTAATCAAGTCAAGTTTATTTCTATAGCACTTTTAACAACAGACATTGTTGCAAAGCAGCTTTACAGAATTTGAATGACTTTAAATATGAGCTAATTTTATCCCTAATCCAGTGATTCCCAACCACTGTGCCACGGCACATTAGTGTGCCGTGAGAGATCATCAAGTGTACCGTGGGAAATTATCCAATTTCACTTAATTGTTCTGAAAATAATTTATTTACTGCAAATAATTTGTCTTCGTTCGTCTATGCCAGCGACGTATAGTGACAGGCAAAACAATTAAATACTCTTCCACTAGATGGCAGCAGGTAGCTAATTAACCTGTGTATCTACCTGTTGCCATTCAAACAATAGAATTAGTAATGCTTCGGGTGTGACAGCGGTGATGGCGATAGATAAATATTTGAAAAGAAAAAGTACACAATCTAAACTGGGTCCTGGAGAAAATTCTGATCCAGATGAAGGCCCTAGTATGAGTAGAGGTCAGAAGAAAGCAAAAAAGGTGATTTTCCACAACCTATCTATGCGAGCTGGGCTTTTCAAGCATGACTGCTATAAAAACTAAAAAAGGAGAGTGACTCAGAGCTGTTGAGGAAGATCTTCATGTGTGTCTTTCTTCAATTCCTGCGAGTATATCAGCTTTGTGTTCAACTAAACAGGCCCAGGTTTCACACCAAGTAAATTGTGAGTAAATTGAGACTAGATGATCATTATATTTCATTATATATATACACTTTTTGTGACCTTTTTGTTTGGTGGTGTGCCGTGGGATTTTTCGAATGTAAAATATGTGCCATAGCTCAAGAAAGGTTGGGAAACACTGCCCTAATCTATCCCCAATGAGCAAGCCTGTGGGGACGGTGGCAAGGAAAAACTCCCTCAAACGACATGAGGAAGAAACCTTGAGAGGAACCAGACTCAAAAGGGAACCCATCCTCATTTGGGTGGCTACTGATTTGTCCACCCCGGCTTTCTGTTCTTTCCCTTGATTTCCGCAAGTGCGTGGACATTTTACAGAAACAGCTCTACAGATTCTGACTCACTTTTGAGTCAGTCTGGAACACCGACTGGAGAAAACACGGACAACGGATGGCCACTAACAAATGAAGCCACCACAGGTTGAGTGCCCTTGCTGGTTGGCTGCAGTACAACCTTCAGCTCCACCCATCTCCGTGAGTTTCAGTGACAAAATAGGCTACTTTTCCATGTCACGTTTCTTGTCAAAACGGTCTTTCCATTGACACTAATTCGAACAGTTAGTTTTCTCTATGCTGATATCTGCCCTTTTTTTTTTAATTTCCACAGAAATTAGTTTTTAACACATTCTAGCATATCATAAACTTGGGAATGATGCGACTGACAGCCTTGGTCAGAAGAGACCGACTGCAACCAGCCAGCTAACTTCAGCACAGAATTTACCATCATATACAGTGCCTACTGTTCTGGACTTTTCAGGACACATGCACGAATACATATATGTTATTTACCAGCTGGGAGGTCCGTATGGTGAAATACCTTGACCAAGGTCTTGAAAGTACTGAGCGAGGCCCTCTGGGCCGAGGTCAGTATTCAAGGCCGAGGTCACGGTATTTCACCATACGGACCGACCTTAAGCTGGTAAATAATATATTTATTTTTTTCTTTACCAAATTCTAACAGAAAATGAGAGCGCCCGAAAGGGAAAACCGAGCCGCGCCGCCATTTTGAATCCTCACTCACGGCTGTAATGCAAATTGCTTCCTTACAAGTGCACTTCCATGGCAGGAAAAAAAAAACTACATTTTGCCACCTATGTAGTCCCCTATTTATACAAATAGGAGTCATTCAGGATTCAGCCATGTTTTTGCTCGGCGTTAGCAACAGTTACAGGTTTTTAGCTTTCTCCTGAAATGTTTTCTCTTATTTCTTCTTCCTCAGGGTAGTAAAACTCGCTTTCGTTGTGAACACTGTCGTTATCGCTATCCATGCTGTAAAATTAATGCTATTCTCCTGAGAAATGCGAAAATAAATGTTGACAAAAAATGCGACTGTTTGTTGCTGTTGTGAACGAGCGAGTCGCCAGAGGTCCGTATCCGGGGTCCGTATCGTAGGATACGGACCCGCTCGCCAACCAATCAGAGCGCAGGATTTGACGGAAACAGGACCGCGAAAAAAAAAAAAAACCTTATTCATTACCTCGCCCAAGTAAGCGGGGCGAGGTACTGTAATCAGTGCTGTTTGTTTGTGTCTGTCTTAACAATCTAGCATCTAGACGGTTGCACCGACTGACTTCAAATTTCCAGGGTAGGTGGGAAATGGTCCGTAGATTACCTGATTAATTTTTGGGGGTAATCCGGTCAAGGTCAACCTTTCAGTCAAAATAAAATTTTCCATTATAACTCAAAAACGGCTGCCGATAGACAGATATTTACGATGAGCATATAGGAACTCCCATATGTCCTTTCATTTGGCACCATGATCTTTGGCCTTGAGTGACTGTGAAAGGTCAAACTCAAGGTCACGGATTTTCAGAGGGCTGTAACTTGAAAACGGTTGATGGTAGACAGAGACTTACCCTTATCAACTTATACGAAGTGCATTACTGGCTTTCATTTGGCACCATGACCTTGAATGACACTGAAATGTCAAACTCAAGGTCACGGATTTTCAGCGGACTATAACGTGACAGCTGATTATTGAGAAATATTACCATTAATCGACATATAGGTACAAAAAAAAAAAAAAGTGCTGCCCATTTTTTGAGCTCCGTTTCCATGCCCATCATTTCACGCTACCTTGTGATGTTTTTGGTCATAGTTAAGAAGGAAAATAGTCCCAAACGGTTTACTAACCAAGTAGAAACTGAATAACTAAACCGTTAGCAACTCAACTGCCATTTTTGCAGTTTGTTGAAGACTTTAAGACAGGAAACACCAGCAGAACACAAACATCTGCACAAGCAGTTGCGGAGGCTCGAATGCAGGTAGCTTGCGCACTGCTTGAGTGTAAAAGTTAGTGGCATCAGACGTAAAAGCAGAAGAAACATTTCCTTCAAACGTCTATCAAAATACGATACCTGGAAATTTATATTTCAGAATATGAAAACAGAGTATCAAAACGTGCTCCCCATGCTCTGAGCGTGCCCTTGGAGTGACTGGAGGTGTAAAATAGAACATGTATCTACTGGCAGCATTATTTGATGGAGAAGATTGGTATATCAAAATGTGACCCCTCACCGAATCCAGGGACGCATGTCGGCCGAAACGAATCCGAGATAATCGCAAAAGAAGCTTTTTTTTTTCGAAATTTGTGATTTTCGTTTTTTTCCATCATGTGCAAGTTGAGATCTTGAAGAATGCAATCAGTATTTCAGATAATAGATTGTTTTGTTGGAAAAGCATACATTTTTTGTTGCAAATTGTCTCGTTTTTGTCAGGACTGTAGCCTGCTGGGGGGTGTGGGTAAATTACCATATGGGCCATTCACATCATGATTTAAGTCTTTTGTCGTTGTTTTTTTTCGCGAATCAGCTGTATGATACGGGCTGAGCTCGTGGCTACTTAACTGCATACAGGCATGTAATTTCACTATGGAATGAGGAAGCTAAACAGAGCGCAGAGGAGCTGAAACACCGCGAAGCAAACAGACACACGGTATTTACATCGGAGATAACCATTTCTAGCAAAAAAAACCGCAACCTCGTTTTCCAGATTGAATGGAATACTTGAATGATCGGATGATACACGGACCGTTCTAGGACTACATTCCATCGGAGGCATTGGTGTGTGCAAGGCGACGTTTCTCTTTCTGATGGGGTGAGTTTATTAATCTAAGGCTGTGTGGTTATTTTTGCATGTAACGGAGAGTGCTGTCGTTTGGTTAAGCCTAGGTCACAACCGGACGTACGATTTTTTGGCCGTGTGATTTTTGGCGTTTCCCCAAATCGCTGCGGTTTTTTTTTTTGTAGAGAAAGACGCGCGTTGGCCCCAAGTTTGTCTTGCAACCTGAAAAAAACGTAAGCGCCCGTAGAGTTTGTTTGACATGACAAAGAACCTCTGCGGCCGGTCTGCGGCTCGAAAATCAGCACATCACATGCGTGCTCTCGTGCGTTTCATGCACGCTCTCCGTGTGTTTCTTGCGTTTTTTGCATGTAGACCGGCCGTAGGAGCACGTACTCTACGGCCGGTTGTGACCGAGGCTTTACATGAAACTAGCGTTGTGTTAGTTGTGTCATCATCGTGCTATCTTTCTTTCTTACGGTGTGAGTAATTTTTCAACCACAAAACGTTAAAGTATACTTTAGGACTTATTTTTGTACTTCATAATTGTGTTGGGCATACTTTGCATGGAAGGAAAATTGACGTGGTGATCTTTACATGAAAGTAGTATCGTGCTAGCTCGTAGGGGGTAGGGCTTTCCTTAATGTCATGCAAATGAGCACCATTATGTGCCCGGCCTACACCCAGAGTAGCTGAGATGGAAAACTTTGAGGGCGATTTTCTCCCTTTTCTATTTTAAGAAGTATACACTTTCAAAAGGCCACACATTCTTCAAATATTGTCAGATCTCCACATGGAAGGCATCATTGGAAAGCTTAGAAACTGTACTTTCTGAATCTGTCAATAACTCAAAATGCCCCCGGGCAGACATGTGTCCCTGGATTCTGTGATCTGCCACAAATGTGCTACTTTAAAAACGTCATCATCAAAACATGCAAGCCGAGCTCTGACAGTCCGCGTGACCTCGTTTGTAATGTAAATAAACATGTAACGTAACTTGTTGAGAGTTATATCTTTAGGAGATACACGAAAACCGTACCGATAATCAACGGTAGCAGTTTTTGACAAAGAAGCATAAATCGATGGACTCTGCTGTCGACTGGCACTATGGTAGCATTTTTCGACAGAACACCGGGCGAGGTTTGTTTTGCCTGGCAACATCTGTTTCGATGATAAATATTTGAAACACTGAGAGGTTTAATAGCTAGTTTAATTGTGCAAGCTACCTCGCCATATAGCCACCTTGAAAACTATATTACAGTATTAACCATATCTAGGCAGCCAGCTAGCAAACTTGGCACAAAAGAAACTTGGTCATCCGTGAACACAAACACTAACAATAACATCAGGATGGATTTTATAAGTAGGCTAGTTCGTTTACAGGGTGCTCGGAATAGCAAGTGTCCCAAAAAATGAGTTATTAACTCTGAGATGAACGGGTAGCGTTAGTCGCATAATCATCAACGAATTTCCAGTTCATGCGTCCTTGCTAGACGCATCCGTCTTAACGAAATCTCTCCGGTTGAAATGATTTAAGCTCTCTGGACAAACGTATTGGGGCGGAGAAGGGGGCGGGCCTACCAAAGTAGTGGGTGTACCTGACTGACACTTGGGCCTACTGCTCAGACTCTGGCTCTAAATTTGACAAAATGACAGATATTTTGGTCTCTATAGAACAGGCCACGCCATCCATGACGACGGTCAATGATCTGGATAACATTCATCTCATTATCTCTAGCCGCTTTGTCCTTCTACAGGGTCGCAGGCAAGCTGGAGCCTATCCCAGCTGACTACGGGCGAAAGGCGGGGTACACCCTGGACAAGTCGCCAGGTCATCACAGGGCTAACACATAGACACAGACAACCATTCACACTCACATTCACACCTACGCTCAATTTAGAGTCACCAGTTAACCTAACCTGCATGTCTTTGGACTGTGGGGGAAACCGGAGCACCCGGAGGAAACCCACGCGGACACGGGGAGAACATGCAAACTCCACACAGAAAGGCCCTCGCCGGCCACGGGGCTCGAACCCGGACCTTCTTGCTGTGAGGCGACAGCGCTAACCACTACACCACCATGCCGCCCCATCTGGATAATGTCCTCAAAATTCAAGGCTTACAGTTGTCGCCTGCTTTCAAAACGTCAAATGAGCCAGGTGGATGGCATGAAATTGTGTTTCAAGTCAAGATTTAAAAACAAAAAAACAAAAAACAAACAGGAACAGCATGGCACACAACAGGAAATCTTGTGTGTTCAAGCAACATGGGGATGAACAGCCAGAGCCAGTCAGCGTTCATGCTCTGGGCATCTGAGCTGATGCCAAGCATGACCGCTCAGACGCAATATGAAAAACGCTGGAACAAACAAACAAAGAAAATTGGGGGGAGGGGGCGGAGTTAAACTCCCTGAATGTCATCTCATACAGGCACGACTAAACAAATCCATGGAAGGGATGGACGCCAGCACAACGCACACGCTGCTTCCCACGAGGCCAGGATCAGCGCTGCGGATCGTACAGATCGTTCAGCCAAACACAAATGAAACACACAAATCAGTGCATAATCGATGTGCAAGAAAATGAGGCCTTCGATTTTTTTGGTTTTGGCTGACGAAATGCAGAGGCAAGCTGGCTTTTTCGGCATGCGCGTCAGAAGACGGAGAGACTCAGGAGGGATGGAAAGGAATTGGTTTTTAAAAAAAAAAAGTCAGCTGGAGGAATCTGTATGCTGTTAGCAAGCGCAGAGATGAGACGGAGCTAAAAAGCTAAAGAAGCAATCATCTCCTTTAAAACACAGCAGGCAATGAGGCGCGGTGTGATTATCGGCCTGTGAGGAAAGAGGGGCTGCTGACAGCGGTGGGTGAGTGACGCATGACAGAAATTCAAAGAAAATAAAAACAAGACAGTAAAAAGCGCCAAATCTATCCAGGATGTGCGCGTGAGGAACTCCGAGCCAGCACACTGATCAGCAACACAAAACTCAAAGTGCAATCTCATAAAACTTACTGAAAAGAAAAGAACTTACCAGCATTTTTTGAGATGTCGACTGAGACAATGTCGCCAGAATCACAAATAAAAAAAAAAAAAAACACAAAACAAACAATGATATCATGAGAGCATCATGTCATTTCAACAATGTGCTAAACAGCCATCTTTGCTTTGCTTTTCACCCCCATCTCTGATTCGCTTTTCATATCCCTGAGGATGCGACGGCTTTGTGAACTGTGTTTACACGAAGCTCGTGCAGCCGGTGAGACTACGGGACTCCAGACTGCGACAGTGATCGATCGCAAATTTAACTTTCTACACAGAGAGGAAATACAGAGCGGAGTGAAGCCAGCATCCATCATCGTTCCTCTGAGCTCCGACACGTCTCCGACTTTCCCCTGCTGGTGGAGCAGCAGTGCTGAGCGCCAAGCTCCGACTCAGACAGCTGTGGCTTACTGACAGCTCACACACACACACACTTATGTTCGATACGCCTTACATGTGCACGGAATCTGTTTTAGTCCAGAAGAGGCTGCAGTTTGTTCAGATCGTCACACAGACAGGCTCTACCCCCTCCCCCCCACAAAACCCATTTATCAGGAAAAACCCTCAGACTGAAGCCTTCCTCAATCAGGAGCAGTTATGAAAACACTCAGATTCGGGTAGAAGGAATAATTTACATCCATTACTATTCGACAAAAATTCCTTGAATACTTTTCTTTCCATACGGAAAGGCTACACGTCCCTGTACCAGGTTTTTAGGCTTTCAAACGCCAACCCGACTTTGTGCAACAGGAATTCAGAGCCGTTTCTGAGCTGCGATGTGAAAGGTCTCTGGGTGGAGCTGCACATTTTGGGCGGGAATCGAATAAAGTGAGATGCTGGCTGTGACTGACTTGTACAAACGAAACATCAGATCCTGCGCTAGTATTGCTGGGTTTCACGTGACGTCACATCCGCCTCATTAGTTATTCAGAACTTTAGCTGGTGGTCTACCAAAGCTCAGTTGACAAAGCGTTTGTACGGAGAAGGTGCATTGCTCGCGTGAAAAATGCCTCACGCTTGCGTCGTTTTAGGTTCGAATCGATCAAACCGTGAAACTGAGAAAAGTTTCTTCAGGGTTCCCCGTGAACTAATTAAAAAAAAAAAAAAAAAAAAAAGGGTGAACGAACACAGGATTTCACAAAAAGACGTCGAGAAAGGTGGCTTTTGAACCTCTCACTGAAATCGAAGCATGCTCGAGTTTGCAGTGATCACTTGGTGAAAGGTTTGTATTTCTCTCTCAGCTCTCCTTAGTGTTTTCCAAATTACTTTTCTTGCTGTGTGTCATTATTTTACGGAACTTTTTTTTTTTTTAAGTCACGAAGCGCTAAAGTCCCCAGCGGTTTCTTTGTTTGTTGAAGGTTGCGACAAAATTCTTCCCCAGCCGTACAGTTACAATGCGGCGTGATCACTTCTCCGTCTTGTTTAACTAAGATCCAGGTCTTTAAAGGGGTTTCTGATGATCTTTGTGAATGATTTACCTGAGAGATAAGAGCCAACACGAGTGAGAATCAAGCCAACTGTTGTTTGTTTACATTCAACTTGCAGCGCTTCGTTGTAAAGACATGAACGAAAAGCTTAAAAACGCTTACACGGGCAAAAACAATCCAGGATTGATTGGGCAGAGACTTGATAGCGAGGTCCTTTACCCAGCCACATATAAAAAGGTTGTAAGCCTCCATGCTCTTCCACGCTTTCATCTGTTTTGCGGTGTAGAAGGCCGTCTGCAACACCAGATAGTTCGAGATGTCGGGGAACTCGAATGAAGGGTCGTTTTCGAGATCGTATGACAAATCCTTCTTTCCCAGACTGTAGGGGTCGATTCCATTGCACACAGCAATCTCCTGAATAGATCTAAAGCCAGCCGTGGCTTCTAGATTACGAGCGTACTCTGATAACTCATCGCTAGGTGTCTGCGCTACGGCAGCCGTTTAGACCACCGGCTATTTCACTTCCAGTAAAACCGCTAAGAAAAGTCATGTGACTGAAACCCAGCAATTACTAACTACTTATTAACCTCACTTGCTCGGTCTTTAGGGGATATTATCAGAGCGAGGTCTTGACAGTACGGACCAAGCCATAGGCGAGGCCCGTACAAAAAGACCAAGGGTTGATATTTTCCCGTAAAGACCGAACAAGTGAGGTTAATCAGTAGTTTATTACATGGCTTTTTTTTTTTAATTTCCAAGATTAAAATAGACAGTCATTATAATGAGGCCTGACGCCGCTTTCATTTCAAATCACATCATATTTGTAACGTAGTTGAGTCACGCGTGCAGAATAAACGGCTAGCGGTTTCAAAGCGGAGTTTGTTAGCGGTTTCTGAATGCTTTTCGTTGCCTATTTCTGAATAACTCAGTGACTCTTGTTTGTCTTTTGGCTGTTTTTGATTCCCAATTAATCTGTCTCATATTTTTGTTGGGTTTTTTTTTTCTTTCCTCCCCAACACTGAAAGCCGGTGCCTTGGAAAAAGTGTCCATAATCACCCACAGGCATTACAGGAAAATTCGGCCCGCCGACGAACCAATCAGAGCGCACAATTTTAGCGGAAGTACCTCATGCCAGATAATCGTTTTAATTTACTTATTAACGAAATGTCTAGTTACATTTAACCTTGAGGAACAAGTTAGTTCGAAGCCTCTCTCTCTCTCTCCATCTTCACGTTAAAAATAAGTCAAACGCAACATCGCATAATTGAGAAATAGAGATTGTCGATTGGTTCCTTAACATGCTTTAGATCACAGCGCTGCTGAATTCTGGATTCTGATTGGTCACAAGCCGTTGACGGATTTATTTTAACAGCAGCTCTGACAGAAGTCCAGCTGCAAAATCACAAGTTTAAACCTTTAACACGCCTGCGACAAGCTTATGCACTCGGACTTGCAGGTTGAACGCGCAACAAAAGGGGTGTTCACACGGCACATATTTGCATCGATGCTGCACCGATGTATTTTGTGGAGCGTTCACATGTCACAAACCTGCTTACTAGAGAGAAGCGTGTTAGCACCGGTGCAGCCCCACTTGCGTTCACACGGCAGTTTTTGCGACCGTGCTATACGATAGTAATAATGCGGAAATGAAATATGCGCATGCGTGAAAATGTACTTCCTTTTCCCGGTTGTCATGGCATCACCAAGCGCCGGGAAAACAACGTGGATGAAGACACCAGTGTTGCCAGATACTGCTGACGTTTTCCAGCCCAAAATATGTTCAAATCCGCCAAAATGCACTTAAAACCGCCCAATCTGGCAACACTGGAAGACACGCAGTTCTGTTGTTGTTGATATTCGCCATTTTGGAAGCGCAAAATACCAGGATGCAAATTATGCAATGCCCGTATGTAATCAGCTCTCCTCACGCGTAGCGAGTCTAGCCCTGTAGCGTTCAGATGGCCCACTTTATATCGGTGCTGCCCCGCAAACTAGCATTTACTCCGGAGTAAATTTCTTAAACCACCTCCCGAGCAGGGTTAGATTTGCACCGGTTTAAGCAGCTTTCAGGGGCTACACCGCTATAACTTTGTACCGTGTGAACGCTCTACCGGGGCAGCCCCGGTGCTACACCGGAGTAAAAGTTGCCGTGTGAACACCCCTATAATCTCAGGCTAATAATAATAATAATAATTCAATTCACAGATTGCTTTTACAAATATTAATTCGTACAGTTGTTGACAAAGTGAAGTGTTCTGTCTGGACATGATGTTTAACATTTATGGAAGCGGTCGCCGATGTCAGTGCTCTGTAACAGCCAGAGGTAAAGCTGGAAATGGTTTCTCTATAGCAGGACGTGCTTCTTTTTTGTTTTATTCATTTCAAAAAACGGATGAAACGCGAGACTAAGGGAACACCATGAAAACGTACGTTAAACGTTGGTATAAAATGTTCTGTAAGAAATGAGTGTACTTGTCAAATTGCTGTGATATCAGAGGAAAAAACTCATGGATGTGCTGTTATTTCAACAACTACTCACAGAAGGTGAAGTGAATATCTGTGAAGAATAACCGAGATGAAGTCGAGGTTATTCTTCACTGATGTTCACTGACCCTGATAACTGTTTTAGTATAAATACACAAGCCATTATTTAAAAAATAACGCATTTCAAACTTCAAAAGCCGCATGTAAATGGAATAACGGTGCGGCGCAGGTTTGTCTCACTGAGTCACATACAATACAATACTTTGTTTTGAAATCGATAACATAAATCTCAATTCCACCTGACCTTTAAATAGTTTTAGACCGAACTTCGGAGCATCTTTAGTGCTTTTAGGAACAGCGTTTTCTTTCATCGTTTCTAATTCTTCCTCGCTTACGGTGACAAAGTGATTGGCCGCCATTTTGCCGAATCGCCTTTGGTGATCATCGAGAAATAGTCCGAATCTCTCGACCAATCAGCACGTGCGATTTCCTATAATCAGCTTCAGAGCGTTAACACTAACTCTGCGTCAACACACCACCTCATCGCTGATTATTTGACTAATATTACGACGCTTTAGACATTAATACTTTCCCTGGCCTTTCTATTTGTTATACAAGTTAATAAGAGCGCTCTGAAAGTACAATATCCCCCGGTGACAACGAGGCCATAACTCTGGTAAAAATGCAAATGAATTGAATGAAATTGAAATATGCGTATTACCGACATATAACAAAGAATCCTGCCAAGTTTCGTGAAATTCCTACAAAAATTGTGAGAGGAGTTGATTTCAGAAGGCGACTACCCTTCCCTGGACGGACATCGCCACGACACAATCCCTCTTCGGGCCTTTCGGTCAGCGGGGGAGTTATGCCCTTGATTATTAACGAACTTGTACATAATCAAGGGCATAACTCGGGTCAAATTTGCCCAAATTAAATGAAATTTCAATATTCGTATAACTGTCATATAACAAAGCCTTCTGCCAAGTTTGGTGAAATTCCTCCACAAATTGTGATTTCAGAAGAGCGTACACCCTCATGAAATCGTCAAAGTACGAGTTATTTAATCAAGGCTCAAAACTCTGGGAAAATTTTCACAAACGAAATTAAATCGCAATACATGTATTACCGTCATATAACACGGCCTTTTGCCAAGCTTCGAGAAATTCGTCCAAAAATTATGAGAGGAGTTGATGTCAGAACGCACGCACGCACGCCTTCATGAAATTGTCAAGGTACAAGGTTGTTAATCAAGGGCTGTACCTGTAGTAAAATGTGACCAAATTGAACGAAATTACAATATGCGTATTACCGACATATAACAAATAATCCTGCAAAGTTTGGTGAAATTCCTCCACAAATTGTGAGCTCCCTATATGGGGAATTACTGCATAGAGGACTATGTAGTGAGCTCATTGGTAAAATGGGGGAAAACAAAAAACAAACAAACAAACAAAAAACACGCTTTCAGACACTAGTCCGTCGCACTGGTATTTATGTCATTACTGTCACACAATTAAAACGTGCCAGATCAGTCGGCTGGTGGGTTTTCAAAATAATAAATACACGCATGTGTTTTTGTGATAAATCCATATTATACTGAGCGCATTTCCTACATTAATCAGTACAAAGTCCCTGCATCTTTCAGTTCTTTTAAATCAAGGCTGAATACTTTCTTCTTTGCCGCTGCCTTTTATTAAATCAGATTTGAGACTTTTAATTTGATTTCTTTCCACGCAACCGCAATGCATGATGGGATATATTGCTTTGGTTAGTACCCATCAGTTGTATACTACTTTTTGTGACGCATTGTGGGATACTTTGAGTGCATTATATAGGGTGTAAATAACCCTCACGAAGGTTTCAGGCAGCACTACAAAATGGCATCCCCACCATATAGTGCCCTATATAGTGAGTAGGGAGCGATTTTGGACACAAGTACCCAAGACTACTTATATATTTAAAAAAAAAAAAAAAAAGGCCGCGAAAGTTTGTCACACCAAATGCCAACTTTGTTTCATTTATCACTGTTTACTGCTGTTTAGAAATTTTTGTTTATGTCCAAACATTGAATTTCACCATTTTGTTGAAGGCATCTTTGCTCTTCAGAATGCTGCTGCAAGAGTTTTATCCAGAACCGAGAGAACAGAGCAAATTACTCCACTTCTAAAATCTTTACATTGGCTTCCAGTTCATTAGTGAATAGATTTTAAAGTGCTGCTGCTAGTCTATAAATCACTGAATGGTTTCGGACCTTTCGCTATGTTGAAAGAACACAAACCAAATCGGGATCTTAGATCCGTGGACTCGAGTCAGCTGAGAGAGTCCAGAGTCCAAACTAAACATGGTGATGTAGCATTTAGTGGCGATGCTGCCTGCAAGTGGGAATAAATAAATAAATAAATAAATAAATAGGCGGCACGGTGGTGTAGTGGTCAGCGCTGTCGCCTCACAGCAAGAAGGTCCTGGGTTCGAGCCCCGGGGCCGGCGAGGGCCTTTCTGTGCGGAGTTTGCATGTTCTCCCCGTGTCCGCATGGGTTTCCTCCGGGTGCTCCGGTTTCCCCCACAGTCCAAAGACATGCAGGTTAGGTTAACTGGTGACTCTAAATTGACCGTAGGTGTGAATGTGAGTGTGAATGGTTGTCTGTGTCTATGTGTCAGCCCTGTGATGACCTGGCGACTTGTCCAGGGTGTACCCCGCCTTTCGCCCGTAGTCAGCTGGGATAGGCTCCAGCTTGCCTGCGACCCTGTAGAAGGATAAAGCGGCTAGAGATAATGAGATGAATGAATAAATAAATAAACCCGGCCAGAAGACCTTACACGTGCCCCAAATGGAGCCATTTTTTAAATCCGGGTTGAAAACATTTCTCAAAAAATGCTATCGGAATAACTGCAAGTTATGTATTATATTACTTATCTTTTAATTGTACTACTTTCTTTTTATTTTGTATTTTCTTTCATGGCTTCAATGCAGTTTTCTTCTGCTCATTTGTAAAGCACTGTGAATCATCAGTGTGTATGAACGGCGCTATAGAAATAAATTCATCTTGCCGACAGCATTTCTTTGCATGTGCCCAAGGCTTTTCAACAACTGCTGCCAAGCAATGAAAAAACCCAGCCACTGGGGTTGCCCAAGTCAGTGCATTCTTAGTACCGGTCCCAAACCTGGACACACTGGGGATACGGTTGCGTCAGGAAGGGCATCCTGGTGTAAAACCTATGCCAAATCAAATAAGCAGATGATAAATTGGATTTCCATACTGGATCGATTGGACAGGATGAGGTGGAAACGGATGATCTGCTGCGGTGGCCCCTAATGGGAGGAGCTGAAAGAAGAAGAAGAAGAAGAAGAAGAAGAAGAAGAAGCTGTCCAGCAATTTAAACATAATCCCTCTTTGGGCCTTTCGGCCAGCGGGGGATAAAAAGTCTAATTAATTACATGCTTTGTGAGTACTTAATCAAAATTAATGCTGTAAGAAGCATTTAAAAATAGTTCAATATCTATAAGGCATATACACCCTCAATAATCCCTTCTTGGTGCCGTAAAGCTGCTGGAAAGCCTTCGTTCACTCCCCTGTGCTCTTCCACCTAAACTGGCCTGCAGTCCATTTCAATCCATTTAGCTAATGAGCTGCTTAATCTGTCACAGGTAGACTGACTCCGTTTGCATTTGAACACCTGCTCCAGTGTGGCTTGACAAAAACGGTTGCTCGCGGTAGCACCAGCGGCTAAACTGGGTCTGACCTCTGAGCTTGCTGAGGCAGCATTATTGGGTCTGCAAATACAGGCGTATTTATGCTGCCTTCACGCACTAGTCGGAATTATGGTGCATACGGGTTGCCGACTTGGAGGGTCACGAATGAGCGCCCCCTCGAATCATAACCTCAAGTGGGAGCTTGGGAAATAAACTGAGATACCCAAGTTCCTGAGCTGGGTGGAGAAGAGCACGGATGCGTCACGGATCTGAGTGACGTATTTAAATAATAATCGGCTGGCTTTGAATGGTCTATCGGATATATTCCATTCAGCTAGCATGATACTGAACAAGTCAAAGACGAGTAGCTGAATGGAATATATCTGATATACCACGAAAAAAAGCCAGCCAATTTTATTATTTTTATTATACATACATTCTACAGAACAATTATAGATTTTACAAAAAGTTAAGAACGGGGGGGAGGAACTTGGCAATACTGAAAGCTGATTCTGACGGAATGTAATTCAATGTTCTGTCAATCCAATGTACAAAGTTCTAACAGTAAAAATGGTACAAGTCCAAAAAGCCTGAACAACCACCCGACTTGTATACAAGTGATATCCGGGTTTACAGTTCAAGTTCAGTTACTTTTGGTCGGAGTTAACTGTTCCATTGCAGTTGTTCAAAACAAAAGGGCTTTGCTGAGTGAAGTCCACGAGTGAAGTCCTCTTCGAAAAGTCTCCGTCACTTTTCCTCACCTCCAAGTAGAACTTTGACAATACTTCCACTCTTGTGCTCTCTTCCAGTTTTCAATAACCGTTGGTATGTTTTTCTCTTGTAAATATGCGTGAAGAATACATAATGAAGTTTTGGTAGCCTTTTGGGAGTTCAGCACGTCTGTCTCTTTAAATCGTCCGCTTTCAATGAAGCAAACCTCGCCACCATTTTTGTGTACAAACGGTCACAAGCGTGGAAGTTCTACATCTCTGACTTGTCTCTTTTCCAGTTTTTCCTCTTGTAAATATGCATGAAGAATACATAATGAAGTTTTGGTAGCCTTTTGGGTGTTCAGCGCGTCTTGGGTTTCAGTTTATTTAGTTCGTGCTTAAACCGAGCACTGAATTAACCCCGTCTTCTCTCTTTCCTGGCCGACAAAGAAATGATTGTGCGCATGCGCAGCAGAAAAGTTGTCACTGGATCTTGGCACGAGCTCTGACGCGTGACGTCGTGTTGTCTTGACAACGTGCAATATTATAACAATATTGCATGCTCATTCTCCATTGGGGAGAGTGGTGCAATACATGGAGGATAAGCGATATGATAATATTCCATGTCATCAATAAACCTTCTGAAAGGGAATAGAATACGTTTTTATTCCATGGAAAGAAGTGGCCTGTATGTGTAATAATTCCTGATATTTCACTCCGATGATGTCACTCCCAGTGTGTGTTCACTGACTAGATGTGTGTTCTTAACATGGTGAACCAGTTCAAAATTATTCTTTTGATTAACTTGCTTTTTTTGTGTGTGCCCGTGTGCATGTGTGTCCAAATGATGTGTTATTTACGAGCTGGGAGGTCTGTATGGTGAAATACCGTGACTGAGGTCTTGAAAGTACTGAGCGAGGCCCTCTGGGTCAGTATTCAAGGCCAAGGTCATGGTATTTCACCATACGGACCGACCTTAAGCTGGTAAATAATATATTTATTTTTTTCTTTACCAAATTCTAACAGAAAACGAGAGTGCCCGAAAAGGAAAACCGAGCCGAGCTGCCATTTTGAATCCTCATTCACGGTTGTAATGCAAATGGCTTCCTCCTCGGTATACAAGTGCACTTCCATGGCAGGGAAAAAAAAAAAAAAAAACTACATTTTGCCGCCTATGTAGTCCCCTATTTATCAGGATTCAGCCATGTTTTTGCTCGGCGTTAGCAACAGTTACAGGTTTTTAGCTTTCTCCTGAAATGTTTTCTTTTATTTCTTCTTCCTCAGGGTAGTAAAACTCACTTTCGCTGTGAACACTGTCGTTATCGCCATCCATGCTGTAAAATTAATGCTATTATAGGGAGAAATGCGGAAATAAATGTTGACAAAAATTGCTCTGATTGTTGTTGTGAACGAGCAAGTCGCCAGGAGGTCCGGAACCGGAGTCCGTATCGTAGGATATGGACCCGCTCGCCAGCCATTCAGAGCGCAGGATTTGATGGAAACTGGACAGCGAAAAAAATAAAGATTACACGGTTGCGTGAAGATATGAAGTTTATCTTCTTGTGTTGAAAATATTTTCACTCACTGACTTCACTCACTCGTGAATATATTCAACACTCGAATATAAACTTCATATCTTCACGCAACCGTGTGATATCCTCGATACACGTAGCCACATATGGCTGTGCGCGCACCAGGTCATAAGGCTTTCTATGGCCGCATGGCCCGCGCTCTGTCACAAAGCCTCCACCCACCAACCTGTCTACAGCGAGTGTGGAGGCCTTGTACAGCTTCACATCATCTGGAGTAATTTAAAAAAAAAAAAGGGATAAAAAGCAGGTATTTTGCTTTCAGATGTATTCTGTAGCTTGAGTCATGATCACCATGAGGGGCTTGTGGATTTACAGTAAACACAATGCCCACACACATAAAAGGTGCCAAAGCGACAGATCCCAGATCTGAATCAGACAGACTGTGTTTATAAATCAGCAGCAGGTGAACGTGACGCTCGCAGTCTCAAGCTAAACATAACCGTTGATCGTTTCCAGTGGCAGAGGTGCTACGACATGGTGTGTCATGAGATGTGTGGTAGCGGGGTCCTCCTCACTTGGGGGGGCAGAGTCGATTTAATATGGCATGGCCTTTTCTTTCGTGTCTCCTGAGGCACAAGAGCAGGAAACACAACTGGGCTTCCAGAGGGCTAGACCTTATTCAGCATGAACAGATAAGGGGATCGAAATGCACAGGAACTGGAAGTGTAATATTTGGGTTTACTTACCGCCCCCCCCTTGTTGCCAGATATCTGGTTGAAACTATAGATGTGCCACGCCTGCTTCACATTTAAATCCAAATACAGATACAAATACCACCAATGTGAAAAGGAAAGGTAGTGTAGTGTGCTTTCTTCCTGACAGTGTACAAGAGCAGCGCTCTGAGAGCACAATATCCGCCGCTGGCAACGAGACCATAACTCTGGTAAAATGTGACTGAATTGAACGAAATTGCAATTTGCGTATTAGCGACGCATAACAAAGAATCCTGCCAAGTTCCGTAAAATTCCTCCAAAAACCGTGAGAGAAGTTGATTTCAGAAAGCAAGCACACTTTGATGAAATTGCCAAAAGTACAAATTTGTTAATAATCAAATTTAAAATTAGGGTAAAAATTTGCCCAAATTAAACGAAATTGCAGTTTGTGTATAACTGTCATATAACAAAGCCTTCTGCCAAGTTTGGTGAAATTCGTCCACAAATTGATTTCAGAAGAGCGTACACCCTCACGAAATTGTCAAAGTACGAGTTATTTAATCAAGGCTCAAAACACTGGGAAAATGTTCACAAACGAAATTAAATCGCATTATGCGCATTACCGTCATATAACAAGGCCTTTTGCCAAGCTTCGAGAAATTCGTCCAAAAATCATGAGAGGAGTTGATGTCAGAACGCACGCACGCCTTCATGAAATTGGCGAAGTATAATTTTGTTAATCAAGGGCTGTAACTCTGGGAAAATGCGACCGAACTGAACGAAATTGCAATGTGTGTTTTATGTCGACATATTATAAAGAATCCTGCCAAGTTTCGGAAAATTTCTTCAAAAATTGAGAGAGGAGTTGATTTCAGAAGGTGAGCACCCTTCCCAGGACGGACATCGCCATGACACAATCCCTCTTCGGGCCTTTCGAAGAGGGTGTGGAACATAACCACACCTGGATTAGGTGCCTTATTTTCACAAGGAGAAAACAAATTTGTGATAAAGAAAATAACAGGAACTTGAGATAAGCGAGAGAGAGAGAGAGAGAGAGAGAGAGAGAGAGAGAAACGGTTCACTGACTCACACATGGAGCTGGCGATAGTCGCTGCCACGCTCTGTCTCAGCCCTCAATCAAGATGAGGCAAAGTAAACACAAATCCAGAGCTGAAATGAGAATGTCCAACGAAAGGGAAGTGATTTAGATGCAAAACAGCGACGAATGTCCCTCGTGTCACTGGAAAGAAATTAGAGCCGTATTTCAGCATGAGAGCGGAAGGACACTTCCTTGCATTTTCCTTTTCCTGCCATGGAGGAACTGTGACCTGTAACCATGCCAACACTGATTCCCCATCCTCCAATCCTGTTGTTTCCATAGTGCGACAGAGGATAGGTCTGAGTGTAAAATAAACCTTTAGACCCAGGAGAGATGAGGGAAAGCGCTTGGAGGAAAAACAGGCTGAAGGTACGGCACTCCTCAGGCCGAGCAGATCGATAAGACATTAGCCGGCTCTGCTAACGCTCATCACTCTTACCCGCTCGTCAAATTACACCCAGGACCCCGTTTACTGCGTCCAAGTCGACCGCAATAAAGCAGCTTCTTTTCCCCCCACGCTGTAACTCTCACAAACAAGGCCCTTCTCTTTGATGACCAGTTCCACGGTGCTGTATAATGGAGATTTTACGCCAACTCGAATCAGACGTGAAACCTACTTTTGTTTAAAAGGTGCTAGAATGTATTAGCATGCTTCTCAAAATGCTCAGCAATGTCAGGGCCTGAAATATTTGTGACCCCTCACCGAATCCAGGGACGCATGTCGGCCGAAACGAATCCGAGATAATCGCAAAAGAAGCATTTTTTTTTTCCGAAATTTGTGATTTTCGTTTTTTTCCATCATGTGCAAGTTGAGATCTTGAAGAATGCAATCAGTATTTCAGATAATAGATTGTTTTGTTGGAAAAGCATACATTTTTTTGTTGCAAATTGTCTCGTTTTTGTCAGGACTGTAGCCTGCTGGGGGGTGTGGGTAAATTACCATATGGGCCATTCACATGATGATTTAAGTCTTTTTTTTTTTCGCGAATCAGCTGTATGATACGAGCTGAGCTCGTGGCTACTTAAGCTGCATAGAGGCATGTAATTTCACTATGGAATGAGGAAGCTAAACAGAGCACAGAGGAGCTGAAACACCGCGAAGCAAACAGACACACGGTATTTACATCGGAGATAACCATTTCTAGCAAAAAAAACTGCAACCAAAAAGTGTTCTAGGACTACATATTCCATCGGAGGCATTGGTGTGTGCAAGGCACCGTTTCTCTTTCTGATGGGGTAAGTTTATTAATCTAAGGCTGTGTGGTTATTTTTGCATGTAACGGAGAGTGTTGTGGTTTGGTTAAGCCTAGGTCACAACCGGACGTACAATTTTTTGGCCGTGCAATTTTTGGCGTTTCCCAAATCACTGCGTTTTTTTTTTTTTTGTTCACGGAGAAAGATGCACGTTGGCCGCAAGTTTGTCTTGCAACCTGAAAAAAATGTAAGCGCCCATAGAGTTTGTTTGACATGACAAAGAACCTCTGCGGCCGGTCTGCAGCTTGAAAATCAGCACGTCACACGCACGCTCTCGTGCGTTTCACGCGCGCTCTCCGTGCGTTTCTTGCGTTTTTTGCGTGTAGACCGGCCGTAGGAGCACGTACTGTACGGCCGGTTGTGACCCAGGCTTTACATGAAACTAGCGTTGTGTTAGTTGTGTCATCACCGTGCTATCTTTCTTTGTTACGGTGTGAGTAATTTTTCAACCACAAAACGTTAAAGTATACTTTAGGACTTATTTTTGTACTTCATAATTGTGTTGGGCATACTTTGCATGGAAGGAAAATTGACGTGGTGATCTTTGTTTACATGAAAGTAGTATCGTGCTAGCTAGTAGGGGGTAGGGCTTTCCTTAATGTCATGCAAATGAGCACCATTATGTGTCCGCCCTACACCCAGAGTAGCTGAGATGGAAAACTTTGAGGGCGATTTTCTCCTTTTTCTGTTTTAAGAAGTATACACTTTCAAAAGGCCACACATTCTTCAAATATTGTCAGATCTCCACATGGAAGGCATCATTGGAAAGCTTAGAAACCGTACTTTCTGAATCTGTCAATAACTCAAAATACCCCCGGGCGGACATGTGTCCCTGGATTCGGGCACATTTATCAAAAACTTTGAGATAAACAATATGGCTGCAACACATCAATCAACTGTTGTGGGGAGGAGCTTAATTTACTCAAAAGACCCAGTCACTCATGATCAGCTGTATGGATTTGCAGGCTACATGATAAACAGGATTCTGAGGACGTGTGCAAAGGGGTTTTTTTTGGCAGGAATCCATCACAAGGAGTGGGTGGAGTTAAGGTCAATGAACTATTTCTCAAAAACTACAAGTCCGATCGAGCTGAAATTTGGTATACTGGATTTTTGCTCTCAGCTCATGACGTTAACTGGAATACTGAACTACAATCAGCTTTCAGGAGGCATTGAGGAGGTGGGGGAGCTAGCTTCCCCCCAGCCATGGTTCTCAAACGAGACCACCTCAAGAACCTGCTCCACAGTGCCGTTTAAAAGATCTTTCTAGTATGCAAAGAACATTTCATACGTTCCTCGTTACATTGGAGAACTCCTGGCACACATTTCCCAGCCTCAGTATTTCAACAGCATTTACAGAATTAATCCTGTAGTGATGTTCTGGAAACACAACCTTCAACACACATCCCCGTAAATAAAGCATAGAACATTTGGGAATCCTGACAGCTTTTCCCCCCTCACCCTTTTCCAATCCAGAAACAAAGACTCGAGGATATTAAAAATTTGATGTCCTGCAACCCAGTCAGTAAATTATCCATAAGCAAGACTGAAAGAGGAGGGAAAAAAAAAAGTCATGGGATGGGGGGGGAAAAAAGAGACAGCATTATCCTACCAGTATTAGCCACAGACAATGAGGCCTACAGCGTCAGTGAACTCTTTACCTTACTCCAAAATGAGAACCAAAAAGGGTTCAATAACCAGTAAGCCTCCTGAGATGGAGGTTATTACAAAAGCAGAGAGAGATTATGCACTTCTAATTACTCTTATTAATAAAATTAAACATTTTGGTAGCTATTGAATGTATATTAATGACATTTAGCAGCAAAAATAATAATAATAATAATAATAATAATAATCATCCCAACAGTATCCCAGTGATCCACCATAATACCATTTTCATTCTTTATCAAATTGCAAATTACGCCGACTCCAGGAGAAATTCCTCCCACGTCTTATACTTGTCTAATAATACTTCCGATGGTGGAAGAGAAGGCACCTTTGTCCTCCTCATATCTATTAAAGGTGGCCTCCACAGAGCACTTGCACCCTTTACTGCCCCAGTGGGACCAGCGGTGATGTGATCTGAGCACGCTCACTGAGGGTTTCGCTCGTCCCTTGGGTCCGTTTCAGAACGGTGTCAATGATCACGACTGCTTCCTGCAATTAAGTGTAATCAAGTGGCAGTGAGCGCGAGAGAGACATGAACCACTTCAGGTGCAAGGCTACAGCATTCGCCTACATCTGTGCGGGAGCTCGCAGAGAGACAAAGAAAGAAAAGGGTGGGTGGCTTAAAAAATGCCAGCTAAACATATGCCATAATATTTCCTCAATATATCTTCACAAATATGAAGAAGTGTTTCATATGAAGCAGCATGTTCTGTACAGAAGCCAGAGCATTCGGGTGACAGAGTCGGGGGGGGGGGGGGGGGGTAATATATAGATGGAGAGACAGGTAGATAGGTAGAGAGACAGGTATATATGAGAGAGAGAGAGAGAGAGAGAGAGAGAGAGAGAGAGAGAGAGAGAGAGGTAGTTAGGTAGACAGACAGGTAGAAACAAGTAGACAGACAGGTAAGAAGGTTAGTAGGTAGATAGACAGGCAGCAACGGCAAGGTAGGTCGACAGAGATAGAGACAAGTAGGTAGGTACAGAGACAGACTGGCTGGTAGGTAGGTAGGTAGGTAGGTAGAGAGAGACAGGTAGGTCAGTTAGTTAGAGAGACAGGTAGGTAGGTAGGTAGGTAGACAGGGAGAGACACAGGTACAGTGCCTTGCAAAAGTATTCATCCCCCTTTGTGTTTGTCCTGTTTTGTCGCATTACAAGCTGGAATTAAAGGAACAGTCCACCGTCCTTCCATAATGAAATATGTTCTTTTCTGAATTGAGACGAGCTGCTCCGTACCTCTCCGAGCTTTGCGCGACCTCCCAGTCAGTCAGACGCAGTCCGACGCGCTGTCACTCCTGTTAGCAATGTAGCTAGGCTCAGCATGGCCAATGGTATTTTTTGGGGCTGTAGTTAGATGTGACCAAACTCTTCTGCGTTTTTCCTGTTTACATAGGTTTATATGACCAGTGACATGAAACAAGTTCAGTTACACAAACTGAAACATAGCGATTTTCTATGCTATGGAAAGTCCGCACTATAATGACAGGCGTACTAACACCTTCTGCGCGCTTCGGCAGCGCATTGATACGGAGCTCAGATATCAATGCGCTGCCGAAGCGCGCAGAAGGTGTTAGTACGCCTGTCATTATAGTGCGGACTTTCCATAGCATAGAAAATCGCCACGTTTCAATTTGTGTAACTGAACTTGTTTCATGTCACTGGTCATATAAACCTATGTAAACAGGAAAAACGCGGAAGAGTTTGGTCGCATCTAACTACAGCCCCAAAAAATACCATTGGCCATACTGAGCCTAGCTACATTGCTAACAGGAGTGACAGTGCGTCTGACTGACTGGGAGGTCGCGCAAAGCTCGGAGAGGTACGGAGCAGCTCGTCTCAATTCAGATAAGAGCATATTTCATTATGGAAAACGGTGGACTGTTCCTTTAAAATGGATTTTTGGAGGGTTATCACCACTTGATTTACACAACATGCCGACCATTTTAAAGGTGCACTTTGTTTTTTATTGTGACACAAACAATAAGATGAAAAAACAGAAATCTGGAGTGTGCATAAGTATTCACCCCCCTTTCGTATGAAACCCTTAAATAAGAGCTGGTCCAACCAATTCACTTCATAAGTCACATAATTAGTTGATTAAGATCCACCTGTGTGCAATCAAAGTGTCACATGATGTCTGTATTAATCAACCTGTTCTGGAAGGACCCTGACTCCGCAACACTACTAAGCAAGCAACATGAAAACCAAGGAGCCTCCAAACAGGTCAGAGACAAAGTTGTGGAGAAGTATAGATTAGGGTTGGGTTATAAAAAATATCCCAAATTTTGAATATCCCAGGGAGCACCATTAAATCCATTATTCAAAATGGAAAGAAAATGGCACCACTACAAACCTGACAAGAGAAGGCCGCCCACCAAAACTCACAGACTGGGCAAGGAGGGCATTAATCAGAGATGCAGCAAAGACACCAAAGGTAACACTGAAGGAGCTGCAAAGACCCACAGCGGAGATGGGAGAATCTGTCCATAGGACCACTTTAAGCCGTGCACTCCACAGAGCGGGGCTTTACGGAAGAGTGGCCAGAAAAAAGCCATTGCTGAAGAAAACACATTTGGAGTTTGCCCAGCAGCAGGTGGCAGACTCCCCAAACACATGGAAGAAGATCCTCTGGTCAAATGAGAAAAACTGAACTTTTTGGCCATCATGGGAAATGCCACGTGTGGCACAAACCCAACACTCTGAGAACACCGTCCCTACAGTGAAGCATGGTGGTGGCAGCATCATGCTGTGAGGATATTTTTTATCTACAGGGACAGGAAAGCTGGTCAGGAGTGAAGGAAAGATGGATGGCACTAAATACTGGGCAGTTCTGGAGGAAAACCTGTTTGAGTCGGCCAGAGGTTTGAGACTGGGATGAAGGTTCATGTTCCAGCAGGACAATGACCCTAAACATACTGTTAAAGCTACACTGGAGTGGTTTAAAGGGAAACATTTAAACGTCTTGGAATGGTTTAATCAAAGCCCAGACCTCAATCCAATTGAGAATCTTTGGCATAACTTGAAGATTGCTGTACACCAACGCAACCCATCTAACTTGGAGTTGGAGCAGTTTTGCCTTGAGGAATGGGCAAAAATCCCAGTGGCTAGATGTGCTAAGCTAATAGAGACATACCCCAAGAGACTTGCAGCTGTAATTGCAGCAAAAGGTGGCTCTACAAAGTATTGAATTTGGGGAGTGAATACCAATGCACACTCCAGATTTCTGTTTTTTCATCTTATTGTATCACAATAATTTAAAAAAAAAAAAAAAAAGTGGTCGGCATATTGTGTAAATCAAATGGTGCTAACCACCCAAAATCCATTTTAATTCCAGCTTGTAACGCGACAAAACAGGACAAACACCAAGGGGGATGAATACTTTTGCGAGGCACTGTAGGTAGGTAGACAGACAGGCAGAGAGAGAGACAGACAGAGACAGGTAGGTAGACACACAGACAGATAGACAGGTAGAGAGACAGAGACAGATGGGTATCCATATAGAGAGGCAGACAGACACAGGTAGGTAGACACACAGACAGACAGATAGTTATCCATATAGAGAGGCAGACAGGTAGGTAGAGACCATACACAGAGAGAGACCGTGTTTAGTGGATGCACTTGCTCACATCTACACATCTAAGTGCGAGCTGAGGGATAAGAAAAGAAGGGGAAGAAAATGAAAAGGTCGATTGTTCTCCATAAACCTCGGAGACATGATTGATGGGTTCTGCAGCGAGTGTGGTATGAGTGATTGGCCTTTCCTGGTGCTTGGCGCATGGCGTCGTGATAACGCGCTTCACTGTGCTGTGTTAATGAAATACACTCGGGAAAGATCCATTATCTTTCAGCTGGACTCAGTCCAGATCTCTCTCACTGCAGGAGGACACGTTTATAGATTTCACTTAACCACCAAATTCCTGTCTCACATTCCTGCATTATTCACCTCCGCTCGTCTGAGCATCTCTCGGTTTGACTGAGAATGAAAACAGTGTGTAAGCACAGACGGGGGGGTGAGGGACAGCGGCAAAGATTCTGAGCCATTCACAGAACGTGGATATTTACTGCTCAGACATGCTGCTTTCACCTGAAACGGGCCGCACTGCGACTCTGTCGTTTGGACCAGGGTTCATTAAACACGACTCTGATAAAATGACTCGAAAACCACGTTTGATTTGCTAGAACAAGAGACGATTCTACACACTGGAGGAAAGAAGCATTAAACTCAAGTAAATAAGCAAGAACGCAAGAAGAAAAGAATGAGGCAGACGGACAAAAAGAAAAACGGCAATCAGAAAGAAAGGAATTTTAAAAAAAAAGACGACATACATACAGACAGAAAAGAATGAGATGGACAACAAAAAAGGAAGAAAAGAACGAGACCGCGAGAAAGACAATCTGGCTGACTGAAAGAAAAGACAGACGGTGAGAAAGAAGCTTTCATTACCATCGCATTACCCAGAAGTCGTCTTTAATTAACTCTGGAGTATAAAAGGCGTGTACTGTAATTAACAGCAATAGCGCACAGGGTTCCTTTGGGGTCCGTGTGAGGTTAAAGGTTCTTCACTCACTCGGGGAGGGGGGTTCCATTTGGAACCCTCTCTGAAACAGAACACTTGGAAAATTTGAACAAAACTTTTCAGGACACAACAAAGAACTTTTGATGGTTCTTGATTTAACCTCTCTCTTCCTCAGAGCGTGCTGTATTTTAATTACACAGGTAGCATGACCTGAAATAAAGCGCGAACTCGCCACTTCGCCTGACTCATGCAAAAACATCAGTCAGCTTGGTAGACCGAAACTGGAGAATTTTAAACATGATGGTCTTTACCCGTCATGGTGTACATCTGCTGAATCGATGAGCTAAGCGTTGTTTAGACCAGGGCTTCTCAACCGTTTCTGCTCGGAGGCCCACCTATTCATACTTGTAACGAGTCGCGGCCCATTATAAAGGATCCCCAATTATTTTGGCTCATCTATTCTATTAGAATCTAATAATCTACTGTAAAGTGTATTAATGGGATGCGACATCACTCCCTGTTACAGACGGGAGCCCAGGAATTAAATAAATGCAGTAAAAACAAACCGGTTGTAATTGTAGGTATTGTATTTAAAACTGTACGGATGAGCCAGAAGCCGACATAAAGCCACACATGCAGGGCATTCTCACTCAAAAGGGATTCATGATCCAAAAGTGGAGTCTGGTCCATTAACACAAGAACTTATTGCCATGTTTGTGTTCAGCAAACAAGCAGGTCATTAAAACCAGGAAGTGGATATAGAAACCACTCAATGGGATTAGATCCTTACACATTTAGTGAAGAAGGATTTTTCCCATGAAAGTAAAATTGACTCGCTAAATTTGACATTAGTAGAATAATTTTTTTTTTTTTTTAAAGATATTTTTTTGGGCTTTTTGCACCTTTATTGGATAGGACAGTGTAGAGACAGGAAATGAGCGGGAGAGAGAGAGAGAGACGGGAAGGGATCGGGAAATGACCTCGGGCCGGAATCGAACCCGGGTCGCCCGCATTCATGGTATGGCGCCTTAACCACCTGAGCCACGACGCCCCCAGTAGAATAAATTTTGATCCTATTGTAACCGTAAATAAATACAATGACGATAGTTAGGCACGCCATTAATTAACTTAACGTGAAGATAATTAACAGATTATCAACAGATTTGTTTGTTTTTTGTTTTTGTAAAGATGTGTATATCTTGAGTCTTTTGTATTTGTAGTTATTTGTATCTGTACACAACCCCAGCAGCTCTACTGATCAACTTATCGTGTTTAAATAAAGTTATTCATTCATTCATTATGAGCTGGAAAATTATCCATCCGCCGAGTTCCCCGACATCTCAAACTACCTGCTGCTGCAGACATCGTTCTACACGGACACACAGACGAAAACCTGGAAGAGCAGGAGGAGAACGACTGTGTGTGTGTCTGGGTTAAAGATCTGGGCCTCAGGACACTACAAGATAAATCCTGTATCGTTTTTGCCCGGGTAAGGAGGAGTTTCTGGGCTTTTTGTACGCGTCTTTGAGAAGGTTGCTAGGACGCTACAGGTTTTAGTGTCGGGTGTGAACAAACCACAGCCGCTCGATTCTCAATCCTCCCTGCTCTTCTCTTCCAGCAGACATCACAGAGCCAGAGAATTTACCCACAAATGTATTTATTTAGGGGCGGCACGGTGGTGTAGTGGTTAGCGCTGTTGCCTCGCATCAAGAAGGTCCGGGTTTGAGCCCCGTGGCCGGCGAGGGCCTTTCTGTGCGGAGTTTGCATGTTCTCCCCGTGTCCGCGTGGGTTTCCTCCGGGTGCTCCGGTTTCCCCCACAGTCCAAAGACATGCAGGTTAGGTTAACTGGTGACTCTAAATTGACCGTAGGTGTGAATGTGAGTGTGAATGGTTGTCTGTGTCTATGTGTCAGCCCTGTGATGACCTGGCGACTTGTCCAGGGTGTACCCCGCCTTTCGCCCGTAGTCAGCTGGGATAGGCTCCAGCTTGCCTGCGACCCTGTAGAACAGGATAAAGCGGCTAGAGATAATGAGATGAGATGTATTTATTTATTCAGCCTCCTGCACGCGTGCACGCGGTTTTAAATGCAACAAAATAAAGACTTCTTGTTCTTAATTTACCTACAAATGTATTTATTCCACTTGAAAAGTAGACGGCAAAGCAGCTACCGGATTTGGGACACTACGACATCCTGAAATATTTAGTATTTGTCTTCAAACTTGAAAAAAGTTCACGGCTCACTTGATGGCGCTTCATGGCCCAGTGGTCGAGAAACACTGGCTTAGACAGCTTGATAAATCCATCAAGCGCCACCTTCTCTAAGTGCTTACTCATCGTCGCCATCCGTAATTAATTCACCATTATCTTCACCTCATTATGGTTTTTGTCCTATCCTCTTCCAATTTCCAGAAAAAGAAATCCTCTTCACCGATTCTCATAAGTCACACGAGTCACGGATGTGTCTACGAGGCGGTCTCCTGCAGGGATCTGGGACGTCTTTGCATGTTGGAGGTTTTAAGAGAATATTCTTGAATTTCTGACATTTAAATGTTTTTGTGGATTAAGTGATCGGCCTCAGGGGTCCCCGTGCGGCTCGATGCTCCAGGCAACTGCATGTCCTGTAGCTACGCCTCCAGACAGAGTGTCGATGCATGGCCTTTCTTTATGCTAACAGATATGCATGTGTCTTGGTCATAATTTGTTTTTAAAAGTCTGCCTAAACTACCGTTATTTCCTAAATTGAGCAGACTCTTAATGACTACGTTAGCAAGCTCAGGCATCACCTTTTGCATTTTAAATGCAGAGATAAGAGCTTTGTCCTTTGCTAGGAATCCATTCTCCTGCTAATGACGTCAATATTCCATCTTTCAGGGCAGCTGCAATCACACGGATGTCTTTCTTGCCGTCTCTCTAGCAAACCAGTGTTTCTCACAGGCTTGGAAATGAGCCCCATGAGTGATCGGCGAGGGTAAATGGGACTCTGTACAGTCAGTCAGGGGGGAAAAGCAGAGCGGAACGCACGTCTTTAGAGACAAAATGAGGAAATTATACAGTGCATGACTGCAGGATCTGCTTTCAGCTCTGAGCCTACAATCTTCTTCTGGGGTGCCACATGTACAGAACAGTGGTGTACCTCCTAATAAACTCAAACGGCTGCTCTGTCAAGCTGAGACGCCTGCTCAAAATGATCTCAAGTGCAGTGTGTGAAGACTGATCGGAGCTGCTCAGCTGATGAGTGTCAGTGAACAGATTCTGGTGAGATCTTCAGAAAGATTTTGTGTTCAACATCAAAAGACAGACCCTCCAGGATTTCGCCATGTTGCGATTTGCAACTTCAACACATTCAACCTAGTCTGGCTAACACGACTTCAAAGCTCTGCGAGCATTTGGTCTGGCAAAGATATTAAGCCCAACCGTTTCCCAAAGCGTGTGGTTGACCCGCCTCCCTGAAATGCCTCAGTTTGCTACTGGTTGAAGCCAGAAAAGGCTGTGACGAAGCTTAAACCAATCACATCACTCTTTCCTCTGACGTATGTGACGCGACGGGGCTAACTGGTAGATTAAACTCTTACCGAAGCCGGTCGGGAGCAAGGCGAAAACGTCCTTCCTTTCAATAAATACCTCCAGGGCTGCTCTTTGCTCCGTTTTCAATGAGAACTTGCTCCATGTTCGTAATGTTTCTAGTGAATGAAGCGCTTCCGGCATAGATTCTGTAAACAATCTATGGCTTCCGGTCGCAGTTCTACTACGTCACTGCCTTGAACACGTCTCTACCCAGGGCCGTTGGAGATGCTCAAAGTTGATTGGTTCCCGATTTTTCGGGAGCTTGGAAGAGCTGTAGATAGCTTGCCTGGCCAGACTAAGCTCGCAACAGGCCCTCGTGTTGCGTCACACTTAGGATGGGCGGGCCCAGGCTACATTCAACCAATCCCCGCGAATTCAGGGCGGTGTTGCAATTATATCCAATCACCGCAACTTTCCCGCAAATTTGACCAATCGTTGGTGACATCGACAAACTACCTTCCGCCTTACTTCCAGTGTTGCCAGATTGGGCGGTTTCCCGCCCAATTAGGCGGTTTTAAGTGCATTTTGGCGGGTTTTGAACATATTTTGGGCTGGAAAACGTTAGCAGTATCTGGCAACACTGCTTACTCCCATGTTTCCGTTCAAGAGAAGCAGCATGTGCGAGTCAGTGTTTATGTAGGCTTAAATTCTGTCACTGAAAGTGTGTTATGTTTACAGTGAAGGACTGTGCACACTTTACATTATTTTTTTACTTAATACAAGAAATTAATGGATGCCAACATTTTTGCCAAAATGGTATTTTATTTTCCATTGTTTAGGCAGCTTCAGCATCATACTGTGAGATTCTGTTCAAATTGTTTTTTTTTTCTTCTATGAAGCCTGAGCCATTTATTTTATTAGTTTATAATTATTGTTTAATTTAGTCTTCAGGAGAGACTGCCTGCACACAGTACTAGTATTAGTTTTTTTCCTTCCATGAAAGCTGAGGCATTTATATTATATTTTAAGGGAACTTCACGTTGTGCTGTGAGGTTCTATGCACTTTAACTTTTGAACCAACAGGTGCATTTGGATAAGTAAAGCCTATTTTTCTGCATTTTTGTAGTCCTGGTAATCTTTTATATTGGTAAAGTTGTTTATAGGACCATTTTTCAGTGTCTGTTTTTTTTTAATCAAGAGTTTTTCAGTAATAACTTAATATTTAACATATCACTCAATTTTAATCACGAAGAGAAAATCGCAACAATTTCTCGCAACTTTCACTTCCTCCCGCAATGTAATCGCAACAAAAACCTAAAAAACACCGCAACTTTCATCGCAATTTTTTGGAAAACCCCCCGCAACATCAGACATTTTAGCCCGCAACAATCACAAAAAAGGCCCGCAGAAGCCTGGGGGGACCGAAAAGTAGTCAAGACCCCTAATTCAGATGGTATTAACTTCTCTGGGTGATGTTTAAAGGGGAACTGAAGTCATTTTTAAACTTGCTTTATTTCTTAATTAACATGTTTTCGGTTTTATTAGCCTTATATCGTGACTCGTATCGGCATATTATATTACACTTATCGGCCTTTTTGATTTTTAGCCACGTTGAATGTAGTTCGTATGGACCACGGTAGGCGTCACTTATCCGCGCGATCTTCACGAAACTTCAAATGTGACGTGTCGGCGCCGCCATTTTGAAAACTGTTTACACCGTGGCCAGATCATTCCAATTTAGATTGATTTCGAGATTTGCCAGCTTCATCAGCGATGGAGTGTCAGTCCTGCGCGCTGTGGCGCGTGCACCTGAAGGCGCGCCGAGTGGACTCCAGCACGCACGCCGTCAACAAGGCGCACCTGAGCTCAATTCAGGAGTTGTGTGTTTGCCTGTTTAAGGACTGTGCTGATGCATTTGCATCGCGAAGTATTACGGTACGCATGTACGCGTTACCGAGCCTTTCTACCCGTTGTCTTGATTTCCTGTTTCTCGTTCTTGTCCTCGTTTAGCCTTTGCTGGAGAGTTTGCACCTCGACTGACCCTTTTGCCCGTATTCTCGTTTTTGATCTCGTTTGCCTGTGTAAATATCGTCTCACTGTATAAATATCCTGCACTTTATTAAACTCTATACTTCTGCACATACATCCGCCTCCCTCGCGTGCGTGACCTGGAGATTATTCCATACGACTTCGAACCAACCGAGAAGAGTCGGAAAGGCGACAGGATAAGGACGAGTCCGTCACGCTGGTATTTACGTCATTACTGTCGCACAATTAAAACGTGCCAGATCAGGCAGCTGGTGGGTTTTCAGAATAATAAATGCATGCGTGTATTTTTTGTGATGAATCCCTATTATACTGAGCGCATTTCCCACAAATCCTCACTACAAAATGGCGTCCACGCTATATAGTGAGTAGGGAGCGATTTCAGACACGGGGAAAACTTCCGGCTTGATTATGTCAGCATTCGAAGGAGGGCGCGCGCGTCTTTTGACAACGTTGGCAGGTGTCGGTCACTTTGACTTCCGCTGTATGTTTTACTTCCGTCCTACGATGTCTCGCACAGGTCTCAGCGAATCTCGTTTACGGCCATCGCTTTGACTATGGACTGATATATTACAGAGCGTATTTCAAACACTCATAACTTGCCATAGCAGCGACAAAATAGCTGTCAGAAATGCGTTCCTACATTTTATAAAGTGAGATAAATAGAATTTTGATAAAAAAAAATTTGCCTTCAGTTCCCCTTTAATAAATGCATACATTCCTCCTCGGTTATGAAAACTGCCTTGGCTTCTGACTGGTGCAACACAAAAAGCGTTCGCCCTATTGTCCATGCTCTCTCCGTTGAAAAAAGTACAGCAGCATTCGCCAATCCGGGGTGTTTCACGTATGCAGAAGAGAGCAGATAGCATTAATTTCCATGTGTGTTAAGCTACCCTGTGAGACAGCACGAGGAGCAGGTGGACCAAGGATGCTTTTGGCTGACTTCTCACACATTTCTGAGGAAGCACGTTAGCCTTCACCCTCCCTGGTAGTAGCTGCTGTAAGATGGGGGAGAGCTGGATGATGGGAGTGTAGTGGTGGTCACTCTGTGGTTAAGACATCGGACTTCTGATCAGAAGGTCGCGGGTCCAAATCCCAGCACTGCCGAGCAGCCGCTGCAACCCTCGACGGCTTAGTTGTAGAAATGAGATAAATCTGACCCGCTCGAGATAACCGCGTCTGCCAAACACCATAAATGTACTCACCGGCCACTTTAATAGGTACACCTGCAGTTTTATGCGGTTATCTAAAAATCAGCCAATCCCTTGACAAGCAGCACGATGCATAAAATCATGCAGATACAAATCAACAGCTTCACTTCAAACCTCAGCATGGGAAAAACCATGATCTCTGTGACTTTCACTCTTGCCCCTTTCCCACCAAAGCAGTTCCAGGGCTGGTTCGGGGCCAGTGCTTAGTTTGGAACCGGGTTTTCTGTTTCCACTGACAAAGAACTGGCTCTGGGGCCAGAAAAAACGGTTCCAGGCTAGCACCAACTCTCTGCTGGGCCAGAGGAAAGAACCGCTTATGTCGGGGGGGGGGGGGGGGGGGGGGGGGGGGGGGAGTTGTTAAGACCAACAACAAATCGCAAGATCGTGAAAGGTCGCCATTTTTAAGCGGCGAGAAGCAGCAGCTGTACAAACACGAAGTCAGCCATTATTATTATTGTTGTTGCTGCTGCTTCTTCTCCGTGTTGTTGTTGCTACGATGTTCGCGCCAAGGTTTATACAAGGGCAATTCCATGTAAATGTCAACCTCACCATGCAAAAATAAAGCAACATGTAATACATCAAAACCACTCCCAGAGATATCACCTAGGCCTGTATTTTACAGATGTGAATAAGTTGAACCAATTTGTAACCAACCTAATATGTCACTGTCAGTCTTTCTTTCTTATAATGTAAAACCCAAGCTGAAATCAACTTTGATCATGTACAATTCTATATTATTGCCACAAGCCACAGAAATGTATGCTAAAATCCACAAAACAGCAAAACAATAGCCATCCTAAATATTATTTAAGAACTTTGATAGTTTTAGCTGATATTTAGAGAGTTTTTCAAAGGGTTATGGTGGTTAAATTGCTGATTTTCTAAACATATGCCATGTCCATTTCAGACGCGTCACATCCATAACGAAATTTCGTCACATCCATAACGCTGACTTTTCCTTCCGAAACTCTGCATGAAATACAAAATATTTTAAACAAAGATTTTTTAATATTCACCTTGGACCCCTCTATCAAATGGATATCTCCATTTCGACATTAGGTTTACGATTTCACAGAGTTTGATAAAAATGTACAGTCACCCAAGAAAAGTGATACTTTTTCTGTCACGTCCATAACGCATCTTTTATTGGCATTTTCTGGCATGCCCTAGATGTACTATGGGAATTGTTCTTGTTCTATCACTTCTCCAGTATGGTACAGCCTTAAAATATGCAACACCTGTTTAAATACTGGGAGACAATAAAACATGCACTGGGTCATTTGTTGCCATTTTGAGTTCAAGTGTCACGTCCAGAACGCTGGAATTGCTCACAAACGCAGCAACGTAACTGACGTATACAGTGACGTAATGACGTGGCTCCGCTTAGCACCCCGAGCTATGGAAAAGCAAACTGGTTCTCAGCTGGCTCGCAAGCTGAACGAGTTGTGAACCAGCCCTGGAACTGATTTGGTGGAAAAGGGGTATGTGGCATGGGTGTTGGTGCCAGATGGGCTGGTTTGAGTATTTCAGAAACCGCTGATCTCCTGGGGGTTTCACAAACAACAGTCTCTACAGTTTACACAGAATGGGGTGAGAACAAAAAAAAAACACACACGCAGAGTGAGCGACAGTTCTGTGGGTGGAAATAAACACCTGACTGATGAGAGGTCAGAGGGAAGTGGCCAGACTGGTTCGAGCTGCCAGGAAGGACACACTCATATAATCACTCTTCACAACCGCAGCGAGCAGAAAAGCATCTCAGCATGCAAGAGAAGACGACCACGTTGGGTTCCGCTCCTGCAGCCAAGAACAGGAACCTTAGAATCAAGAACAAGTTCCTCTTAAAGCAGCCAGTGAGTGGGAATGGTCTTTACTCATGCTTTCAAAATGGGAGGATTTGTGGGGTTAAAAAGTTCAAGATTAGGGTCTTCAATATTATCCAGAAAGGGCCAATATGTCCCTTTCTGGATACTAGCACGACTGGCTTCTTTAACAGCTCGACTCTGGGGCGGTTTGAAAGTCTTGCTTAGCTGATAAGATGAGCGAGTGTTCGCAGTCCATAAATTAACGTCTGGTGGTCCCGCGTTAGATAAAAACAGGCAGCCAGATAAAAGACGAGAAGAAGCTTGTATTGTACTTGGCAACTGTCATCATGGTTTAAATTAGTACTGAATCAGCCACATAAAGCTTAAAACACCAACCGAGCTGGACATCCTACAGTTCTCCAGCACTGGCTTTCCCTGGATAAGAGCCCAGCATGGCACAGACCAACTCCACAATCAGGTCAAACAGTTTCCCCAGCTTTGTGCCTTCAACAGTCTGTGAGATGAAGGACATCATCCCCCCCCCCCCATCCTTCACATTACGGTGGCTCCAGAGGGAACCCGAGTCCTCATGGAGGTCTAAACTGCACCAAACCACGTGCCGCTTCCTCACGTGCACAGAGCAGGAGGAGGAAAAAGCCGAGCGCGAATCCGGGAGTAGTTGGAGGGGGTGCGCTTGGCATTCGAACGCTTCGGAGAGCAGGAGCTCCTCCAGGGTTGTAATGCGGAGGCTTTCCAGAAAATAAGAGCGTCTGAGAGGAAAAAGTGCTGAGAGTTCCAGAATTGCACGCTCGCAAAAATGAGCGTTTTGGAAACGTAGCATGACGACGATGATCAAAATATGCTGCTTGCACTGTTTATGTCAAGCAAGGGAAAGTGATCTATCCCTGTGGTGCCTAAACCAGAAACCCTTGAAATTACATTGCTCAGGATGAGGGACTGCCTGAAGAAGGCAAGTTTCAATTCCGAGCGAAGAAAGCGAGTTTCAATTTGGAGGGAGGAAAACAAGTTTCAAGAGCTTTGGCTCGAAAATTAAATGAAGAAAACTCGGCAGCACAGTTGGTGGTAATTAAACGAAAACTTAAGTCCTGCTTCGCTCAGGACCTGGATGTGAACCCAAGAGCAGCGCAAATTGCCTCATTTCGGAAAAAGTGGCAACGTTACCTTAGACAAACAGCAGAGGAACCCATCTGTAATTCCGTGACAAACGGAAAACAAAACGATACCAGCCAAGGGCAAAGTTCTCTTAAATGGCTTCCTCTGCACGCTCACATTAGCTCTGATGATTTATGCCGCTATCTGTAAGGCATCGCTGGTGATAAACGCCTCTGCGAGAATGGAAATTAAATAACATCCCCCAATGTAGGGGGAGCGACATGATATATTGATATATAGTGTGTATAGGCAAGATCGCTGACTGCATGCTGGAACAGGTTTACAAAAAGACACAAATCTCTCATTTAAACTGCAAAACACGTAGCCCGTCGAACTGCACATCACAGTGCTGCTGAATGCTCGATTCTGATTGGTCAGAAAGTGTTAACTTTTCGATTACAGCAGTTCTGATCAACTCGACTCATCAGTTTTCATTCACGTGCTCGTTCTAATATGTTGTCGTTTCTATAGCAACCACTCGTTTCCAGGGATTTGCATTTCAGATGCTCTGCATGATTTTAAGCCGAATAATAAATACAATTAAAAATAAATGTTCCTTTTATCAAAGAAAACTGGATCATCTTTGATATGGTCAAGCTTTCAGTTAGGAAACATTTAGTTAACGACGGAAGGAGTCTCCAGTGTCAGCGCTGGAGTTTTCCGACACCGGAAAGCCTTCTGGAGTTTACACTTTGCGGTTTCACAGCAACATGACGTTTGTATTATTAATTTAAGAGGGAAAAGCAGAGGGGGGACACACACACACACACAGGTGAGGAAACGAATGTTCCACAACTGTTCCATGAAATGTTCCACAACACAATTAAACGTAACTACTAGAGGAAAAGAGCTCGCCAGTTCGAATCCTGATGACGCCCCGGAAATCTATAGGGGCCTTTCACATGACGTCATCCTAACTGTGGATTTGTTTATACGGCCATGCCGCGGGCCAAGCTTCGTGTTGGACGACAACTGGCAAAAGAGCACACGAGTGATTGTCAACCGAATTCAGTAAACATCTACAGATAAACTGGCAGAAGTTACATCTAAAAGAACAATGCCAGAGACCTGTAGTGCTTTTGGATGTAATAACAGACTTGGAGACAAGCCTGGTTTAACATTTCACCGCTTCCCAGTGAGAGGAGAAAAATGGTGGGCTGCAGTTAAACGAGAAGGCTGGTTGCCAACAAAGCGTTCCCGTGTATGCCAAAGATTTTATATCGGGTTAGTATGAATGCTCTGTGCACCTGTTAGGAGAAATAACACTTTTTCTAGCTCACGGCCATTCAGTTATAAAAATCCCATCGATCTAGCCTAGGTGTACTCAAGTTAACGTTCAACAAGTCCGTAAGTTGGTGTAGCATGGACAGAACTTTGGTTGAGATAGTAAAGCTTTTAACAGGTTGCATGGTCTGGCACCAAGTACAGTCTACTGGTTCATACACAAGCGTGTTATACTTGGCAGCTCTACCGCACTACAAAAAAAACAAGCCAAATGGCAAATGAACGAACGTTAAAATGTGTATCTGGATGTGGGCTTTGGACACGATATATTTTATTAGACCTAATGCTTGGCTAGACTAGCAGCATGGTTATGTAATGATAAGGCTAAACACCATAAAACATGCTAGCTCTAGGCCCTGACTTGCTTATTACTATTACAAGTCAACATTTTAGCTCATCTTTTCACAAGAAGGTATTTTTCTTTATCGGGAATTTCCCCATAACATTCTGGCATGAAACCTGCCTCGAAATATTGGTAGGCATCTGTACTTTTGTCTGCCTTTAGCATCTCCGGTGTATTTAGTCCCAAATACCAAATATACTCAGCAAAAATAAAAACTTGACACTCATTATTTTTCAAATAGTGTTTAGAAACTTTTCTTGAAAGAGTTCTTCTTGTGATTATGGTTAAATGCATTGTCAAGGGCATTACGTCACACATTCATTCTACTGGTCGGGCCTACGTAGCACGTGCGAGAGCACTGCACGCTAAAATCACGTTTCCACGTGACACAAGTGACGCGACCTATTGATACACGTGCAATTGATCTCACGGTAGCAGAGTGTCATCTCAGAAAAACAAGGTTTTATGGTTAATTATTCGTTAATTTGCAACGCCACGACTGTCAAACATTCAGCGTGAACGTGCCATTGGCATGCTGAATACGGGAACATCCGTCACTGACGTTGCGAGGGTTATGGGATGCAGTCGACAGACCACCCATAATCTCCAGACACGTCTCCATCAAACTGGCACCACAGCCGACCGCCCCCGTCCTGGTCGACCACGTGTGACGTCACACGCAGAAGACCGACAGATCGTCTTACGTCATTTGCGTAATCGGTTCGTCACTGCCACATCCACTGGGAATGAATTGTTTGGAGGTCGAGTGACTGCCCAAACCATTCGAAATCGCCTGCGCTCTGCATTAAGTTGTGACTCACAGTTTTTGATCATGGACATTGTCGTCGCATTTCCGGTGGAACCGATTCCATGACAAACATGATCTGTATGCTATAGCATCTTTAATGACAAGATAATTGAATACAATCGTTATTTCAAACCTATTTTCCAAAATGTTCAGATTATTGACTTTGAAACGAGTGTAAAGTTTTTATTTTTGTTGAGTTTAGTTCAAGATGTCGTAGCGTCCCAAATCCAGTAACTGGTCTGCCGAACCCTTTTCAAGTGGAATAAATACATCTGTGGGTGAATTATACCGTATGAATCTGTGATGCCTGCATGTTTTAGCTTTCAGATGTAACGCAATCTGCTGGTATAATTCATGTTTTTTATCGTTTCAGAGTCATCGTACTGACTTCAGTTCCAGTCATGGCTGTGCTTCTTTGTTTGCCTAGCAACCAAAGAAACACGATGGATGCTGTGTGACAAACATCTGTAGCATCAATGAAAAGCCCCTAAAGCAGGGAGTCCAAAGTAACAAAACTGGCGGTACCCTCTCTCCTCTGTCAATCACAACAATGCTCGCCAATCCTGAGTGAGCTCACGCATGGATTAGGGGACAGCTATTGGAAAATAGTCAACTTCAGGGATGTAAAAATAACTCCGCTTCATCACACCACCATGTTTGCTGGTGGGTTTTTTAATTTTTTTTTTTTTATTCCTAACATGCAACATCATGAAACACTTTTCTGAGTCACGTTTTTAAAAATGTCACGGTCATAAATCAAAATGTTAAAAAAAAAAAAATATATATATATATATATATATATATATATATATATATATATATATATATTTGTACTAGGGCTGTAACGATATGCGTATCGAAATCGCGATACGCAGAGCCACGATCCGTATCGCGATACAAGAAGGCAGAATCGCGGTACACCCTTTCAAACTTCTCCTCAGCCCAAAAACAGAGGCGCTTCCAAACTTCAATTTATGAATACTTTACTTTTTATTTAAATTACATTTTAAACTTACTTAAATTACTTTTATTTTTTTATATCTATTAGTAAGTCGTTTTTTCGCCGACCTGCGACAATCTTCTGCGAGTCACGCAACGTCCACACTTGCCACTGGCAGAGCATTCATTTCTTTTAAGCGGTCGCCGTTCTGGTTGCGACGCGGGGAGCGAATCTGTAAACAAGCAGCTCATTGGCTGGCTAGGTGTGCCACAAGCCAATCACAATCACTTGACCGGAAAAGCATGCAGTGTTGCCAGATTGGGCAGGTTTAGGTGCTTTTTGGCTGGTTTTGAACATATTTTGGGGTGGAAAACGTTAGCAATATCTGGCAACACTGAAGTAGAGCTGTGCAATATATCGTATTTTTATCACGATATCGATATTGGTGTCAAACGATATCAAAATTCATAATATCGATATGAAACGATTTTTTGTCATTTGTCGAAAGGGACGTGCACAATATTTCTACAATGGCAATAAAACAACAATAACATTGACGTGACAGTAAGGTAAAACGAACCCTTCTGTCCCCTAAGGCACACCGTAGCCATGCATACGTCATCCATTCTACTCCCGCGATATCTCCGCAACAGTAAAAAATCAGTTCTTCTGTTTTCATACGTGTCGGGTGATTTGATATATTGATTTCTTAATATGTTGTTTGATTTGCTTGCTAATAGTTATAATAATACAATTAACATATATTTACGTCATATTTTTGGATGTGGGACTGGGTAATGTAAAAATGGCATCTACGGAAGAAAACAAGCACAACAATATTAGCACATATCCAGCTTGCTAGCTGTGTTAGATGTGTTAAACCGTGTGGATTTAAGTGGAATAATTGCGAGTCGTCCTGTGGTCAAGGCAGCGTTTTAAGGTAAGGCAATTTGGTTATTAATGTTGCCCGCCGCGGCATGTTTACTTGGGTTCATTTGATTTTGACTTGTGCATCTGCAGCTAGCATCATGCTTTGAAGTAGGTTCTGCTAAGGACGGGTTTATTGCGCGATGTAGACGGACTCAGATGTAATTACATTGTTTTTAAAATTCCGTGCGCTTAAAACGGTGTCCCCCTGCTAATCATGTAGCCCTAATCATGTGTTGCTTTTACTTTTCTTAATGGCGAGTGAAATATCTCTGCAAATGGAATTTCAATGCTGACATGCCAAAAAGATAGCGGAGTCCACATTTGGAAGGTGAAGGAAGAGAAGCCTATTTTCATGTATGTTAATTCTTAAGGACTTGTCTCTATATTGTGCGTGTTTAATGTTGGTGTCTTAACAACACACAAGCTTACGTTGTAGTGTGTGTGTGTGAGAGAGAGATTTTATCCTTGGCTGGCTACGAGCCAGTGTGGACGTTACGCAGTAATCACTGGTAATACCAGCGCTGGCTCCATCCAGCGCTCGAAACTAACGGTGTCCCGACGTCCCGGGGACCATAAAAAATGTCATCGGGACACAAAATTATCATATCTGGGACAATCCCGGGACAATGAAAAAAAAATAGATCTAGAAAAAAAGTTCTACATTAATATTATTTACAAAGCCGTAACACATACGTAGACATTCACCTAATTTGTCAATTTTAATTTTAAAACGTTAACAGCGAAAAATACATAGTAGCTACACTTTCGATGCACCTGCATCCGTAGGCTACAGAGCAGCGCATTCTGTTCTAGAATCTTCGGCCGGAGTCCGCATTATATGGGCTTGGAATGGAATAGCTACCGCACACGCTGCGCCGACTCTTGCCAGAACAAAAATGCTTAAGTGGTTGAAGCGGACCGACCGCGGGGAAGAAACTGAAAGCCCAGACATAACGTCTCCGGGACCTTCAGGATCCAAAGTGTCATCGCCTGGTCTGCAGGCAACGCTAGCAACTGAATGAACTTAATGAACACTGTTAGACACGTTATAAAATACAACAGGAATGATGTGGATGATATTGACGGAAGATACCGTTCAACAGAATAAGTGAGTTTTCTTGGTGTCTTTCTAGTTCAGAAAGTTTAGTCAGTCAGCAGCACAACTAGGCTCGGACCTGCCACTATGCTGATGTTGCTAACATTTGCACCCGGCAGCGAAAGTTCATAAAAATGGATAACGGAAAGTTCATAAAAATGGATAACGGAAAGTTCATAAAAATGGATAACGGAAAGTTCATAAAAATGGATAACGGAAAGTTCATAAAAATGGATAACGGAAAGTTCATAAAAAAGGATAATGGTAATGGTGAAAATTATAAGTTGGCCTTATAAGTGCCAACAGATATTCAAGGTATAAGTAGATGAAATGAACATAAAAGGGGTCTTATTTTCAACTAAAGTGTACTGCAGATGTAGGGAGTTGAAACATTTTCTGAATGAGCTAGTTGGCCCTTTAAATAAACGGGTATCTATTCATACAGTGAGATCGCCAAAGTTTAATAAACTGAAAATGCAATAACTAATTTTGAAGTAGATGATGTATAGGACATGTGTCACTTGTGTCTTGTGACTTATTGTAAAAATGATATAAAGGGTTCAAAATCGCATAGTTACAAATATAATAGTAACTTCATATGATAATATTAACCACTGGTTATTTCAGAGAGGAAAAAAATGGGGACACTATTGCTTCCATTCGGGACAATACAACGTAGAATTCGGGACCACTGGGGGACACAAAGAAAAAAAGTTAATTTCGAGCCCTGGCTCCATCCTCTGTGATCGGAAATGTTGAGTGAGGAGAACGTGAGCCTTGTGCAGGCGATAGGACCTACGCAAAGTACGCGCTTGCACAGTAAATAGTTTAAGTAAAAGGCATTTCAGGGTACAACGGGAAGGGTTGACAGGTAGCCTATGAGGCCTGTACTATAAAAATGTGGCCCGGTGCCTCAGGTGTTGATGATCAGGGCTTTAAAAAAAGGTGTATAAATATCGTTTTAAAAATCGCGATATCGATATTTACTGAAAAAATCGTGATATTGATTTTTTCCAATATCGAGCAGCCCTACACTGAAGGCATGTCTGCTTGGGCGGAAGCCTTCTGCGGCAGTTACATTTTGACACGCGAGCAATGTTTCACCATAAAAATTCCGTAATTTCCATCTGTTTTCCGCGATCACAGAAAATCATTGGCCCTATGAGAGTGAGACAGTGAGAGAGCCACCCCCCCCAAAAAAAAAATCTTAACGCATTTATACGATTTGGAAAAATGACTTTTTCAGAACCGAATAAAACAGAGCTTCCGGCTCAACAGTATTATTTTGAGAAATAAAACAATCTTTGGATATACATTTGTTCATTTTTGCATACATATTACTCATTCTCTGCAGTGGTCTGAATTATTTGTTATTAAATAGTTAATGTAAGTAAGTAAATGTTAATAAGTCAAATTTACTACTTTAAAAAAACATTTTAAAAAAAATCATGGGTGTATCGAATCGTGGGTCAAAAATCGCGATACGAATCGAATCGTGAGTTGGGTGTATCGTTACAGCCCTAATTTGTACCAAACGTTTAATTTTTCCATGTCGGCTAGATTAATTATCGAATGAGCTTTGTTTATGGCTCCACTGTTTTGCTACTAAAGCATCATTTATCATGATGCATAATGTGATGTGTTTAGAGTATAACGATGCAAGTTTTGCCAGATTTCCAACTACTAATCCCTAATGTGCATCATTTCCAACGCTTCACTTGCTATTACAGTCTATGAAGTTACGGCGCAAGCGGGTGATGGCTGGTCAAACCGAAAGCTGACAAATTGCTGGATGTATATTTTCCCCTGAAAACCTGCCATGCTGTTTATCGGTAGTATGTGAAAGATTTTCCTGTGCATGACCGAATCATCTGAGCCCAAACATTTATTCGTTTCGCACACAGCATCGTGGAAATTTCAGCAGTGCAGAAGAAAGTCAGCGAAAGCCATGGAGCATCAAAACAAACAAGGCCTTTTTCAACTACATACTCATTTCCAATTCCGACGAGATGAGAAACCCTCACCGACATGCTGCGCTCCAGGAGCAGCAGTATAGATTCATTTAGACCTTTGTTTGAACCAGAGCGTGCGTTTGGGGCTCAGATGAACATTGTGCTCTTCCCTTCCCACTTCTCATTAGAGGAGCGACTGAAAGCAGCACCAGCCGGTGGCTGCACGGCACGCAAACTAATGAGCACACTCGAGAGTGGCCAAATGCACCATTAGCCTGCCACATTACAGGCTACACTAGTACACAGAGCATGTACCCAAAACCTGGGCTGCTCTTTGCTGACTGATGCACAGGACCCCCGCCCGGTTCCGCTGCTTCCCCTGCGCAGCACGCAATGGCGAGGTCATCATGCGACGGAGTTCTGGATTCTGATTGGTCGAAAGGTTTCCATTCATTTTCTCACAGTGGCTCAGACAGGTTTATATTAATGCACTCGTTCTAAACCACGATTGCTTCTTTAAGCCTAGGTCACAACCGGACGTACAATTTTTTGGCCGTGCGATTTTTGGCGTTTCCCCAAATCGCTGCGTTTTTTTTATTCGTGGAGAAAGACGCACGTTGGCCGTAAGTTTGTCTTGCAACCTGAAAAAAACGTAAGCGCCCGTAGAGTTTGTTTGACATGACAAAGAACCTCTGCGGCCGGTCTGCGGCCAGTCTACGGCTCGAAAATCAGCACGTCACACGCGCGCCCTCCGTGCGTTTCTTGCACGTAGACCGGCCGTAGGAGCACGTACGGCCGGTTGTGACCGAGGCATTAACAACAGCTCGTTCACAGAGACTGGAACGGTGGAGCCTGCATGTACACGGGTTTAAAACGTTTACCATCAGTGATCTGGTGAAGCTTTCCGGAAGGAGTCTTCACCAGGCTTCTAGTACTCGAGTCCGACTGGCGCTTTGATTTTAACCCCTTCGATGCTCTCGGACGAGTCACGTACGTTATGAAGTCTTTTCCCTCTGTGCCTTATGACGGAAGAATGTTTTCGCCATTGACTGTAATTCATACGTGCCACTGTGAAGTAAAAGTAATGTGCCATGTAAGGTACATAAAAGGAGGCGTTTATGAAGAGTGGCGTAGGTCATAACGCACAGCGGTGAGAGATTTCATGACGTACGTGACTCGTCCAAGGGCACTGAAGGGGTTAAGGACTCGGGACTTGACTTGGACTTGAGCACCGATGACTCGGAAAATGGAGATGAGGACTCGGATTTTTTTTTGGTAACATGCCATAATAATTTGGCTGAAGATATTTATATCTACATTAATTTGGTACTAATTTCCTGCGCCTTGGCGCGTGCACCAGATAGACTCTCGGGCGTACGCACCGTAAACGACTCACACCTGCACAGGATTAAGGCGCAATCAGCGTGCCTGTATAAAAACTGTGGGGGAAAAAAAAAAACCTACTTTGCGAAGTATTGAGTTGCATTGCTGACATTACCGAGCCTTATTTCCTTGTTTGGTTTCCTGATCTCCTGTTTCTCGTCTTTGATTGCGTGTTTGTGCCTCACTCGATCTACTGCCCGTTTCACGGTTTTATGATTTTGCCTGCCGTTCTGGATTGTTTAATCGGTCTTCACTTGCATTAATAAACACACCTTCCGTCCCCCAACCATCTCTGACAGAATCCTTCGCTCTCCCTGACAAAGAGAACGTATGGAATCAATTTTGTGCCAAAATGTTCATACAATACTTTTGAAATATCAAACAAAAACGACAAATCAAAATACAAAAAAAAAAGTCAATTTTTTTTAGACTGGCAAACAAATTATTCGTGTAATCGTGCAAAATATCAGTCTATTACTCTTCAGAAACCTTTTATTTTTGTTCCGCGTCTTTCTCAGTTTTGTCTGACATAATTTATTTTGGTTGCGATTCCAGCTTTCTCGTTTGCGCTCCCTGACTTTTTGCTTGCAGTTTTGGCACAAACTTCACGTGTGGGCGGGCTGTCCAGGAATGCATTCCCATTGGCTAACTTGTGTTTGACTGACAGCTACGCTCAGCCATTCCCCGGAGGCTGTTGCGGCCATTTCCTACTCGGATTTTGGCGGACTGTTTGACGAGTGACCGATCCATTGACGGTAAACAAGGATCGAGTGGACTTCAGTGGCAACTATGATATTGAATTAATTCAACAAAGTGCAAGTACGGGACAAATGTGTTGTATGTGTTGCAGTAGGACAAAATCCGAGTAGGAAATGGCCGCAACAGCTGAGCGTAGCTGTCAGTCAAACACAAGTTAGCCAATGGGAATGCATTCCTGGACAGCCCGCCCACACGTGAAGTTTGTGCCAAAACTGCAAGCAAAAAGTCAGGGAGCGCAAACGAGAAAGCTGGAATCGCAACCAAAATAAATTACGTCAGACAAAACTGAGAAAGACGAGGAACAAAAATAAAAGGTTTCTGAAGAGTAATAGACTGATATTTTGCACGATTACACGAATAATTTGTTTGCCAGTCTAAAAAAATTGACTTTTTTTTGTATTTTGATTTGTCGTTTTTGTTTGATATTTCAAAAGTATTGTATGAACATTTTGGCACAAAATTGATTCCATAAGAACGCACGTTCACCTGGTCAGGAACAAACTAATGTTAATGGCGCTAAAACAGCCACTGTCGAAGGGTGCGGTTGGAGTCTTGGACTTTGATCAACTGTGGACTTGACTCGAATTTTTTAAATTTTTTATAAACGACTTGTACTCCAACACTGGACTCTGATTCGAGGTTTAGTGACTGGTCTTCATAGTCCGTCTTATAACGTCAGAAATAAAAGCTTTAACTTCTCTGCCACACGGACAGGCAAGTGGTTGGCACACAGGTTATTAGAACCTATACACAGCACATCACATCACATCCACAAGCAACTCTCTCTTCATATCGTTTAGGTTTTTAAGATTAATGACGATTAAGTCATTCAGTTTTACTTCTTACTGATGAAAGAATATCCATGATACTCAAGATGATAAATGTCCTGCTATTCTTTTTTTTTTTTAAATCCTGTCTATCCAAACGATACAAGCACTCGAACGTAGCTACAAATTTTTAGTTTTATAGCAACCATGGTAATAAATAACTAACAAAAGTAAAAATATATTAAAAAAAAACAGGCAACAACCAAAAACTTCCTTTTTATTCACTGGCAAAATTTTTATTAAAGAACATAACCGAAATGGGGACCTGGCGATAAAGTTAAATCTATGAGCTATGCTGATCAAATCTGCACGACTGTAAACGTTACAACTTGCAGTGATATTGCCTTTTTCTCTCTTCTTAAATCAACTTTAGTTCTCGCCTCATGCCAAATCAATTTTTGCAGCTAATTTTTCCTTCTTGCGTCCCTGAAAAGGCTGGGAGCACTAATAGACAGCCGTGGGTTCTAATAAACCTACAATATAGAAAAGCGACTGCAATGAAAGTAAGAAATAAGTAAATAACTGAATCAATATCTGCTTCGAAGCGCACTGGCTCAATCACTAAGCCACAAACGCAGCACGGACAGCAAATAACAGGCGATAAATTGCAGCCCCGTGGATGTCTGTTCCGTCTGTCTCTCACACACACACACGGAGGATGATGACCACTAAAGCAAAAAACGAAACGCGATCTGGAACAAAGCCGTGGAGAAATGCAAGCCTGATGAAGTGAGGAAGGTGTTTGAGTAAAGCTGGCTTTTTCTTGGATAATTGAGAGACGGTGGGAGAGGACTCCTGGAGCATTCGCTCTCTCCAGCTCTCCATCCAAGCCACGTGAAGACAAAGACATGCCCCGGTGGAGCGCTCGCACGCGTGCTGCTGACTAACAGTGAGCATCACAACCTGCTGGGCCCTCCATTGCTTCCATATGCTGCTCCCGCATTCACAAAAAGGTGCCAGCCGCCTTTCCTCCTTCTGTTTCCAAACAGCCTGGATCACTCGTTGAGTTATGGGCCGCAACAAGAGTTTCTCATTAATGAAGGGGGGGAAAAAAAAGCGCCACGAGTTGTACTGGAGAGCTGCCAAACACATCCATCTACTGGTGTGAAGACAGGGGAGAGAGTGGAACAGAGGATTTATTACCTTTAAAAACGTAGCAAACACTCAAAGTACAGATAAAGAAAGCTGGTGATGAATACTGCAGCAAGGTGAGCTAGCAAGCGAGCGAGCAAGCTTTCCTCCAGCCAACAGACGCTGCCTCGGCTTGAGCAGAGTGGGGAAAAAAACGCAGTCTGAGCCCATCAAAAGATGTCTTGCCAGTATTCGTAATCAAATCTGAATTTAATAAAATAACTTTATATTATAAGCAGATTGTATGATCTGGTCAGAAAGAGTGTGTGTGTGTGTGTGTGTGTGTATAAACCGATTATTGTCCAGAGCAGATCCGGTTAATGGGCAGCCCACGGATGACAACCCTGGAAAGCATTGCCATGTTTCCTTTAACCTGCTTAAAGCTAGACGGCCTTTCGATTTCATAAAATCGGTTAAATTTACTGTAGTTCCCGCTGAAACTTGGTCGTATGCCGATTTCTGTAAGACCTCCCAAAATATCAGGTCGTTCTCTGGCTGGGAAGTTATTTAATTTAAGATGATTCCTGAGCAAATAATGTGCATGAAATCGCTCGCTTCGCACAGTCAAGCAGACGAAAGAAGTCCGTGCGCGTGCGCAGCTTTACCTCTGACCATCATTCCGTCGCTAAACGAACAGCTGATCGCGCCGAGGTGCTCACTGAGCGCCGATATTTATTAGTTTGGCCCTGCGTTTCCTTTCCTTCGCAACATAACGTCTTTTCTTTTCTTCTCGCTTTCCGTTACTGTAGTCGGGCTTTCACGTTTCATTCGCGTCGTCCATTTGTCGCTCCTGTTTCAAATTTGTATCCCACAATGCCTTGCGTGAATGGAGAAAGCCCGCCACGTGATGCATGACATAGTATGCTGAATTGGGTCACGGTGAAGCAAGACAAAAAATAGCGGAGAATTTAGGGCCATGTGGCCAGAAATTCATTCATTGTTCTATAAATAAAAAAAATTTAAAAAAAAAAAAACCACTAATAAAATTGGAAGTCAGTAGCTTTCGGTCCACTCGACAAAAATGATCAGGTGCCGGGGAAAATTCTTTTTATGACCTACACTTGAAAAATCTGAAAGGCAGTCTACCTTTAATGCACAATTTTAAAGTGTGTTTGAAAATGAGCAAGATTAAAAAAAAAAAAAAAAACTTCACTGCAAAAACATTTTAGGCTCACATGAGGCTTTTTTTTCCCCCCCAGATGATTTGATAAAGCAATCTTTTGCAAAACTGAAATGGAAACTTTTTTTTTTGCATTTAAGTCACATGAAGAGAAAATAGAAATATGACTTTTAGGTGTTTGGGGGGGAGAGACGACAAACCAGGAGTACTCGGAGCGAGAAGGGGAGAAACCCAGTTTGAACAGAATAACATCACTTAATGGAAACAGATTAAGTGTCTTGTCAATTTTTTTTTATTAATTAATTAATTGATTGATTAATTAATTAATTATCGCTTCTATTGTACGCAAAACTGCAATAGAAACCTGGCTACTACAGCAGAGCTCATAAACATGTTCACAAACAAAAATCTATATTTTAGCAGCTCCAGTTTTCTAAACATGAACCAGCACTGCCAGACCCGTTGCAACAAGGTAGGCAGACTTGGCAATTGCCTAGGGCCCCAGCCCTCGAAGGGCCCCCGCTGCCGAACGACTGGTTGTGTGTTCAACAGCAATGACAACTTTTTGAGCGCGGCAGCGCAGCACCTAATGACACTTGTTGAAATACCCTAGTTCCAAGGGGGGCCCCCTAATGCACAACAGCACCTCCCTACATGCTTTGGCCGAAAAGTCCAATGACAGTCTGCTGTCAACCCCTCAATGCCCATCTCCGTCCAGTCAAGTGGTTGCAGAGCTCCGCGGCAAAAAACAAAAAAAACCAAAATCAAATATGAAGCGAAATTACCCCTCAGGGAGCCAGAAGAGAAAGAAGAAAAGGGAAGAGGAAGACAGAAAAAAACAAGACACTGGTAAGTGAGAATGTACACACTCATTAATACCAAGCGGGTCGACAAGCAAATTTGGTAGCTAGCTTATGTTAATGGTAGTTATCTTGTAGACAGTGTTTATAACAGTGATGTAAATGTTGTCATGCACAACAGGCTTACAAACTTGCAAGGACTGGCTAAAACTTCTAATATGTGCCACACAAATAGGTGAAAGACTGTCAACTTCTCCCAGATTAACTTATTGTGTTTATCAAAATGTCATAGTCAGTTAGTTTCAGCGAGCTGCATGGCTTTCATCAGAAGTAGTTAGTGTGTCGTGAGCAAGAATGGAGTAGGACAGGGGATGGCTCACAAGAAAGCCCTTTTTTACATAAATAGCCTATTTATGTAAAAAAGTGGCACTGATGTCAATTGAACGTGATGTCCGCAGGTCTTTGGACATGGAGGGTATTGTGGCTGCCTTTGCTGAAGCCAAAGCCCGCAAGCAGCAGTTTTAGACATTTTGCCCATGATTCTAGTTGTGTACTCTTAAATTTTTATGTGTTTTTCTATACCTTTTGCACTTTTCTGTGCGCGCTGGTTCTTATTAAGATTCTTATTCATGTTTGTAATCATTTAATCACCATTTGAAGTTATTTCTACTTGTGTATATACTGTAAATATTTAGTGTTGTGTTATTTGCACATTTTATATTACTTTGTCTTTTCATATTTGATTTATATATATATTTATATATGTGTGTATATTTTGTCTATTCTTGTGTTTAATTGGGTTTGATAATTATAATAATGTAAAGAGTTCATTTAAGTAAAAATCGTAAGAATGATTACAATGTGTGATGTTTATTTATTAAGTCTTCAGTGGGTAGGCGGCCATAAGGCCTTTCGTCGAGGGGGGGATAATTATGGGCCCCAGATCCCCCTTTGCCTAGGGCCCCCAAATAGCTTGAAACGGGCCTGAGCACTGCTCCCGTCAAAGATCCTGCAGCAACTCATAATAATAAAAATAATTATTATTTCGTTCAATATTTCCACTATTTAGTTGAAAGCAGTTCAGCAAAACAGGTGCAGTGCTACAGACATTAGGCTGAAACTGCAAATTTATTTTATTTTATAAAATATAATATAAAAGTCACCAAAAAAAAGACAGACAAATGGAGAGATGTATTCTTTCATTCATTATCTGCTTCAGAAAAAGTTCATCAAGGTGTCAATCAGTTCATGGTACAAAAGTGGCACCACCACTGCAAAAAGCAAAACGTACTCCATTCAATTCATGTGTTTTATTAACAATCATAAACTAGTTAATATATAAACACTAAAAGGTCACTAAATGTCACCAGTCAGTCATGCTAGTCGCTGATCTGGACCTTTCTAAATGAAGAATTTTAGTGAAATAAATTTGGTCCACTGTCGCTCATTTCTTCCAGCTTGTCAAACTTGTGTGTGTGGGGTCGCTGCCATGTGGAACCTATTGATCCACATGTCATCAACTGGAGCATAGTTTTACGCCGGATGCCCTTCCTGCCACAACCCTCCCATTTCTGGGTTTGCGAAACAACCGTTCACACACACACACACACACACGCTTATGGACAATTTAGAGTCACCAGTTAACCTAACCTGCATGTCTTTGGACTGTGGGGGAAACCGGAGCACCCGGAGGAAACCCACGCGGACACGGGGAGAACATGCAAACTCCCATCAGCCACTGGGCTTGAACCCAGAACCTTCTTGCTGTGAGGCGACAGCGCTAACCACAACACTACCGTGCCGGAACGAGTGCCTGGAACCTAATAAGTCTTTCACAGTATGGGATGGGGGGGGGGGGGGGGGGGGGGAACACAACAAGTGCACCACTGTCCGTTTCCTTCAGCAAGGCTCGTGGCTCAGGTGGATAAGGCGCCATACCATAAATCCGGGGACCCGGGTTCGATTCCGACCCGAGGTCATTTCCCGATCCCTCCCCGTCTCTCTCTCCCGCTCATTTCCTGTCTCTACACTGTCCTATCCAATAAAGGTGAAAAAAGCCCAAAAAAATATATCTTTAAAAAAAAAGTAATCAATACTTGATATACTGAGGCAAAAGTTCGAAAATATAGTAAAACAGACTGATTGATACCATAATTCACCAATTATCATGCTGAAGTTCAGAAGCAATATATTCCAATAGAGTAGAAATTATGAACAAAGTTTTAAGAACAAAATAACTATACTATGAGATCCAGAAACGCTAACCATTATATATACACAGATCAGTACTCTGCAGTTCAGTAACAAATATCACAAAAAGTCGCATTATCATAAAATTTACGACTTGATGAGATATCACTAGTTTGGACAAGAGAAACAAATAACAACAATGCTACAAATAAAAACAACTGATGACAAAATTGACTGATTAATACTGTAAATCACTGATTATTATACACTGAAATCTAGTTATCAAATGACAAGATAATATATCTTATGAAAACCTCCACACCTCTATTGACTCACAGATGAATGGATATAAATAAAGTTTCTATTCATCTTCATCTATCAACCCTTGAGTTCTGCTCCGTCAATGCTCCATCAAGCATTAATTTATTTATGAGAAATTGAAAACCAGAAAATTAAATTTGTATATATTTTCATTTTTAAATTATTAATTTTGAATATATATCCTCCACTGATTAATTGTTGCCTAATTATTCAGTGTGGCTCCTGTATGGTATTTAATGGTCAAAAAAAGATAATTTCAAATAATCCATAATTATATCTAAATTATAGAGCCCTATGTTTCAAATCCCTAAACTCCCATTACTAATTAGTTAATTAATACAGTCGGTAACCTAATTAGCAGCCATTTGACAGCTTGGTGTTTCATAGATAACTTTCCCCACTCCTACCTCACTCCCTGTCAATCCACACGCGTGCAGGCGCACATTCCAAGCCCAGCACACCCCGCCACACACGCTCGGCTATATAATGACCACCATCAACAACAACTCAAAGATTTGGAAATTACCACATACTCAACGTAAATATACAGTTGAATAATGATCCCGCCAACAGAAATGTCAACAAATCCACGTGTATGACACGATTAAAACCAATCATAAACGACCGTTTACTTTTCAGCTCAAATACACAAAGCGGTATTGGCCGGTGTCACAAGTGGAATATTGCGCATGCGCACATCGCTCTTTCCGAATAGAAACATCCAGCAATTCATCAAAACAATATGGCGAGTGAGACGCTTCGGAAATCATGTGAATAAACTGATAAATTTGATATGTAACCTGAATATCGGCATATTTTGGCACTTGTCCGATCGGACAAGTAACTGAGACGATGAACTTGTCCGACATTAAGTATCACTTGTCCCGGACAATCGGACAACCGTTAATGTCGAGCCCTGCTTTGGTCTGTAGCTGTCAAAGGCCTCGGCCTTAAAACCAGTTCCCGCTGTGACGTCACGCACTCAGGGCTGGCTGCCTCAGCGGGGCTCGAACACCAACTTCATGGTCGATTTTAACTCTCAAAAATATATATTTTTATTCCCATTTATGCAACGTACAAGAGTCAAGGATGGAGATACTATCCACTCAGAAACGTGTTTAAAAATAAAGGTTCTGCGTATCTGCTTTAAGCACTACACTGAGATCTGAACAGTGAAGCATCTGGAAGAATTCAACAACAAATTAAATAAATTAAAAAACGAGCGCGAGAGAGATGAATCACAGTGCAGGCCAGGCATTACTCGACCACTTTACCTTGAAGAGCTTTATTCATGATGAGGCTCAGTAACAGTCGGTGTGGAATAAAGCTGGCAGCTCACGGGAGAGGAGTGACGGATGGATATTGTGCTCGGGCTCGCTCTCTCCGGGAGGCAGCCTGCAGGTCCTTCAACTCAATAATGCTAATCTGCAGCTCCACTGTGCTGCACGGCGGCAGAAAAGGTTCAGCCAGAAAGCCGGCGAACAAAACGATGGATATGAACCCGAGCTGGTCTGAACTCGACAACGGCCGAGGGCCACACACACACACACACGAGATTATCCAGCTTGTGCGGTGGATTCAGTGGCACCGTCGCCTCTCTCCAAGTTCATCTGGTGGTGAGTGGAGCTTTTCAGCTGGTTTATTGGAACAAGGCTGTGTACAGTCTGAACACGTGTAAAGCCAGGACGAAAGAACACAGCAGACGGGACGGACGCAGTCCAGAAGTAACCAGTGCAAATCTGGACTGATTAGCAGGACAACCAGACAAAATGCCTTAGCCAAAACTAAGCGCAAGCCTGGACGTTTAAAAATTATTATTTATTCATAATGCTGCATAAACTGAACTGGCTTACTTAGGTTTTTAAAAAGAAAAAAAAATATTTTAATCATCAGTAATAAGCAAGTCGTTCAGATAAAAATATTAATGGGGATTTATTTTAAATCGAGTTTATTTTAAAATGAACAATGTTTTTAACAGCTTTATCGCTTAAAAATAATTTAAGCGATAAAGCTGTTAAGAACACTTATTCCAGGTTCGTAATACACTTGTTAACTGCATATCTGCAAACCTGTTCATTTATGCAAATTTGTTCATTATTATCTCTAAACTTGTAGTTTATTTATTTCTTTTATATCCGTCTTTTTTTGTATACTTGGTACTTTTGCACTACTCCTTCACTGCCTTATCTTTTTCTCTTTATATATTTTGCTGCTGTAACAATGTGAATTTCCCCTTGTGGGATAATAAAAGCCTCTCTTATCTTAACTAATAATATCCTTTTTAAATAATTATGATTCCCTTCTAATACTGAATTATTAACTCCAGCCTTTTTATTGCGTGATAGTTCTCCAGAAAAACAAGCACGGAATAAATAAAATGAAGAACAGAAATTATTCTATCCACATTCACTGGATTTGAGCAATCGCGTGCTCTGATTGGCTACACTAGTACGAGGATATCAGCTCATATACCATAAGGAGAGAAAAATAAAATGGCAGAGCGCGTTGCTGAACCAACCGAGGATGGAATAAAAACTCTACTCGAAAACAAAACCCCCAAAAAATACCAACAAGAGCGCTCTGAGAGATATCTCCCGCTGGCTACTTGGCCATAACTCTGGTAAAATGCGACTGAATTGAACAAAATTGCAATATGTGTATTAGTGACTTATAACAAAGAATCCTGCCAAGTTTCGTGAAATTCCTCCAAAAAATTGTGAGAGGAGTTGATTTCAGAAGGCGAGTACCCTTCCCGGGACGGACATCACCACGACATAATCCCCCTTCGGGCCTTTCGGCCAGCGGGGGATAAAAACCGTGAGGGAAGTTGATGTCAGAAAGCAAGCGCGCCTTGATGAAATTGCCAAAAGTACAAGTTTGTTAATAATCAAATTTAAAATTGGGGTCAAAGTTGCCCAAATTAAACGAAATTGCAATATGCGTATAACTGTCATATAACAAAGCCTTCTGCCAAGTTTGGTGAAATTCCTCCACAAATTGTGATTTCAGAAGAGCGTACACCCTCATGAAATCGTCAAAGTACGAGTTATTTAATCAAGGCTCAAAACTCTGGGAAAATTTTCACAAACGAAATTAAATCACAATACGTGTATTACCGTCATATAACAAGGCCTTTAGCCAAGTTTCGAGAAATTCGTCCAAAAATTATGAGAGCAGTTGATGTCAGAACGCAAGCACGCCTTCATGAAATTGTCAAGGTACAAGGTTGTTAATCAAGGGCTGTAACTCTGGGAAAATGCGACCGAATTGAACGAAATTACAATATGCGTATTACCGACATATAACAAAGAATCCTGCCAAGTTTGGTGAAATTCCTTCGAAAACTGAGAGAGGAGTTGATGTCAGAAGGTGAGCACCCTTCCCAGGATGGACGGACAGATGGACATTGCCACGACATGGTCCCCCTTCGGGCCTTTCAGCCAGCGGGGGATAATAAAAAGTATTTCATGGTAAGAATGTGTCTATTTTTTTTTTTTTTAAGAATTATTATAGCATTTTTCACAAATTGCTACAGTCATTTTGCCGGTTTGTTTACATTAAGCGGAAATGATTTTGACGGACATTTTGTATAAAGTTTCCATTTATCATCTCATCTCATTATCTGTAGCCGCTTTATCCTGTTCTACAGGGTCGCAGGCAAGCTGGAGCCTATCCCAGCTGACTACGGGCGAAAGGCGGGGTACACCCTGGACAAGTCGCCAGGTCATCACAGGGCTGACACATAGACACAGACAACCATTCACACTCACATTCACACCTACGCTCAATTTAGAGTCACCAGTTAACCTAACCTGCATGTCTTTGGACTGTGGGGGAAACCGGAGCACCCGGAGAACATGCAAACTCCGCACAGAAAGGCCCTCGCTGGCCACAGGGCTCGAACCCAGGACCTTCTTGCTGTGAGGCGACAGCGCTAACCACTACACCACCGTGCCGCCCTGTTTCCATTTATCGAATTTGCAAAAAAAAAAAAAATGCTCCGTTTCTCAAAATCCCGTGAATGGGAGCAGAATTAAACCGTTATTCCACTCAATCTGGTCGGACATGGCTTATAGCTGACTCGGCGCTACGCACCTTATCGGCTATCAGCTCATGTATGACTCGATTTCATGGAATAACTGTTCTATATTAAACTGCTCCACCTGGTGTGCATATTGTGCCTTTCAAGCCTATACTGAACACATTTTTTGGGCCAAACTGGAACACAAAAAGAAATAAGTGCTTCTGAAAGTACATCCACAGACCCTTCAAACATATTCATGATGTATTCCAGGTGAACCGTGCTGTCTGAACAGCTAACTCCTTGATTTCAAACAAACAAGGCTTGGATGACGTACTGAAGACAAACCTGTGTGGTGATTAAACAAGCAGCGCTGAGTCGCACTGGGACGTTTTCATGAGCTCTGCATCAGCAGGACAGGGAAAACACTGATACTTGTTCCGAATTTTCACATGACATTTTAGCGAGACGGCTTGGGAAATAATCAAGATGCGATAAATATGTATGAGCGTGTCTCGGATGCAGCCGCGTGGACTCGTGCCCTTCTCTACCCCCCTGAAAAATCTTCCGGGGTGGGGGGGTGGGGGGGTCTTATCCGTGGGACATGATAAATACTCAAATATCTAATCAGTCAGTCATTCTTAAATCTTGCAAAGCCTTTAAGATAAAATGTGTGGGGGGAAACGGATCCCTGACAACAGTGAAGGAAGCACAGCCAGTGCAGCTGGGTTTCAGTGATATGATGATCAACATCGTAATAAATTACATGCGTATGACGACACATTTTCCGGAGATGATCAGTGATGTTTGCATTTTTATACCTTAACACTTACTCCAGTTTCACTCTCAATCAAATGAAGAGAAAAATAACTGGTAAATCAATTGCCGAAGGTAGCAGAGTGCTTTCACACCCATTAATCCATTTAGTGCACATAATTAAATGAAGCAAAGCGTCAAAAATCCAGGCAAGTGCACGTAGAAAAATCACAAAAAAAAAAAAAAATTCACACGAGCAGAAAAAATGGTGAGCCAGTGCTTCATGTAAATAACTACACATAAATAGCTAGCTTAGACCAACCGTTTCTGCTCGGAGGCCCACCTATTCATACTTGTAATGAGTCGCGGCCCATTAAAAAAAGACCCTCAATTATTTTGGCTCATCTATTCTATTAGAATCTAATAATCTACTGTAAAGTGTATTAATGGGATGTGACATCACTCCCTGTTACAGACGGGAGCCCAGGAATTAAATAAATGCAGTAAAAACAAACCGGTTGTAATTGTAGGTATTGTATTTAAAACTGTACGGATGAAGGCCTCTGCATGCTCTTGCGACAAGGCTTTCGCAGATAGCTTTTCGCAGACAGTTGTAATTTATCGTTGAGCGGGGAGTAATAGGTGTGCGTGATGTTATTCACCGCCACAACGCAAGGGGGCGCGAAGTCGCGAAATCGCTAGGAGTAGTTGGTGGGTGTGGTTAGTGGAGTGTTGATCCTCCGGTTACTTATAATGACTAGAACTGGAGTCGTATAGATGTACGTACTTCCTCACTTCCTCGATCAACCGCTCTTCGTGCTGCTCCGTCTTCGCTCGTGTTTTTAAAAATGGCGGTCGTGAAAACAAAACAAACCGGGAAAGTAGGGAAGCGGAAGTGCGTGTACAGCGGATGTAGAGTGGACCAATCAGAGCCCTCTTGTCTGCGAGGCTTCTGCGGTGGTCACGATTTTTGGGAGGTGCGCGCAGAGTGTCTGCGAAGGTGGGGGGGCTACGCAGACGCCATCTGCGGCGCCGTCTGCGAGGACTGGGTTGTCAGCATAAATTGGCCTTCAGCCAGAAGCCGACATAAAGCCACACATGCAGGGCATTCTCACTCAAAAGGGATTCATGATCCAAAAGTGGAGTCTGGTCCATTAACACAAGAACTTATTGCCATGTTTGTGTTCAGCAAACAAGCAGGTTATTAAAACCAGGAAGTGGATATAGAAACCACTCAATGGGATTAGATCCTTACACGCTGACAAAGAAGGATTTTTCCTTTGAAAGAAAAATTGACTCGCTAAATTTGACATTAGTAGAATAAATTTTTATCCTATTGTAGCCGTAACTAAATACAAAGACAATAGTTATGCACGCTATTAACTTAATGTGAAGATAATTAACAGATTATCAACAGATTTAAGGTATTTTTTTTTAAAGATGTGTATATCTTGAGTCTTTTGTATTTGTAGTTATTTGTATCTGTACACAACCCCAGCAGCTCTACTGATCAACTTATCGTGTTTAAATAAAAGTTATTCATTCGTTCATTATGAGCTGGAAAATTATCCATCCGCCGAGTTCCCCGACATCTCAAACTACCTGCTGCTGCAGACATCGTTCTACACGGGGACACAGACGAAAACCTGGAAGAGCAGGAGGAGAACGACTGTGTGTGTGTGTGTGTGTGTGTGTGTGTGTGTGTGTGTGTGTCTGGGTTAAAGATCTGGGCCTCAGGACACTACAAGATAAATCCTGTATCGTTTTTGCCCGGGTAAGGAGGAGTTTCTGGGCTTTTTGTACGCGTCTTTGAGAAGGTTGCTAGGACGCTACAGGTTTTAGTGTCGGGTGTGAACAAACCACAGCCGCTCGATTCTCAATCCTCCCTGCTCTTCTCTTCCAGCAGACATCACAGAGCCAGAGAATTTACCCACAAATATATTTATTTATTCAGCCTCCTGCGCACACATGGGTTAAATGCGACAAAATAAAGACTTGTTCTTAAGTTACCCAAAATGTATTTGTTCCACTTGAAAAGTAGACGGCAAAGCAGCTACCAGATTTGGGACACCGCGACATCCTGAACTATTTAGTATTTGGCTTCAAACTTGGAAAACATTTCACGGCCCACTAGATGGTGCTTCCAGTGGTACTAAACCAGTGGTTAAGAAACACTGGTTTAGAACATTTAGCAAAATGTAAAGTTTATTTCCTCTTTTTGTTCATCTGTTTTTTGTTTTTTTTTTTTTTTGGGGGGGGGGGGGGGGGGGCAAAAAAAAAAAAAAAACCTCAGTGGCAACTCAAAACACATTTGGCTCACAGTAATTAATGCTTTGAAATTATCATTAGTTTCAGTTTTATTTTGTTTTTTAATTATTTCAGTTGGGGGCGGCACGGTGGTGTAGTGGTTAGCGCTGTCGCCTCACAGCAAGAAGGTCCGGGTTCGAGCCCCGGGTCCGGCAAGGGCCTTTCTGTGTGGAGTTTGCATGTTCTCCCCGTGTCCGCGTGGGTTTCCTCCGGGTGCTCCGGTTTCCCCCACAGTCCAAAGACATGCAGGTTAGGTTAACTGGTGACTCTAAATTGACCGTAGGTGTGAATGAGAGTGTGAATGGTTGTCTGTGTCTATGTGTCAGCCCTGTGATGACCTGGCGACTTGTCCAGGGTGTACCCCGCCTTTCGCCCATAGTCAGCTGGGATAGGCTCCAGCTTGCCTGCGACCCTGTAGAAGGATAAAGCGGCTAGAGATAATGAGATGAGATGAGTTTATTTCACAAGGGCATAATGGCAGCAATTACAGCTTCAAGGCATCTTGGGAAAGAAGCTATGAGCTTGGCACACTTGTTTTTGGACATTTTTGCCCATTCCTCTTGGCATATCCTTGCAAGCTCCATCAGGTTGGATGGGGAGCATCGGTACACAGCCATTTTCAGCTCCTTCCACAGATGTTCAATTGGATTCAGGTCTGGGCTCTGGCTGGGCCACTCAAGGACATTCACAGACTTTCTCCGAAGCCACTCCTTTGTTCTCTTGGTTGTGTGCTTCAGGTCGTCGTCACATTGGAAGGTAAACCTTCGCCCCAGTCTGAGGTCCAGAGCGCTCTGGAGCAGGTTTTCTTCAAGAATCTCTGTGTACTTGGCTGCATTCATCTTTCCCTCTATCAGGACTAGTCGCCCCATTCCGGCTGCTGAAAAACATCCCCACATCATGATGCTGCCACCGCCATGCTTCACTGTAGGGATGGCATTAGCCAGGTGACGAGTGGCGCCTGGTTTCCTCCAGACATGACACTTGGTATTCAGGCCAAAAAGTTCAATTTTGGTTTCATCAGACCAGAGAATCTTGTTTCTCATAGTTTGAGAGTCCTCTAGGTGTCCTTTTGACAAACTCCAAGCGGGCTGTCATGTGCCTTTTACTAAGGAGTAGCGTCCGTCTGGCCACTCTACCATAAAGGCCTGATTTGTGGAGTGCTGCCTGGATGGTTGAGCTTCTGAAAGGTTCTCCCATCTCCACAAGGATACTCTGGAGCTCTGTCAGAGTGACCCTCGGGTTCCTGCTTACGTCCCTGACCAGGGCCCGTCTTCCCTGATCGCTCAGTTTGGCTGGGCGGCCAGGTCTAGGAAGATTCTTGGGGGTTCTAACCTTCTTCCATTTATGAATGATGGTGGCCACTGTGCTCTTCGGGACCTGTAAAGCTGCAGTGATTTTTCTGTACCCTTCTCCAGATCTATGCCTTGACACAATCCTGTTTCTGAGGTCTGCAGATAATTCCTTTGACTCCATGGCATGGAGTTTGCTTTGACATGCACGGTCAACTGCAGGACCTTATATAGGAAGGTGTTGGCAATCCCCAATCATGTCCAATCAATTGAATTTACCACAGGTGGACTCCAATTAAGCTGTAGAAACATCTCAAGCAGTATCGGTGGAAACAAAATGTACCTCAGCTCACTTTTGGCTGTCATATCAAAAAGGGTGTGCACATGTGTACATATGACGTTTTGATTTTTAATAAATTAGCACAAACGTCTAAAAACCTGCTTTCACTGTCTCATTATGGGCTATTCTGTGTAGAATTTTGTGACCAAAAATGAAAATCTATTGTAGAATAAGTCTGTAACGTAATAAAACGTGGAGAAGGTGAAAGGGGTGTCAAGACTTATCAGCTTGACTCCAAATCATTATAAAGGCAACCATGGAAGAACATTTTGTCATGTTGTAGAAATAGCCCTTTATCAAGTGCACCGTATGAAAATCGGCAGCCAGAATAATGTAAATGTTGAAAACATATTTTGGGGCTTTCGATTCTTATTTGTGGAAGGTGATCCCTCAAGAGTTCCAATATTTGTTGCCATAACGGGGGCAGTTAATCCCGAAACATTCACGCCCTTTCCAAGCTATTTCGTCCACTCACTCACCTCATCATAAAGGACGCCGAAAAATCAACTTTAAGATGAAGCAGTGTGTCCATTCTAGCCCCAAGTATACTTCAGTAGACGCGGTCCATGCACTGTGCGTGCACGATGCACGGCACAAGTTGTGTCATGCACACAGTCCTGTGCACGTTGAATGCATTGAGCGTGAAACTGATCGCACTTGCGTCCAACTTGTGTTCCGACACATCCAGTACGCTTTGAAAACACCCATGTGTGTATCAGAGTCCATGTTCCATGAACATTCTTCCATATTCTGGAACTACAGTCGTGGCCAGAAGTTTTCAGACAGGCACAAATTTTGGGTTTCACAAAGTTTGCTGCGTCGTTGTTTTTAGATCTTTTTGTCAGATGTTTCGATGGTACACTGAAGTACAATTATAAGCATTTCATAACTTTCAAAGGCTTTTATTGACAAGTACGTTAAGGTCATGCAAAGAATCAATATTTACAGTGTTGACCCTTCTTTTTCAAGACTCCTGCAATTGGCCCCGACGTGCTGGATATCAGCTTCTGGGCCGAATCCTGGCTGATGGCAACCCATTCTTGCATAATCAGCGCTTGGAGTTTATCGCAATTTTTGTTTGTCCTCCACAGGTTCTCGACGGGATTAAGATCTGGGGAGTTTCCTGGCCACGGAGCCAAAATTTCACCGTTTTGTTCCCCGAGCCACTTAGTGATCACTTTTGCCTTGTGACACGGTGCTCCATCATGCTGGAAAAAGCACTGTTCATCACCAAAACCGCTCCTGGATCGTTGGGAGAAGTTGCTCTCGGAGGATGTTTTGATACCATGGCAGTGTTCTTCGGCAAAATTGTGAGTGAGCCCACTCCATTGGATGAGAAGTGACCCCACACATGAATAGTCTCAGGATGCTTTACTGTTGGCATCACACAGGTCTCGTGGTAGCGCTCACCTTTTCTTCTCCGCACGATCATTTTTCCAGACGTCCCAAACAGTCTGAAGTGGGTTTCATCAGAGAAAATAACTTGACCCCAGTCCTCTGCAGTCCAACCCCTGTACTTCCTGCAGAATGTCAGTCTGTCCTTGATGATTTTCTTGGATGGAAGTGGCTTCTTTGCTGCCTTTCTTGACACCAGGCCATCCTCCATAAGTCTTCGCCTCACTGTATGTGCAGATGCACTCGCACTGGTGGTGACCCGATCCCATAGCCGAGTCCTCTTTAGGAGACGGTCCAGGCACTTGCTGGACTTTCTTGGGCGCCCTGAAGCCTTCTTCACAGTGGTTGAACCTCTTTCCTTGAAGTTCTTGATGATCCAATAAATGGCTGATTTGCTGTAATCTTCCTGGCAGCAATATCCTTGCCTGTGAAGCCCTTTTGATGCAAAGCAATGATGAGTGCACGCGTTTCCTCGGAGGTAACCATGGTTAACGGACAAAGACGACAATGATTTTGAGCACCACCACCCTTTTAAAGGAACAGTCCACCGTACTTCCATAATGAAATATGCTCTTACCTGAATTGAGACGAGCTGCTCCGTACCTCTCCGAGCTTTGCGCGACCTCCCAGTCAGTCAGACGCAGTCAGACGCGCTGTCACTCCTGTTAGCAATGTAGCTAGGCTCAGTATGGCCAACGGTATTTTTTGGGGCTGTAGTTAGATGCGACTAAACTCTTCCGCGTTTTTCCTGTTTACATAGGTTTATATGACCAGTGATATGAAACAAGTTCAGTTACACAAATTGAAACGTAGCGATTTTCTATGCTATGGAAAGTCCGCACTATAATGACAGGCGTACTAACACCTTCTGCACGCTTCGGCAGCGCATTGATATCTGAGCTCCGTATCAATGCACTGTCGAAGCGCGCAGAAGGTGTTAGTACGCCTGTCATTATAGTGCGCACTTTCCATAGCATAGAAAATCACTACGTTTCAATTTGTGTAACTGAACTTGTTTCACATCACTGGTCATATAAACCTATGTAAACAGGAAAAACGCGGAAGAGTTTGGTCGCATCTAACTACAGCCCCAAAAAATACCATTGGCCATGCTGAGCCTAGCTACATTGCTAACAAGAGTGACAGCGCGTCTGACTGCGAGGTCGGGCAAAGCTCGGAGAGGTACGGAGCAGCTCGTCTCAATTCAGATAAGAGCATATTTCATTATGGAAGTACGGTGGACTGTTCCTTTAAAGCAACCAGTCTGCTCTTCTAATCCTCCTTAACGCTTTCCCCTGAGCTGACGAGAGGATCACTGAAATGATGTTAGCAGGTCATTTTGGGGGCAGGGCTAAAATGCAGTGGAAATGGGGGGTTTGTGATTAAGTTAACTTTCATGGCAAAGAAGGACTTTGCAATTAATTGCAATTCAGCTGATCACTCTTCATAACAACTTGGAGTCAACGCAAACTGCCACCACAAACTTTGTGAAAAAAAAAAGTGTGTCCGGCTCAAAACTTTTGGCCCAAGCTGGAGGAAACCCAAGCTGATTTTACGTGCAATTCGATTTAGTTTGTGGGTACCCAATACTAAGGGGGGGTCTGGGGGCATACCTCCCCAGAAAATTTTGAAACTTGCATGCCTCCTGGTGCATTTTCAGCTAATAAATTACTCCCCATATCCCTGGAAAATACTTGCAAAACATGTATGAGGTTTCTCTCCGGATGTATGCATGCTTGGCCTTCTTAGTTCCCCCATGTAGTTTAACAACTACAGCATGGTCCAGCTCAGCCAATCGGAGCGTGAGAATCAATCAATAAATATGGCGTCGCTTCTGGTCACGTCAGACCCAAATCGAAGACAATTTCATGGTGGAATAATTGGATCTGCAGCAAATTATGGGCGGCAGAGACGAGCTATATAAAAACCCGCTTGAACATTGAAAGGCGAGCTTTGTTTGCCGGCGCAGAACGTCTGCGTAGGCGGAGAAAACCGCCCGTCACTGGCGCCTGTAGACACCTCTGTAGTTTGCTTTTTTAAAAAGGATGTTTTTATTTCAGTGAACAATATTTTTTTTCCACTGCTCATTTTAATTAACTATTTCAACCCAGACTTGGTTCATGTTCTACAGATGAGTCGATTCAGAGTCGAATCTTTTTCTAGTGCACTGATGTAATATTTGTGCCACATTCTCCTGCCTCAGCAGTAGGGCTCGAACAACCGTTTCAGAACGCAGAGCTGCATGCGGAAGATACGTCCATCGCGTGCTGTACTGCTGTATTCACGGACGTGACACGATACGGCGCTGTGAGGGTTGGATTCTAAAATATCCCAAACAGCTGTGACTCTGCCTAGAGGAGGCTGTCCACCAAAAACCAGTAACTGGGCAAAGATGGGATTAATCAGAGAACACCACTTATGCACTAGTTATATAAAAAAAAAAAAAAGTGTACAAGATTTTGTTTGCACATCATTTTGCAAGCTATTCTGATTTCCTGCATTTCAATATTACGTGACATTTTGTGTAGATCAAGCCTCAACACCAGGTATTGCCCAAATGCCTGATTTGCCCCACCAAGATGCTCAGGCGGAAATATTTTAGCGAGTTAGGCCCGTTCGGGCACACCTGTGGTCGGCTTCTTGAAGCACAAAAATGATTTCCGAGCAAGTACATGACAAAAAAAAAAAAAAAAAAAAAAGACGCATTACCCAGCATCCTCGCCTCTCTGGTGATCGCCATTTAGTTTTTTTCTGATGGCCATTCTGATTGGCTCGCTTCAGGCGCACGTGCGCATTTGTGCTTTTCATCACTACGAGTGATCTGAAGCCAAGTGAAGATGTCCGACATCTGTTTCTGTTGTTCGAAGAAAACTACAGCTAAAAAACTCTACTACCGGATTACTTGGATCATCTTCGTCAGAAAGAAGCGCAGGATAGATATACACGGAAATTAGAGTTTATTAGCGGTTCTGATCCGTACAAAATTCCTCAAAACAACTGGAGTCATGGTGCAGATTAGTGGCCTAGTGTTAGCATTAGCTGCTAACGGAAAGAAATGATGCTGCACTGGTTATTTAAGAAACAAAACAGACAAACTGCTTTCATACAAGAGGAACAACAGCAACCTTTCAACACGTCACTGACTAGTTTCCAGTAACAGCACAAGAATCGTTTTATTCCTTATTTATTATAAACACTTGAGGGTGCGATGCTAATTGTTAATATGTAGGCAGGTAACAATTTCCCTAATTCACAATTCGATTCATGATACTGGGCTCACGATAATAGCCTAATAATAGCCTATTAAAGGGGAACTGAAGGCAAATTTATCATCAAAATTATATTTCTCTCATTTTATTAAATATCGGAAGGCATTTCTGATTGCTATTTAGTCGCTGCTATGGCAAGTTATGAGTGTTTGAAATACGCTCTGTAATATATCAGTCCATATGTCAAAGCGATGGCCGTAAACGAGATTCGCTGAGACCTGTGCGAGACATCGTAGGACGGAAGTAAAACGTACAGCAGAAATCAAAGCGACCGACATCTGCCAACGTTGTCAAAAGACGTGCGCGCCCTCCTTCGAATGCTGATGCAGGGATGAGAATGAAAAATATTTAAAAAAGTCTGAAAAAACCAGGGCGGGGCCCATGGCCCAGGGGGGTGGGGCCCATAGCCCAAGGGGGCGGGGCCCAGGGGCTAATGATTTTTGGCTATTTTTTTTTTTTTTTTACCCCAAAACCATTAATTTTATCAGCAAAAAAGTTGCAATGTATTTGGAAATAAATTCCCCTTCTTGGTGGACTCCCAGGTGAAAATGATTAATATGGTACAAGAGACTTGTTTTTAATCAATTCACATTTGATGATTTCAAAAAATCAATGCACCTTTTAATATAAACGAGCTCTACAGTAGTATATTTCTGCATTTTTGCTATTCATGTCTTTGAATACTCTAATCCTTTACAATGAAGTGCAAACCAGAAAAAAGTTCTGTCATATAATTCTCTGAAGCTTTCTTCTGATGTTATCATGGTCGCAGGAGGTCTTGCATATTAAGCAGGCAACATTCAACATCACTCATCACTTCCCTTTCAACTGTTGTGTGTACTAACGAGGTTTTATCTGGACAGGATGTTGTGGAATGTAATACAGATACCATACGGTCAATTTGAAGATCGAGATGGTGATTTTGAGTTAAAGAACAGGCATGTACAATGGGCATTACAAATTGGAAATTTTTTTTTTTTAAATCAAAAACTATAAGTTCATCTCGGCCTAAAAAAATGTGGGCAGACGCTCCCGTGCGGCACATCCCAGCAATTCCCCCCCATGAAATGAGCAATAAGTAGGAGAGTTATACACGGTATCATACCTAAAATTTTATCAGAAATATAGATATGATACTATGATTCTCCCCAACATGCTACATTAGACAAGCTAACCTCATTTATAAAAAGATACACACTTATATATGACGTGTATGTGATATATATGATGTATATTCATACATTGTTACTTTACAGAAATCTTCAATAAGTTTGGTCTTTTCATGACAGCCTGTTGTAGACCTAAATATAATGCACATGAAATGACACTCCTCACCTCAACATGTCCTTTACAATCATTTAAGCCACCATGGGCAATGCTGAAACCACTGCTGCAAACAGTACATCGCACGAAACTGTCATTATTTTCTACCCTTATTAGACAGGGAGATTCTGTTGTGTAATCTGAGCTGAAGTGGGTTTTGTACTTTCGTTTTTTGGGGCGCACGCGCTCTCTCTCTGCTATGCCGGTCAGTCCTCGAGAAAAGGGATAAAAGCCCGCCCACACTGAAAGCTGATTGGCTTATTTTGCTGAGTAACCCAATCAGGATGCTCTTTGTCTGGCATGCGCTACATGAACAGGCACACAGGCAGTGTTGCCACATTGGGTGGTTTTAAGTGCATTTTGGTGGGTTTTGAACATATTTTGGGATGGAAAACATCAGCAATATCTGGCAACACTGCACACAGTCTCCCTCGCGCGCGCACATTCTAAGATGCGTGATGCAGACCTTAATGTTGCGCACGCACGCTCTTGCTCGCTTCTATCAATATGCAGGAGACTCCTGGAAGTTCTGGGAGACTTGGGATGTCTGCGTTATAAGGTGACCACAGATCGTTAATCATACCCACCCCCCGAAAATTTCTCAACGGATTTACATTGATCTCAAAAACGATCATTTTGGTCTGAAAAAGTCGGGAATCCGCCGATCGGCAGAAAATTCTCATCCCTGCTGATGTAATCAAGCCGGAAGTTTTCCCCGTGTCTGAAATCGCTCCCTACTCACTATATAGCGTGGACGCCATTTTGTAGTGAGGATTTGTGGGAAATGCGCTCAGTATAATATGGATTTATCACAAAAATACACGCATGCATTTATTATTCTGAAAACCCACCAGCCGCCTGATCTGGCACTTTTTAACTGTGCGACAGTAATGACGTAAATACCAGCGCGACGGACTCGTCCTCATCCTGTCGCCTTTCCGACTCTTCTCGGTTGGTTCGAAGTCGTATGGAATAATCTCCAGGTCACGCACGCGAGGGAGGCGGATGTATGTGCAGAAGTATAGAGTTTAATAAAGTGCAGGATATTTATACAGTGAGACGATATTTACACAGGCAAACGAGATCAAAAACGAGAATACGGGCAAAAGGGTCGGTCGAGGCGCAAACTCTCCATCAAAGGCTAAACGAGGACAAGAACGAGAAACAGGAAATCAAGACAACGGGTAGAAAGGCTCGGTAACGCTGACACTCCATCGCTGATGAAGCTGGCAAATCTCGAAATGAATCTAAATTGGAACGGTCTGGCCGCTGTGTAAACAGTTTTCAAAATGGTGGCGCCGACGCGTCAAGTTTAAAGTCTTGTGAAGATCGTGCGGATAAGCGACGCCTGCCGTGGACCAAACGAGCGCCATTCAACATGGCTAAAAACCGTAAAGGCTGAGAAGTGTAATATAATATGCCGATATGAGTCACGAAATAAGGTCAATAAAACCGAAAACATAACTGAATGTGTCAAATTAAGAAATAAAGCAAGTTTAAAAATGACTTCAGTTCCCCTTTAAACGAGTCGAGGCTCTAACGTGAGGCTCTTGTTGGGCCCAAAGGTCCTTCCCAGTTGGGGGATTTTTCTCTGCATGGATCAGATTTGTTTAATGACCAGGTAATTGCTAACAGCTAACTGACTGCTGAGCCAAATCAAGTGTGTTATTGGAGTGGAAAATAAATATCTCCGTATCATGCGGAACAAGTAGAAGCTTCCTAACATCGGCGGCGTGCGTGATGAGCAGAGGTCTTACCTTGCGGCCGTCGCTGGCGTGGCAGTTGACGTTGAGCGGGGTGAGCAGGGCCATGAGCTTCTCTTCATTTCCACTCCTAAAGCAGAGCAGCAGTTTATAAAGAACATGCAAGAAGGAGGAGGAGGGGAAAAAAAACAAACAAACAGCAAAAACACAACAACTGGAGATGGAGGAGGCAGAAAGCATGAGCCAAATATACAAGTGGGAGAGATGAAACATCCTAGTAAACACAGCGAGACTGAAGAAGGTGGAACACTAGTGGCAGTCTTCTCTTGTGGGACCTCGGAGGAAAACTAAACAGCGTAGTGACTTGGAGCTCAGTGGGGAAACTAAAGGCCTCGGCATTCTTAAAGGTCCCATGGCACGAAATTTTCACTTTCTGAGGTTTTTTAACGTTAAAATTAGTTCCTCTGACCTTCCTTAGTCACCCCAGTGGCTAGAAATTTCATAATGTGTAAACCAAACTATGCCCAACATTTGAGAATGGCGCGTCAAAACGGCGCGTTGATAAGCTCTTCCCTTTACTACGTCAGCAAGGGAGATGATCCCCACGCCCCCCCCCTCTGGATTCCCACCCACTGTATGGATTGCCCCGCCCAGTTGTAGTGAGGAGACCATAGAGGGAGGACAACAACAACATGGCATCACCTAAGCGAGCGAAACATGGAAATTGCGCTGTACATGGATGTGACAACACAGAAAAGAGTCTGTTTTTACTGCCGACGGGAGAGCCCCTGAAGACGCAGTGGCTTAATTTTATTTACTTCAATAATACGCCGTCGAGTCTACCTAAGACGGTGTATGTTTGTCGGAAGCATTTTCCTGAGGAATGTTTCCACAACTTGGGACAGTACAGGGCAGGTTTTGCACATCAACTGTCACTGAAGCCTGGGTCCGTACCAAGCATCCCTGCCGCATCAGCCACAAACACCGAACAAGTAAGTGTATAACTGGTCGTTTTGCCGTGTTTTAAAATCGGTGCGTTAGCCTAGCAATGGCTACATTAGCTGTGCAGCTAACTGCTTCCTGCAGTTAGCCAGGTAACCTGCGCTACAAAACTAAAGAGCATGCAGCACGCTCTGTTAAACTGAGTTTAGTCTGGAAATTGACTGTAACTTATGAGCTTATGTTTGACTATTGCTCCGCAATGCATGTCTTCTGTTGGATAAGCGATATGTTGCTGTAGTTGCTGCTTCTATCCTCTTTGGTTATGGAGTGCGTGTTCAAGCCTAGGGTATTATACGTTCGTAAACTACCACTCCGAACACTCTCACTCTCTGTTCTCTGTGTCACGTTGAGTTTACGAAAGGAGTCCGAGGGAGAACGGGGTTTTGTCTTAGCAGCGTGGCTACAGGCGCTGATAGCAGCGAGTACGTGTGCGCGCAGCTTGGTCAAGCCCCTCCCCCTCCCCCCATGGCCCGCCCCCACCCTCTACCCTTCCCCGCCTCCTGCTTCTCATTAGCAAAACGACGCACTGGGAAAAGCGCTGAAATGGGGCTTTCTCCCAGGAGGCTATATTTACGTGCCGAGGGTTCATTTCGAAAAAGGCTGTGGATATAACATCCGGAAACCTCCACGAGCCCGTTTAAAGCATCAACAAACCACCATGCCATGGGACCTTTAACGCAGAGATGACTTCTGTACCACACATTCCGTTGTCCGGTAATTACCGGACATTGGCCGGAAAAAAAAAAAAATGTCCGAGAAAATGAAATCTCACCGGTCAAATTGTCCGATTGAAATTGACTAATAATCCCGTCTCTCTAACACTCTCTTCAAGAATATGCCGAACCAGCAATCAGAATGGTTGTTTCCCATTTCACAAGCGTTGAGTCTGCAGACACCACTCCTCTTATCGATGCCGTGGCCCTGCGACGAGATGCCCTCGCTGTGATGACAGCGCTCCGTGGCTATGGAGGACTGTAATTCGCCACAGCCTGTGAAGTCCTCATACGGGATTTCAACGAAATATTTCCAGAGTGGGCCAAGCTCACCTGTGTGATCCCTGTCTCGAGTGTTCCTGCAGAGAGGGGGTTTTCACTGCAGAATCGGATCAAGACGAAGCAGCGAAGTCGCCTCTCAGAGAACAAGGTTACGCGACTTGTGCGCATCGCCACTTGTGGAGGGACACTGCAAAGTTTCGATTTCATGTCGGCAGCTGCCAACTTCAACACTGCCAAACAGCGTAAAAAGTAGGAGTTCAGTTATACGAGGCAGTGTTATGAATAACTTGATAGTTAGCCTACTATTTGACACTTTAACCTGCACCATTCAGGTGCACGTCAAGACACAGTGTTATTATTCGGCTGTTATTTAGTCTTATTTGTTTGATGTGCGGAAGGGGGATTAGTTTATTAAACCACAAGGAAGAACCTGTATTTTTTTCTGATTTGTTTGATATGGGGATGGATGATTGCTGGTTCATCATTAATGATACATTTCTTAAAAATAACTCGGGCACCTCGTGAGAATAACGCATGGGGTCGTTTGCGCAACGAGTGTTCATGGAATTATTTGAAAGTAAGGCCAATAAACATGTTGCATTATTTTTATACGCTCTAATTGTCATTCTTTAAGCTACTAGTCTACTTCCAATTTTTCTGCACTAGGCTAATTAGGAACGATGGAATATTTGACCAGCATGTTATCAAAATGTCCGGAAGGTGAAACCTCTGCCGGTCACTTTGACCGGCAGAATTTTTTTCTAGCGGAAACGCTGTTCTGTACGGATTGTGCGTGTGTGTGGGGGGGGCACCTTTGCGAGGTTACAAGCTCGCATGTTCTCTGCAGCTTTGCACTGGCCGCCACAGAGGAGCTCTCCGGGACTGCAGGGGGCGCTATTAAAATTCATGAGGATTACAAGAAGAAGACTGCCTGCTACAAAGTGCTAGAAGGACAGAAAATGATGCAACATGAAGAAGAAGAACTACATAAAGAAAAAGACTCAGGTGGGACAGGAGATCAGTACAGATATGAAGGGTTGAGCACGGCGAGTTCAGCGTGCTAATGAAACCTGGATCTGATGCTTGGAATGAATCAGTCAGTTTGGGAACATTTGACGTGACCTTGTACCGGTAAGTAAGCTTGGTTGCATTGCGTATTCGACTGGTTGATGCTCATTTGCGCTGCGATCAGATCAGTGTTTGTGGAAGCCGGCTGTCTCTATGCGGAGGAGATCAGAGCTTTGAGACCACCATGAGAGCTTGGGGAACCTCATGGGCTCATCGGGCACGGTGTCGCCTCAGTGTGCTAAAGTGAGTCTTTTATCCAATTGCTCACAATCCTTAACGCCCTGTTCCTCGGACTAGCCTTGTAGCGCTGAGCCATTTTGATTTACCACACCAGGTCCATCTACGGCCTATCTATTTTTTCATTAAATCTATTTTTTTTTTCTTTCGTTTCCAGTTGAGAGTATGTTGTGCGCATTCTGGCTGCCACTTCTCACCAGAGCTTTTTTTTATTTTAATTTTCTTTCTTTTTCTATTTTCATTTTTTTTTTTTCTGTTTGTGTAGTTTGATGTTTGAGTGCTCTTGTCCGCCAGTTGTGGTGTAGCCCCGGACCTAGTTTTGGGCGTCGGTTCCCTCCAGGCCTTGGTTCACTGTGGGTGAGGCCTGTGCTCTCAGCTGTGGACTGCAGTGAGCCTGTTGCTCATTTTACATCGTGGTTGTCCAGCGTTCTGTGCTTTAGTGCTTGGCGTGATGTTCCGAGCGATGTTGCTCGGTGGCGTCGCAGCAGCTGTGCAGGCGGTTTGGGACACACCAGCGCTCTGCGTGGCGGAGCTTCTCTGCTCGCTTTGTGGATCCATGGCGTGGTGTTCGAGCGATGTTGCTGACAGCGTCACGGCGGCGTTGCTGGAGATGTGGGACTTGTTTTCGTGCGCCTTTTGGTGGGACTGTGGCTGATACACCACGGGAATTACATCCTGACCCCTACTCGGTGGACTTTTTACTTATTTTTTATTATTTTAATTTTTTTTATTTATTTTTTTTTGTCCTTGGGTTTCTTGAAAGGCGCTATATAAATTTAACTTATTATTATTTTATTATTATTATTTTATGGCCGGCGAAGAAACCATATTCGAGATTAGATTGATCTCCCAAACTAAAGATCGAGACAGCATTCTTATGCTCCTCTCCACGAAAAAGCCCCACTCCTCTGGGGTGGTGGTGTAGTACCCGAGACCAGTCTCAAGACCTCTTTTTGAAGGCCTCCGTCTCATAATCGACCGCATTTTTACTCGGTCTGGTCTCTGGCTCAAACACTTGGGGATTTTATTTCAAGACCACAACTGTGGGGATTCCACTAAACTGCCCGTGCATGGCTGGATTTATTTGTTCGCATCGTTACTGTGCCTGGATGCAAAATTTCCAGCTTCAAAAGCGACTAATCAAATCAAATCAAAGTCCTTCCCATGCCATGTGGCCCACAGGGCGGCGCCAATCTCTGTTTCTGTATCCCTCGGCCTCTCGCCTATTACATAGCTAGGGTTACAGTGGGGCGCTAGTCCTCTGGTAACTGCAAGAGTTTGCATCTGTATTGCAGCGTGCCTTGCCAGACGGCAGAAGGTACCATTTTTATGATGGTCTTTGGTATGACCCGACCGCGAGTAGAACTCATGATCTCCTGATCGAGAGGCGGACACGCTAACCAGTAAGCCAACTCGGGGTCCAAACGCGACCGATAACGGAACTCACTTCGAATTTGAAATTTTCGTTCTTGTTAACGGCCGTCACCCTCCTCGCCCCCCTTCACACCCACTGGTCTGGTTCTGATCTCGACTCAGTCTCACCCTGGTCTCAACCCCCCTCTGGTCTTCGTCAAGATCTGATCCTGCAAAACCCAGTTTCAGTCTCGCACTGAGATTTCACGTGCACGTTTTTCATGCTCGCTTACCTTGGGGCTTTAAAAGTCTCACTGAAAATATCACTCGAGTCTTCTAGCTATGGCATCTAGCCAATTTTCCTCTGTAAACAACAGCTAGCTGTTTTCGGCCACGAGATTATACTTCGACCGAGTTCTGAACGTTCCTGTTGGGACGAAAAGGCCCCGTTGTAGCCTGAGTGAACTCATTAGTGCATGAGAAGCCATAATGCACGAGGTAGACTCGCAAAGCTCCGGGACTGCTCCTTGAGCAGCAAGGTCGCGTGCACGCAGCACGAGCGAGAAGTAACCGGTGAGTCAGGATGCTGTGTGACAAGCGTTTTTGCGACAAGGTGCACGCTCGTGATTCTACTATGGACCAGAAAGCAAACATCAAATTCGGTGTCAAACTCCGGGAATCAGCAGCAGAGCAGAGCCCCTGGAAACGGCACTGACGCAAAGAGCCGGGTGAGGCGTTTTTAAACGGCGTTCGTGCACCAAGAAGGGCAGAACATCGTCCTCCAGCGACATCCATCCCCTCTTGAAGCACGAATACCGCTCAAAAAACCTCTCACCCGGCTCTTTGCTTCGTTGCTCGAGGCTTACTTGCCGATCGCAAACGTGCACGTTAAAAACGGTCACAAAAACGCATGCAACAGGGTCCTGATGTTGGACGGCGCAACATCACACGGCGTACTGACTCCCGAGAGCTCGCTCCTGCTGCAGACGAAAGGATTTAATATGCTCAGACCACAGCACTGCTTCATTCTGATTGGTCAGAAGGTGTTTCACGGAATTTCAGTCAAAGCAGCTGGAAATCCCAAGTTTTCTATCGGGAGACTTTTCACGTTTATGGAAGGCGTCTCCAGTGCTGGTGCTTTAACAGTCAGAGGTACAGCTGGCAGTTTCAGCTTTAAGACATGGACAAAGGGTCCAGGACAGAGGACTTTACACTGCGCGTTTTCTCTCTGGAGCATGATAAGCTGCGTGTTGTCTCTCGTCACCTCCGAGACACAGAGGGGGGAGAGAAAAAAAAAAAAAAAAAAACTGGCGAGGGAGCGGTTGGTTATAGCTGCTATGAGTCATAACAGGAACAAAATCCAAAAAAATCTACAATGTAGAAAATATAAAAGAGAGAAATAAAACACTTCTAGCAAAAGAATCAACTTCTGCGTGGTAATAGTAACTCGCTTCATTATCCCCGCGTGTTTTAATCCTGAAATAGGTTTCCGCCTTTGATTTGACCACAATTTTATTTTTAAAAACGGACAAATCAATACTGGTTTGTGGGGGTTCACTTACTTCTGGGAATCTCTCGCGCTTTGCTTTCAGTTACGCAGCTCTGTTTCTTCCTCCACCTACTCAGATTTGCCAAACTAGCAAGAAAGAAAGGGGAAAGAAAAAAAAAAACCCTATCAACTTTATTCATCCTAAGCTGCTCTCTGATGACAGCCACGGAAAGCTGGCTTTAGTGAAAACAGCAGATTCTTCATTTCGATACGTGCTTCATCCCTGGCGCCGCCAAACACGAAAAGGCCTTCATCAGGCTGTGTGATACTTTCAGGATGAATCTTGACTTCCTAGCGTGAGAGTCCGAGCACGCGTCTGGAGGCTGCCTATTAAACGGCTCTCCGAGCTGAATGCTGAAGCGAGCACAAAAGGAACACGGATTCGTTCGCGCTCTGGTCTAATGATGGTGTCGGACTGAATTGCAAGTCCTTTGTAGTTTCTCCTTCGTGTGCCCAATTTGTTACAAAACCACGTGAACCTGGATGGATGTGTGCTCGCACTGGCGCTCGAGGCTACGCTGAAGGCTGGGTTTTAAAAAGCAGCCAAAATGCTGCGGAGACCGGCGGTGAAAAAATGCGTTCGGGTTTGTAAACGCTTGGAGGACATGACCGTCTCTCCCAGGACGAATAGCACTGTAGTGAGGACAACAGGTAGGAACAGGAAGCGGGGGGGGAGGAGTGTGTGCTGTCTGCTTTTATGATGGAAAAGTCTTCAGTAAAAACACACACACAGCTGCGAGTTAGCGCTGTGCTACATCAAACCCTGCTGTTTTTATGAGGCTCTGTGTTCCCCAAGCCAAATGTTTATCAACACTAGAACGTCACCGATCGCAGAGTGCATTCGCTCAAGACGACGTTCTGGCCTGCCGCCCCCTCCGTAGTACCTGAGAGACGCATGCATGTACATGCACACACACAGAGAGAGAGAAAGGAAAAGAAAGGCACACAAATAAACAGAAGAAAGGTACGTGGACTCACCTCGCCGCTTCCAGCAGTTCGTCCTTCTTGTATTCGCCTAAGTGATTACAGAAAATCATGGTGTCAGAGGCAGACAGGATGAAGGATGCACAGCAGCAGCAGGAAGCCAGAGTCACAGAGCAACACTGGACCAGCGGCAGTCCAACATTCAGCGTAAAAATCCACACGCACACATTCACGCACATACATAAGGAGCCGTCGCGCTCGCTGATCTCTCTCTCTCTCTCTCTCTCGAAGCTGTGACGCTGAACACAGCACACTCACATCCTCATCATCTTGGAAACCAACCTGACGTGCATCGTTTGCATACTGAGCTAAACAGTTTGACATGCACACACACGCGCACGCACGCACACACTTCCCCTTCTGCTAGCTCACCTAACCTCGTCTGTTTTCCCGTTGGCATGGGAGGGGTTTTGCATTCTCTATGATAACACGAGATAACACAGAGGCGAAGAAAGGGGGGGGGATAATAAGAACAGCCCCTTTTCTCCTCCCTCTGCTCACACTGTCTGTCCTCTCAGCCAATGGGAGCAGGTCCTGCGATTTTCCCCCCAGCCCACCACCATCCTCCCACATGTGCTCTATCCACCACGGGAGGAGGAAGGGAAGAGAGAGGTGTGTGTGAGAGAGCGAGAGAGAGGATGAGGATGGGGGCAGCACTTCAAAAGCCATGATGAAGAGGTAGAACTGACAAAATGGCTCGAGGGAGAAGAGGACTACAGACAGGAACACTACAGGGAATTACAGTGAAAATGCAAATAGCGCACAAACAGTAATAAGGCAAAGTGGTGTGTGTGTGTGTGTGTGAGAGAGAAAGCCCTGATGTGCGACACACGCACTCCGATGTGCCATAAACGTGCAGATGTCCAGCCACCCAGATGTGCACGATTAAAGTGAACAGATATCACCATTTCCGGCTTCCTCACTGAAATCGCACAGCAAGCAAAAGATCAGTGCGCTCCATATTTATGGATTATTATTTTGCGATTCATGGCTTAAAAAGAACGCCTGGTACGACAGCAGTATTTAACAAATTTGGCTTTGCTAATATACAATCACACGACAGCGACCGACCAGAGGGGGTGAGGATCATCGCACGCTTCCTCCGAGGCGTGTGACGCCAGCCGGCCGCATCTTTTTGAACTGCTGCTTACGCAACATTCGGGGGTGATGTAACACACTCGGAGGGAAAGCGCTATCCGCCCACTTCTGCATGCATGAGCTCACGGACACCCGTGACCTGCTCGCGTCATTGTAATCGACAGGGAAGACGGAGTGTATGCCGCCGCCACCCCTCCCTCCCTCAGTGTACAGGCCAATTTTGCTCTCTTGGGCTCCCGACTACAGATGGCTGTGGCATCATCGGGATTTGACCTAGCGATCTCCGCGTGATACGGCGAACGCTTCTCTGTTGCCATTTTTTATTTTTAAATGTAATTACATTTTTGATTTAAGGATATCACATTAGAAAGCCGACAGTGCGATTCCTCTCAGTCGGCACAAACAAAAATTAATCATTTAAATATTAAATGACATCATAAAATTAATCCTATAAGGTGTAATATGATAAATAAATCCTAAATTAATCATGTGACATAATCCTACAAAGTGTGATTAAAATAATTCGTAAAATTCATTTCATACATTTAATAATTGCTATGCTACACATAAAAAAAAAATTTTTTTTTAAAAATCATACGTTTGTGGTGTGTACACATTCCTGTACATTTTTTTTTTTAAATTTCAGACAAACAGGAGTTATAAATAAAGATTGATGAAAATAAGGTTTATTTGAATATAAAAATATTATTCAAATCAAACGGGATCATTTGTATGGAGTCACAGGAGTGCCATAAAGAATAAATCTGCTAAAAAATTAGAACATTTTCCTCTTTACTGCTTTTGGTTGTTTTCTATTCTTTTGTTTTTTTTCATTTCCCGATTGGTTTTTCTTTTTGTCAAGTGTCCAAGCTGTCAATCAGCTGGCTGTGGGCGGGCCTTCCTGTGTGCAGGAATTCATTACTCGGCCTCGGCAGGAGAGCCCGCCCACAGCCAGCTGACTGACGGCTTGGACACTCGACAAAAAGAAAAACCAAATCAGGAAATGGAAAAAAAAAAAAAAAGCAGTAAAGGAAAGAATTGTTTTTCCTTATTCTTTAGCAGACTTATTCTTTATGGCACTCCTCTGACTCCACAGATTTGTTTTATTTCACACACATTAATGAAATCATTAATTTATCACATAATAATCATGTTATTCTGCACACCCCATCGGTGACGACGACGCCCCTCGAGGGAACTTGTAAAGGTTCTGGTTAGAACAGAAAGAGCGCCACACACAAGCGCTTCCTGAATTTCCTAACAAACCCTTAAAGAAGCCCTTTTCCCTGCGTGTGCGCAAATAGATGATTAGTGCATTACAAATTACGGGAAAATAAAATGAATTACTCAAAAGAGGGATGGGTGGAAAGAAAAAAAAAAATGACGAGCAGATGGTGAGGCAGAAAGCATGAAGGCTTCAGAGACTGTTAATGAGCAGCTTGCCAAGTTTAGCGATCTCTTCATAATAGATGCAGCGCAGCCGTTAGTGAGACGGAGATGTTCTCTCTGCACGGAGACAAACATGTTTGCTCTGGCTTTTAATTGCACAGATCAGCAGTCAATGATGAAACCGCCGTGTGACTAAATGCAAGTGCAGGTTTGACGCCAGTGATGTTAGCCCTGGACGAAACGCTGACCAGTTAGAAACCTAATTCTCTTTTTTTCAGGGGGAAAAAAAAAAAAAAAGCAATCCGTTCCCTGTTCCCTTCAAGCGAATCCATCGGGTAGGGGGCGTGGCTTAAAGGCAGAAGGCAGAGCTGTCTCAGTCATGTCCAATCAATCAGTGACCACCACCCTTTCCACGTGACCACCACCCTTTCCACATGACCGATGAGTGCGCGCTTCCCCACACACCGACTTTATTGAGCTGGCTGTCCAGGTAATATTAATGGCCGCAAACGCGTAATATGAAGAACAAGAAATACGTTCTGTGAGCCACAGACAACTTATAATGAACGTAAAAATGTTTATGACGAAAAGGAAGCGCGGTCGGCTGGAACGATTGGCCACAGAGCCGAGCACATGAACAGAGGAGCTTTCACGCTGGAGACGGTATTAATCAGCATGCACGTATTATTGTCACCGTTACCATGACAACTTGGAGCATTTGAGGCCAGTCAGCTTTGGAATAGCACTGTAACCCATTTAAATTACTATTAAAAACATAACATGCTGTCGAGATCTGATCGTTCTATTCTCTTGTCGGGAACTAACAGGCCAGATATTAATAGGGTTTTAAATCACCAGGAATTGTCGCAGCAAATTGTGTTTCTTTTCAAGTCAAACAAGATCGACTGTGAGCTCCTGCTCACTTACGTTCCCCCCCCCCGCTCTCGCCAACATCACAACGCAAGCAATCGAAGGAACAGGACACTTATTATGAATGCTGACTTCAACAAATAATTAACCCTGAAACAAGTAAGTAAAGAGCAGCGTCATCCCCAGGGATTTCAAACAGCATCCTGGGAAACCGCCATTTTGAAATGGCGTCAAAATCCATGCTACACGTTTCGTAAATGCATTCAGTCGGTAAACAGGAAGTCGATGTGCGACAGACCTGAAAACGGTATACACGGTACAGAACCCCAAGCTGAAGCTCGGTACCAAATATCAAACAGTTGTGATTTGCAGTTGCCGAGAAAAGTGTGACGAAAATTTTTTAATCCACGCTACATGGTTCGTAAACACATTCAGTCGGTAAACAGGCCTCAGCGTTAACATCTGACACCTTTCACCCTGCAGGGCAAAAATTTTTGCCCCCCTCGGATTTCTTTTTGCGCTAAAATTTTGCGGTATTTCGACAAGTTTTCAATTCAAGTACACGGTTCAAGGCAATACGGATACGTTTTCTAGGGGTATAACGGAGTTATTTGAACAAAAGTATGTTTTTTTTCTCATCTCATCTCATTATCTGTAGCCGCTTTATCCTGTTCTACAGGGTCGCAGGCAAGCTGGAGCCTATCCCAGCTGACTACGGGCGAAAGGCGGGGTACACCCTGGACAAGTCGCCAGGTCATCACAGGGCTGACACATAGACACAGACAACCATTCACACTCACATTCACACCTACGGTCAATTTAGAGTCACCAGTTAACCTAACCTGCATGTCTTTGGACTGTGGGGGAAACTGGAGCACCCGGAGGAAACCCACACGGACACGGGGAGAACATGCAAACTCCACACAGAAAGGCCCTCGCCGGCCCCGGGGCTCGAACCCGGACCTTCTTGCTGTGAGGCAACAGCGCTAACCACTACACCACCGTGCCGCCGTTTTTTTTTTTTTAAACATTTATTTTTGTGACAGAACAACAAGACAAGCACCATGGAGTTGTAGATGAAGAAAACGCAGTATACATGCGAGACGTGTCGCTCTGACATCATCCGCGCCTCTTTACTGCAAAAAGAGAGGGAGACGATAGTGATGTTTAACAGCAAGCCAGAAATGCGTTTCCTGAAATTGTGCTGTTTGGTGTTAGAATCAGGAGAAGTCTTCATAAACACCGTGGTTTTTACAACGCCGCAGACCTTTCCAAGCCTTGAGAAGACGGTTCTGGTTACAGGCCGTCGTTTAGTCCGAGGAGCTCCGTCCATTTCCTCTCAGCGAGCTCCCCAAGCGTCATCTCAGTCAAGTTGAGAATTTAATCGCCGTCGCTGGATAGTTCACCAAAATGCCAAATGTATATATGAGGATGGCGCCGGGCCTCGACGTTAACTTCTGACACAATGGCCTCAAAGTTTTTGCCCCCCTTGAACTTCCTTTTGCCCTAAAATTTTGCGGTATTTCGACAAGTTTTTAAGTACACGGTTCAAGGCAATACTGATATGTTTTCTAGGGGTGTAACGGAGTTATATAGACAAAAGTACTTGTTTTTTTAAAGACAGCAATTATTTCTGCAACAGAACAACAAGACAAGCCCTGAAAACATGAAACATAAATCAGTAATATATATGTAAGACTTGCGTACGGTACCAGTACATAATACGTCTTTTTATATCGGCGTTTAGGACACAAAACACTTTGTTTTGCCGATAACGACGAGCAATACCGCAAAGATGAATTATAAAACTAAAAACGTTATAAAACAGGGGTCTGTACTGCAGCACTGTCTTATTCAGTTTGCCATTGCATTTAGGAGGAAATTAAACAACCTGTCGTCCTCATCTTCACATGCATGATGGGCTAAAGTCCATGATAAATGGGGTAAGATAGATTTATCTATGGGATAATTCACTATGTAAATGATGTATATTTGCTGTCGAGGGTGTGGTTCACTATTTGAGACACAAAAGCACGTCTTTTCATTCACTGAATGTACTTACCACTAGCTTTTATTATTCCAGGGGTGATTATAGTTACGGTATGACTATAGTTACAACTGGAATGCACGGATTCTGTTTGCGTTTGTAATTATTGCACCATCCACTATTAGATACAATTAAAAATCAAATCTTACAACATTGTTTAAAAGTCTAGAGCAAGATTTTTTGTTATTTTACCAATAATAACACTTCAGATAGTGTTTTAACAATAATAAAGCATCACTGTGTAAATGATAGAGTGCAGATAGCTGTGTATCTACCGTAGATGTCCTTGGGGTTGCTGAGACACGGAAGGGTGGGAACACTATCCAGCCCACAGTTCAGGTTGGAGTCCTTTGAGAGTAAATGCTTTGGCTTTCGCAACATTCTGTTCCCAAAAGCTGATGTCAGGGGACAAGTCTTTACACAAAGAAGGTTTTACTGCTTTTGTAGTTTTTTGTCTTAAATTAACTGTTCTTCCGTGTCGGGACTCTTCAGGGAAAAAGAAAGTATATTCCAACATGTAGCTAGTGCTAACGCTAGGCCACAAATCTGTACCGTCACTCCGGTCGTTCTGAGGAATTTTTGTACGGATCAGAACCGCTAAGAAACTCTAATTTCCGTGTACATCTATCCTTCGCTTCTTTCTGACTAAGATTATCCAAGTAATCCGGTAGTAGAGCTTTTTTTTAGCTGTAGTTTTCTTCGAACAGAAACAGACGCTGGACATCTTCACTTGGCTTCAGATCATTCGTAGTGATGAAAAGCATAAATATGTGCATGCGCGCCTGAAACGAGCCAATCAGAATGGCCGTTACAAATTGGGAAGAAAAAAAAAACCAAACAAAATGGCGATCACAGGGGAGGCGAGGATGCTGGGTAATATGTCTTGGGGTTGTTGTTTTTTTGGAACATACTCAAAAATCATTTTTGTGCTTAAAGAAGCCGATCATAGGGGTGCCTGAACGGGCCTAACTCGCTAAAATATTTCCGCCCGAATGTCTTGGTCGGGCAAATCGGGCAATGCCTGGTGTTGAGGCTTGGGTAAACAGGAAGTCGATGTGCGACAGACCTGAAAATAGTATACACCGTATAGAACCCCAAGCTGAAGTTTGGTACCAAGTGGCTATGATTTGTGGTTACTGAGAAAAAAAAAAAAAAGGATGTTTCGGACAGAGGTAAACCAGTATTTAACCAGAGCAGGGATATAAATAACAACAAACGACACCATAAAATGAAATAAAAAGGGGGAAAAAAAAAAGGTCAGTTTTTCTAAAACCTGTGGTTGCCACCGATATACAACATGCACGAGTCACTGAATATGGAGCAGACCATGTTTATGGTGGCAGGTCGTTCTGGCCTTTTCCTCCGGCTACCGTCAAGCATATTTCAGACCTGAGGGAAACGCCGAGCGATCATCACCGCTTCCCAACGACCCATCACTGATCAGCACCGCGTCGCACCTTCTCACGTCTTTCTTCTTTGATTTAAACTCTCAAGGTACTCGAAATAAAAAACAGCAAGTAAGCATTTCCTTCATGACTACGCACCATCACTACTTTTTTTGGTCTGCATTCTTGATAGAAACTACAGGTTTTTGGAGTGTGTGTCCCCCCCCCAAATCATAACATTTAGCTTGTGGTGCCATGACCAAAGGATGACCTTCTAGAAGAAATAAATTATTTAAGAAATTAGTCGATTATTTTCCTCTTTTATTTTGTTATATTTTTATTCAAGGAAATCTTCCTTGTTCATGTCCCCAATTTGTAGTGCCAAGGATCATGAGAATAAATTAATCGGAGCATATAATTGGTGTTCTTTACTTATTAATTTATTGCTTTTGAAAACGTAATAGGCTAAAAAGATGCACCTCAGAAGAGCATATTGTGTGAAATTACGTCACTATTAAAATCACATCTTTATAATCACCCAGTCAAAAAAAGCCATTGATTCAAAAAAAAAGGCTGAAAACGGCAGAATCGAAAGCATTTAACTCTCCCTGTAGCGTCTCGCTTTAACCCAGACGACTCCTGCTCGTGTCTTTGGAGCCGAGTGTGGAGCTAGAAGCTTCCTGCTCTTGGGACGAGAACACAAAGTTCGGGAAGAGCACAGCCATCTCCATAACCTAGCCGCACAAATCACACAACTCTGAGATGAGATGCGACGCGGTTAACGACTGGCCATCAAAATTATTTCCGACTTCCAGACGGTTTGATTTATTCATACGCGTTTATCATTTTTATTTTTGTGCCACTGCATTGTAAAGGCCAATGCGCACTGCAATAATGATTAACAAATGATGTAGTGTGTGGTGCGAGGCATCAAGCCTGTAATTATGCAAATAAGTATAAAACCAGTGTATATCGAGCATCTGGTAGTAAACTCTCTGTAGGATGTGTTCAGACAGACACGGACGACCAAGCTGGGGAAAAAAAGAAATAGTGCAGCTCGGCAGTGCTCGGCGGGTTTTTATTCGTTTATCTTGTGCAGGTGGTGACTGAGAGCCTCTCGTTTGTGGTGTCTTCTGCTTGTCTATTTATGGTCTCAAGACCGATTTTCCCATCGAGGAGGAGTAGATATTTTTGGTACTCGTCAATTCGGATTCTGAAATGTGGAAGCGACTATCAAATCAGGAACATTTTATTTACCCGTGTTTGTTTCCTCAGTGGCCATGATAAGTGCTCATATGCATGTTCAGGCATTTACACTACTAGACTGCCTCTTTAGAAGCTGAGCTAGGTGATTTGAACTCAAGTTCACTCGCGAGCCAAAATAGTCACCCTGGATGGAGCAGGGCTGAAGCAGTTTAAAGCAGATACGCAGAACCATGGCCTCACTTCCGTTTATAAATGCCTTGAGACCTCAAGAATGGCACAGGAATAGTTTTAAGTGTTAACAATAAATCTAATATAGTAATTTTTATGATTAAAGTGATTCATACAGGTTGCGGTCTGAGTGAATGACCTTGACGTCCGTAACGTCACAGCAGGAAGTCTATCGGTCTCATCGCCATTTCCGCTATACTAAAACACAGAGCTGACTGCAACTCCGATCCTCCATTTTGAGCTAATTTATCGCCGTGCCACGTAGATGTGTTGCTGGCCGGTGCAGCAACACGACAGAAGGTGGATTTACGTTGCATTCATGGCCCAAGAATGTTCAAACTGCAACGATTTGGACGCATTTTGCGAGAAGTTCACGGGCACATTGGGCGCCTACGAAGTGGTCTCTCCTCTGCTCTGCACATTTTACTGAAGACTCGTACAAAACCTCTGATCTGTTGAGCAGCGTTGGCTATAAGCCCGTATTGAAAGAGGCTGCAGTACCAACAATTAAAGGAAAAGAAAACTACAAGAAAAGGAAAGCAAGTTCAGTTGCACCAGTTCTCCTGGAGTGTGAGCCGAGGGTTGTTGCTAAAACCCGAGACGGAACAGGATGGGACGTCATATCGCTCGGGCAGTGACCTCCCCGCGGTTGTTGCTAAAACCAGTGACGTCCCGTCCCGGGTTTTAGTAATTGCCTGAGCCGAGCAGTAATGGCGGAGTACTCAGTAATGGAGAAAATGGAGAATGAGTGGAGCAGCCGTCTGATTTCTCCGCTGGATATGCTCGCCTCAGCAGCAATATCTCACCCTTACATGGAAGAAGCGAATGAACGGAGAACTGAACAACTGAAAGTCAGATTGTTTCAAAACAAATCGGCCACAAGATCGGCCTTCAAGAAGCCAGAACACAGACGGGTAAGCTCCGACTCTCATTTGGATACAAAACAACAAACACTCGTTGTTTACCTGCATTTAGATTAATACATGTAACTTGTATTGTGTGTTTAAGTTCCCGGTATAAGATTATTTAATTTGCTTCAGAATGTGATTGTCTCAGTTCATCTGATTATTTAATTAGCCTTTTACGTTTTATCAGTGAAAACGCATGCATGTACATGTATGTTGCACAAGTTAGAACACCTATCCTGTTTTAATGAGAGTCAACCCACAATCAGTGAAGTCAAATCAGTAACGGGATTTCTTACTTTCACCATAAATTATTTATTTATATGACTTTGGTCTGTAGCTGTCAAAGGCCTCGGCCTTAAAACCGGTTCCCGCTGTGACGTCACACACTCAGGGCTGGCTGCCTCAGCGGGGCAGCTCGAACGCCAACTTTGTGGTCGATTTCAACTCTCGAAAATATTTTTTTTATTCCTGTTTATGCAGCGTACAAGTGTCAATTATGGAGATACTATCCACTCAGAAATGTGTTTAAAAATAAAGGTTCTGTGTATCTCCTTTAATTCCACCTCGGAAAAGTGCCTCTGTAAAGTACAGTTTTGTCATGATTGCATCAGAATCGGTCATGGTTAAGAACCGCCAGCGGTTCAGGATCGCTTGTGTTTTCAGTCCCCTTGCGTTGCTTGTCGAGATTTCTCTCACCTAGGCAGCATTTATTACAGTGAACTCCGTGCTGAGAATTATGTTGACTGTTGGAAAGTGCTCGAGTTCCTCCTCTTGATATTTTCACCCAGCAGTTTGCAGTCTGCTTTGCTCATTCAAGGGTACATATGAAGAAAAACTGACTTTCAGCGCTTCTGCACAGGCATTTGGGTCTCTGGAGACCACAGACACAAACTCTGAAATAAGACCGACAGTTTCTTTCAGGCTGCCTGTTTCAGAAAACATGTGCTTCAACCAGCACACGTCACAAGGGAATCATTCGAGTTACTCCACCCCCTCATGGCCTGAGAACTGCCTTTGTGAAGGAATAATCACGAGGAAAGTGCTGCCTGGTTGGCCGACATAAGAGGGGGATGGGGCGAGCAATGGTTTATCTATGGACCCTTTTCAGTCACGTGACCTTCGTAAACACGACCGCCATTTTGGACACGTAGTGGACTTCGGCTCGAATCGGTTTGAATGCGAGGAAGGCGACAAACGAAAAACATAAAAGAAAAAGGAGCGAAATGCAGAAAACACCTTCACTATCCAGCGACGTAGGGCATTTACAGGGCGAGCAGAGGGAGAGGTATTTGCAAAAATTGAGGTTAGCAGGCTTAGAGAACGACGTTTACCTGCTTCCACCAGGATTGTTCACTGACGTACGGAAGTACACGAAGCCCTCGTCTTTACCTGACTTCGGCCCACATGATCTGTATACCTATGTCGTTAAAAACCCATCGCCATACACATACACGCCAACGTCCGAGGTTCCGGAGCGCGCTCCGGCTTGCTCCGGAGCAAGCCGGCGCGCGCTGCTTAATTTGAGGGGAACCTCGGCCGGAGCACTCCGGGAGCAAGCCGGCACGCGCTGCTTAATTTGAGGGACAGCAAGCCGGCACGCGCTCCAGAACCTCGGACGTTGGCTCCGGCAGCTATTTATACTGGATCCGGAGTAAATAGCTGCCGGATCATAATTACAGTAAACTAGTAAATACAGTAAAGGAAAAACTTGAGACTGAAAGGTTTTAACAGTCATCCAAATGACTGAACGTAAACATTGCTACAGTAACATACCAGCTACTTGTTGACATTAGCTAGTCAACAATAGCTACTACAGAAGAACAAAGAGGTTACAATGGGTTATTTTAGCCTATTTGGTTACACACTCGCCGCCACAGAATGTTAACAGCAATGTAATGCCTTTTCTGGCTAATTTTATTCGTCTTACCTCCAACAAAGTGGTCACTACACAAGCGTTGGTATGCCGAGGGCTGCCAATCTGTTAATGGCCGCTATCCATCTTCTCCGTCGGGATCTGATAAAATGATAACCCTTGCCTTGTTTGTTGATGGTTACTACATCCAGGTGCACAACAATATAGTGGCATGATGGAAGTCTTGCTGAAAGTAAAAACTTTCTTTGCTGCCGTTCCTCAATGTTGGCTGTGGTAAACTACTGGTAGTACACGTCCAAAATGGCGGCCGCGTTTGTCGTGACGTCACGTGAAAAGGGTCCATAGACCCTTTTCACGTGACGTCACGACAAAAGCGGCCGCCATTTTGGACATGAACTACCAGTAGTCTACCACAGCCAACAACGAGGAACGATGGCGAAGCATCGAAAGGAATATAGCCATCAAAGAAAGTGTTCATTTTCAGCAAGACTTCCATCATGCCATTATATTGTTGTGCACCTGGATGTAGTAACCATCAACACACAAGGCAAGATTTATCATTTTATCGGATCCCGACAGATGCTGACCGACGGAGAAGATGGATGGTCTCTAAAATATTGGCAAAATGATATTTATTGACATAGCAATCGTGTGTAACGGGAAGCATTTGCATATCCGAAGTGTTGTGTTTACATCAAAGATAAAATAAACCGATATGACAACGACTGCTGCTGCCAGGTTGGGGACACAAACTAGTAGAAAGGAAGTGTGCCAACAGTGCCAACAGACTTCCTTTGTGGTCGATTCTGCTTTAAGGTAAGATGCATTTAATTACTCGTCTGCTGTGGGTTTGGAATCGGTAGCCTGACCGATTCGTTCATGTTTGTGGTGCCATTTGTTTGTTGACGCGTGTTGAAATGGAAGATTGGTTGTTGACATGATTTCCAGTGATGCTTTGGTGCTGCTGTGGATCAGATGTGTTGAGTAGCCTGACTGTTTTTTTTTTTTCTTGCGTGTGGTATCATTGTTGACACGAGGTTGTTTTTTGAACATGCCAATGCGGACACGATTTCCCCTGATGAGTTATGACTTCAGACGCGATGCGTGTGTGGAGTCCGCATGATATGTGCGTAAGATAGGCTTCTCATGTGTTTGGAGATCCGCGCTCTGAGACAAGCGCAAGCACCCCCCCCAAGGGAAAAAAAGGGACCCCCCGAAAATATCGGCATAGTTCGAACACTGGGTTGGAGAAAGTAATGGCAAATAGTGAGTGCACAAACCATAGAAGGTAAACTGTACACAGTGCCAGGGCAGTGTGATGGTATGTCTCTACTTTTAGATTGTGTTAGCTTATCAATGAACACACTCGTCACTCGACGAGTTTCACGTCTTTACGACGGATACTTAAATGTGTGTTGGGTATTACTGTTGCAGTCTAAGCAGTCATTGTAGCAGCTAGATGAGCGAGAAGCGAAAGGGTCTGTGCCATAAAATGTCCAAAATGGCGGTCGCGTTTATGAAGGTCACGTGAGTCAATAGAGGACTTGCAACCACGTGGTCAAAATGTGCTGTGTCATGAGCGTCCGCCATGACGGTGGATATACAGAGCGACTGGAACGGCAGCCGCTGGAAGCGTGTCCGTAAACAATGCTGAATTTTCTCAGCATTACCACGGTCCAGCAAAGATTCGATACAAAGAGAAGACAGATATATGTGGTTTTGACCCATATTATTTAAAAAAAAGTCAGACTTTTCTGAAGATAAGATGCTTCTACCGACCATCGAGTACAAATACAGGACATTTCATCCAAAGCCTTTTCATACATCCGTTATTTTAGATTTCACGTATTTGTTTGTTCAAAAAAAAAAAAAACAGAGGAATTCTCAGTGGAATCTGACCGAAGCAGCTTCAACACGTCGGCCCGTGCCACTTGCTGACACTGGGAGGAGTTAACTCCCATGCATGTCTGTGTTTTCGGCTGGATCATATTAAATCTTCAGGCGTGGCGCAGCACTCTCACGGGAGCTTTGTTCGTGAATCCCAGGCCAAAGCGCGGTCCTACCGACCCGAGACCTTTCAAAGGGGGAGGCGCCTGTACCGGTAAAATTTGGCTTCGCTGTGAGCTCTCCTGGCCGAGTTATTAATTTTTAAAGCTGGCTAGATCATGTTAAATCTTTAAGCGTGGAGCAGCACTCTCACAGGGCTTCGTTCACAAACACCAGAATACCTGAAATATAATAAAATAATTGATAGTGCTTATGAAAAAGGCTTTGGACAAAATGGTCATTGGATGAAGTGTCCTGATCCCCTCATCTCCTCTCCGTACTAAGCCTCAGTGTTTCCTCACCCTCTTTCCGAATCACGGATGGAATTCTTAAAAAAAAAAAAAAAAGGGAACTTCCCACGGTCACGAGTACTGTTGTGGCCGCAACCATATACAGCACAAAGATATGGCATAGTAGGGGTGGGCGGTTTGCACGGTATGATACCATATGCGGTATTTTTTGACCAACGGTAGAGAGTTTGTGTCATAGCGTGTACAGCGATAGCTCATTGCCTCCTCTAGTTGGCAGTAATGCATAGTTTGAACGCCCGCCTGGCTGTTTCGAAGAAGAAGAACAACAACAACAACAATGGCGGTGAGTAGTGAAGAGACGGCAGCAGAGGAAGAGCTCGTGAAAAAAGTCGGCGCAACATCAGTAATCTGGACATGGTTTGGATTTAAAGTGACGGATATTAAACAAGAAAATGTTATCTGCAAGATATGCCGGGCGACAGTGATCGCAAGACACGGTAACACAAGTAATCTGTTCAACCACCTCAAGACTAACCACTATGGTTCACTTTATACTTGCCTTGAAGTGTGCTACTAATTGGCACTAAAGCTGTTTAAAAGCTTGGTTCTACATCTCAGTTGATTATTTTTGCACTTAGAAAAGTACTTTACAATTTTGTGTCTATGAGGAATTCGAGGAGTTTGAGGAACTTTACCTATTCTTAGCTTTTTTAAAATATAAATATCATTCTTTTTTATATGTCCTGTGTTTTCTGTTTTGCACAATAAATTTCAATATTGCTGAAAACATCCCGATTGAAAGCTTTTACTTTTTGCTATGGTAACCACTAAGAAACTGTTCTGTTGTAATTTATATACAAAACTACAATACCGTGATGTATACTGTATACCGTCAGTGGCTCAAATTATACCGTGATATACATTTTTGGCCATACCGCCCACCCCTATGGCATAGCTAAAAGAGCACTGAAAGCAGTGGAAAAACAGAGTTGCGCACGCGTGACTGTTTTGCATGGAATGTCGCTTGACCCCGCGTTTGGATATCCGCCAACATGGCCGACATCCGGGTTTCTATTTTGCTTTGACGTCACTTGCAAGTCAAGGAGTCTTCGTTTGCACCTGACGTCATAGCTAATCATGCATGAGGGTTTGAACCGGAAGTCGGCCATGTTGGAGGATATACACAAACTCCGGAGACGCATATTTACTATAGAAGATATGCTCGAGAGGTTGTTAAGCTCAAGAATTCCTTTAGTTTCTTCGCTATGCCGACTCTTTGTGCGATAATTGGACGCAGGCGCCACACTGTTCAAGACAAGGGGACTTACAGTTGTGCTTGAAAGCTTGTGAACCCTTTAGAATTTTCTATATTTCTGCATAAATATGACCTAAAACAACAGATTTTAGTTAAACAAATAAGACAAAAATATTATACTTGGTCATTTATTTATTGAGGAAAATGAGCCAATATTACATATCTGTGAGTGGCAAAAGTATGTGAACCTTTGCTTTCAGTATCTGGTGTGACCCCCTTGTGCAGCAAGAACTGCAACTAAATGTTTCTGGTAACTGTTGATCAGTCCTGCACACCGGCTTGGAGGAATTTTAGCCCATTCCTCCGTACAGAACAGCTTCAACTCTGGGATGTTGGTGGGTTTCCTCACATGAACTGCTCGCTTCAGGTCCTTCCACAACATTTCGATTGGATTAAGGTCAGGACTTTGACTTGGCCATTCCAAAACATTAACTTTATTCTTCTTTAACCATTCTTTGGTAGAACGACTTGTGTGCTTAGGGTCGTTGTCTTGCTGCATGACCCACCTTCTCTTGAGATTCAGTTCATGGACAGATGTCCTGACATTTTCCTTTAGAATTCGCTGGTATAATTCAGAATTCATTGTTCCATCAATGATGGCAAGCCGTCCTGGCCCAGATGCAGCAAAACAGGCCCAAACCTTGATACTACCACCACCATGTTTCACAGATGGGATAAGGTTCTTATGCTGGAATGAAGTGTTTTCCTTTCTCCAAACATAACGCTTCTCATTTAAACCAAAAAGTTCTATTTTGGTCTCATCCGTCCACAAAAGATTTTCCCAATAGCCTTCTGGCTTGTCCGCGTGATCTTTAGCAAACTGCAGATGAGCAGCAATGTTCTTTTTGGACAGCAGTGGCTTTCTCCTTGCAGCCCTGCCATGCACACCATTGTTGTTCAGTGTTCTCCTGATGGTGGACTCATCAACATTAGCCAATGTGAGAGAGGCCTTCAGTTGCTTAGAAGTTACCCTGGGGTCCTTTGTGACCTCGCCGACTATTACACGCCTTGCTCTTGGAGTGATCTTTGTTGGTCGACCACTCCTGGGGAGGGTAACAATGGTCTTGAATTTCCTCCATTTGTACACAATCTGTCTGACTGTGGATTGATGGAGTCCAAACTCTTTAGAGATGGTTTTGTAAACTTTTCCAGCCTGATGAGCATCAACAACGCTTTTGCTGAGGTCCTCAGAAATCTCCTTTGTTCGTGCCATGAGACACTTCCACAAACATGTGTTGTGAAGATCAGACTTTGATAGATCCCTGTTCTTTAAATAAAACAGGGTGCCCACTCACACCTGATTGTCATCCCACTAATTGAAAACACCTGACTCGAATTTCACCTTCAAATTAACTGCTAATCCTAGAGGTTCACATACTTTTGCCACTCACAGATATGTAATATTGGATCATCATCCTCAATAAATAAATGACCAAGTATAATATTTTTGTCTCATTTGTTTAACTGGGTTCTCTTTATCTACTTTTAGGACTTGTGTGAAAATCTGTTGTTTTCGGTCACATTTATGCAGAAATACAGAAAATTCAAAAGGGTTCACAAACTTTCAAGCACCACTGTACAAGTTCTTTAGAATTCCAGCAATTATAAATGATCGAGGAGAAAAACAAACGAGAGAGTTGTCCACAGAGCGTAGACGTCAGTGGCTGTCCAACATAAACCGGGCTGATCTAAGTGATGAGAAAGCAAAAACCACACGACTCTGCAGTGAACATTTGATCAATCGTAAGTGCTATGAACTAGTTATTAATGAAAGATCGCAATATAGAAGAAATACTGGATCGTTTAATAGCCTGGTTGTACAGAAACTCCCCACTCTCAAATGTGACAAAGCCGTGATCATCAAATGCATGAGCCGACAATCAAAGGCTTCAAGGATTATTTCATTTTAAGAAGAGCTGGATATAATTTTTGATGACGCTGCTTTCATTTTGCTGTTTTTTCCCAGCAAACCAGCTGATCTCTGCAATTTTATGGATGAGCAATTCCAGCGTTATGGACGTGACACTTGAACTCAAAATGGCAACAAATGACCCAGTGCATGTTTTATTGTCTCCCAGTATTTAAACAGGTGTTGCATATTTTAAGGCTGTACCATACTGGAGAAGTGATAGAACAAGAACAATTCCCATAGTACATCTAGGGCATGCCAGAAAATGCCAATAAAAGATGCGTTATGGATGTGACAGAAAAAGTATCACTTTTCTTGGGTGACTGTACATTTTTATCAAACTCTGTGAAATCGTAAACCTAATGTCGAAATGGAGATATCCGTTTGATAGAGGGGTCCAAGGTGAATATTAAAAAATCTTTGTTTAAAATATTTTGCATTTCATGCAGAGTTTCGGAAGGAAAAGTCAGCGTTATGGATGTGACGAAATTCCGTTATGGATGTGACGCGTCTGAAATAGACATGGCATATGTTTAGAAAATCAGCAATTTAACCACCATAACCCTTTGAAAAACTCTCTAAATATCAGCTAAAACTATCAAAGTTCTTAAATAATATTTAGGATGGCTATTGTTTTGCGGATTTTAGCATACATTTCTGTGGCTTGTGGCAATAATATAGAATTGTACATGATCAAAGTTGATTTTAGCTTGGGGTTTACATTATAAGAAAGAAAGACTGACAGTGACATTAGGTTGGTTACAAATTGGTTCAAACTTATTCACATCTGTAAAATACAGGCCTAGGTGAGATCTCTGGGAGTGGTTTTGATGTATTACATGTTGCTTTATTTTTGCATGGTGAGGTTGACATTTACATGGAATTGCCCGGATCCAGACTGGGCTCCAACACAAAATTTGGGCCACAACAAAATTAAAGATGGTACTAAAGCAGTAGCTCAAAATGCTCAGCTTACAGAGCGCAGAATCATTAAAGAATCTTCCCAAATGATCACAGAGTCAATCAATCAAACAAGATTCACGTCAATCCACTACCTCAAATACTGCAGCCTCCTCGCCCGGTGAGTGCTCTTTTATCACTAAATGTGTTATATAGTGTGTTAGATACCTGTCTTTTGAAGCAGTCAAAATGATCGTTTCTAAAATATATTTGAGAAGTGACTCCAAGCTTCTAAATGCCTTCCAGTCTGTATTCATTACTACGCGTACGCACATGCGTATTGTATACCCTCCAACATGGCGGCAGTCAGTGACACGAGCAGTTTCGGTCACGTGGTTACTAACGGAGAATACTACAGTCGTGGCCAAAAGTTGAGACGGACACACATTTTGGGTTTCACAAAGTTTGCTGCGTCGTTGTTTTTAGATCTTTTTGTCAGATGTTTCGATGGTACACTGAAGTACAATTATAAGCATTTCATAACTTTCAAAGGCTTTTATTGACAAGTACGTTAAGGTCATGCAAAGGATCAATGTTTACAGTGTTGACCCTTCTTTTTCAAGACTCCTGCAATTGGCCCCGACGTGCTGGATATCAGCTTCTGGGCCGAATCCTGGCTGATGGCAACCCATTCTTGCATAATCAGTGCTTGGAGTTTATCGCAATTTTTGTTTGTCCTCCACAGGATTAAGATCTGGGGAGTTTCCTGGCCACGGAGCCAAAATTTCACTGTTTTGTTCCCCGAGCCACTTATGCCTCTTTTCCACCAAAGCAGTTCCAGGGCTGGTTCGGGGCCAGTGCTTTGTTTGGAACCGGGTTTTCTGTTTCCACTGACAAAGAACTGGCTCTGGGGCCAGAAAAACCGGTTCCAGGCTAGCACCAACTCTCTGCTGGGCCAGACGAAAGAACCGCTTACGTCAGCGGGGGGGCGGAGTTGTTAAGACCAACAACAATAAGACCGCGAAAGATCGCCATTTTTAAGCGGCGAGAAGCAGCAGCTGTACAAACGCGAAGTCAGCCATTATTATTATTATTATTGTTGTTGCTGCTGCTGCTGCTTCTTCCGTGTTGTTTTTGCTTCGATATTCGCGCCAAGGTTTATGCAAACGTAGCGACGTAACTGACGTATACAGCGACGTAATGACGTGGCACCACGAGCTATGGAAAAGCAAACTGGTTCTCAGCTGGCTCGCAAGTTGAACGAGTTGTGAACCAGCACTGGCTCCGAACCAGCCCTGGAACTGATTTGGTGGAAAAGGGGTATTAGTGATCACTTTTGCCTTGTGACATGGTGCTCCATCATGCTGGAAAAAGCACTATTCATCACCAAAACCGCTCCTGGATCGTTGGGAGAAGTTGCTCTTGGAGGCTGTTCTGATACCATTCTTTATTCTCTCTCTCTATTCTTCTCCAGACGATCATTTCTCCAGATGTCCCAAACAGTCTGAAGGGGGCTTCATTAGAGAAAATAACTTTACCCCAGTCCTCTGCAGACTGCTAAAAGTCCTGCAAAAAGTTATTTTCTCTGATGAAGCCCGCTTCAGACTGTTTGGGACGTCTGGAAAAATGATCGTCTGGAGAAGAAAAGGTAAGAGCTACCACGAGACCTGTGTGATGCCAACAGTAAAGCATCCTGAGACTATTCATGTGTGGGGTCACTTCTCATCCAACGGAGTGGGCTCACTCACAATCTTGCCGAAGAACACTGCCATGGTATCAAAACAGCCTCCGAGAGCAACTTCTCCCAACGATCCAGGAGAGGTTTTGGTGATGAACAGTGCTTTTTCCAGCATGATGGAGCACCGTGTCACAAGGCAAACGTGATCACTAAGTGGCTCGGGGAACAAAACGGTGAAATTTTGGCTCCGTGGCCAGGAAACTCCCCAGATCTTAATCCCGTCGAGAACCTGTGGAGGACAAACAAAAATTGCGATAAACTCCAAGCGCTGATTATGCAAGAATGGGTTGCCATCAGCCAGGATTCGGCCCAGAAGCTGATATCCAGCACGTCGGGGCCAATTGCAGGAGTCTTGAAAAAGAAGGGTCAACACTGTAAATATTGATTCTTTGCATGACCTTAACGTACTTGTCAATGAAAGCCTTTGAAAGTTATGAAATGCTTATAATTGTACTTCAGTGTACCATCGAAACATCTGACAAAAAGATCTAAAAACGACGACGCAGCAAACTTTGTGAAACCCAAAATGTGTCCCCGTCTCAAAACTTTTGGCCACGAACGTACTCCATACTTTGCACATGGATTGGTGACACCCCAGAGGGGCCCGAGAGAACATTTTTGATTAGTGCTAATCCGACACACGATTCGTTTCCCATCGGTTACAAGCTCGCGCTAACATCCCCTCCCCCATTCACCTGAGCGTTTCAATTGTACGGGACCTCACAATCGGCGCTCCTCGCCGGAGACTTCCGCTCAGGCCGAGTCTACGTCACTGAGGAGACGTGGGGAGCGATTTACATCATGTTGACAGAACACAGTGAAACAATTACCGTAACTTATAGGCTTACAGAGCGCTACATGTAAACCGCTACATAGTATTAATGAGGAACTAAAGTCATTTTTAAACTTGCTTTATTTCTTAACATGTTCTTCAATTACGCTTTCGGTTTTAGTAACCTTATATCGTGACTCGTATTGGCAACCAATCGCAATTAAATATCATACTCATCGGCCTATTCGGTTTTTAGCCATGTTGAATTGAGTTCGTCTGGTCCACGGCAGGCGTCGCTTATCCGCGCGATCTTTGCGAGACTTGTGCGAGACTTCGAAACGTCAAGCGTCAGCACCGCCATTTTGAAAACTGTTTTCCAAATGAAATATTGCACAAAAACGAGTTTAAATGACGATTACTGCCTACTTTTTTCAAACTTTCCCGATTGCTATCAAAACAAACAAAACTTCCGGCTTGATCAGATCAGCATTTGAAGGAGGGCATGCACGTCTTTTGACAACGTTGGCAGATGTTGGTTGCTTTCCCTGTATCCGAAATCACTCCTGACTCACTATCTCGTGAGGACGCCGTTTTGTAGTGCTGTCCGAAACCTTAGTGAGGATTATTTACACCCTATATAGCGCACTCAAAATATCCCACAATGCGTCACGAAAAGTAGTGTACAACCAATGGTCACTAACCAAAGCAATATATCCCATCATGCAGTGATTAATGTAGGAAATGCGCTCAATATAATATGGATTCATCACAAAAATACATGCACATGTTTATTATTTTGAAAACCCACCAGCCGACTGATCCGGCATGTTTTAATTGTGCGACAGTAATGACGTAAATGCCAGCGTGATGGAGTAGTGTCCGAAAGCGTTTTTTTTTCTTCATTTTAACAATGAGCTCACTATAGTCCTCTATATAGTAATTCCCCATATAGGGAGTACTGAACGAGTGAGCGATTTCGGACACAGAATGTTGGTAGATGTCGGTCACTTTGATTTCCGCTGTACGTTTTACTTCTGTCCTACGATGTCTCGCACAGGTCTCAACGAATCTCGTTTACGGCCATCGCTTTGACATATCGACTGATATATTACAGAGCGTATTTCAAACACTCAACTTGCTAGAGCAGCGACAAAATAGCTGTTAGAAATGCGTTCTGATATTTAATAAAATGAGATGAATAGAATTTTGATGATAAAAAAAAAATTTGCCTTCAGTTCCCCTTTAAGATACATGATCCAGTTGAAAGCAGTCTATTACGTATGTTACCTCCTTAATTGTTTATAAGCGTGCTAATATGGCAGCAGAAAGTTGGTGATCGATCCATTGTATAAACTCACCTCCCTGCACATCAAGCTTCAGTTACTATCTGGTAAACTGCTACTGAGAATCTATTGTTTATACTCCCATGTGCTAACGTTACGTTTGACCCCGACTCCTCGGGTACACTGCCTAATTCCAAGCAGCTGTATGATCAAACCCTAGGACCAACACCGCTCCTGTTCAGAGGAAACCAGGTTCCTGGCCAATAACTACAAGTCATCATTTAAAGGAACAGGCCACTCAAATCTGCCATTTCAAAACAGGGTGCGAAGGAAGCTGTGGTGTTTTAGCCTGGGCCCGCCCATCCTAAGCGTGACGCAATATGAGGGCCTGTTGCGAGCTTAGTCTGGCCAGGCAAGCTATCTACAGCTCTTCCAAGCTCCCGAAAAATCGGGAACCAATCAACTTTGAGCATCTCCAACGGCCCTGGGTAGAGGCGTGTTCAAGGCACTGACGTAGTAGAACTGCGACCGGAAGCCATAGATTGTTTACAGAATCTATGCCGGAAGCGCTTCATTCACTAGAAACATTACGAACATGGAGCAAGTTCTCATTGAAAACGGAGCAAAGAGCAGCCCTGGAGGTATTTATTAAAAGGAAGGACGTTTTCGCCTTGCTCCCGACCGGCTTCGGTAAGAGTTTAATCTACCAGTTAGCCCTGTCGCGTCGCATACGTCAGAGGAAAGAGTGATGTGATTGGTTTAAGCTTCGTCACAGCCTTTTCTGGCTTCGACCAGTAGCAAACTGAGGCATTTCAGGGAGGCGGGTCAATCACGGGCTCTGGGAAACGGTTTGGCTTAATATCTTTGCCAGACCAAATGCTCGTAGAGCTTTGCAGTCGCGTTAGCCAGACTAGTGGTGTTTTATCCTTGTGCTATTTTGACCAAAGCACGACACAGACATTTCATTCAGACCTCCGGGAACTGCGTCAACTTGTGGATGACTGATATAATAGTTCTTCTTTAATCACCAAGCTGTCATAACCTCAGTTTATTCGTGCCAGAACGTACGCTGAGCTTACTTATACGCATCAGCTGCCATCTGAACGCTCTCGACGACGGCATCCTGAGTGTCGACGTAGCAGAGTTCCCAAGAGCCGCCGCCACTTGACTACACTTTTTCCATAAACAAGACAAAAATTAGCAGGGACAGGACTGATCACGTCCGACACGACTTGATGTTTCGAGCTGTGAAAAAACACGAGTGGTGATGAAAGTCCCCAGTGAATGCTCTTCAGGGTTGGTGTGACAGTAGGTGTTTATGAGCATACTAATGAGACTGTTTGTGGGTGGTGGTGGTGGTTGTTTTTTTTTCCCCACTGTTTGTCCTCCTGTTCCAGATCATTCTCCCCCCTTCTCGTGGTTTTACTTCATGATTTGTACAGCACTTTTGGGCGTGTTAGAAATAAATCTTTATTATTTGCCTGATTTCAGCAGTTCTCTGATGTTTTGTGGAAACCAGATATCTAATATCTACCAGTACAATATCTAATACTGAATTACAGCCTCAGGAAATCAAAAAATAAATAAGTAAATACAACTCTTGTATCATACCTGGGTAATCAGATTATTTCACACATTATACCACTAATCTGATTTCTTGCTTTTGCTTTTTTTTTTTAATAACATGGTAGACAACCAGTACCGGAACCAACAAGACGACCGACCTGCTGTTTTCCTCCAAGTATGATTTCACCTCCAGGAAATATGTAAACAGTTAAAAGTCCTGACTGCAAAGTTGAATTCTGAGCAAAACCCTCGATTTCTATTGCTGTTGGAGTTTCGAGATGTTCCGCTGCTGTAGTCAAGTCAAGTTTATTTGTACAGCGCTTTTAACAATAAACATTGTCGCAAAGCAGCTTTACAGAATTTGAACGACTTAAAACATGAGCTAATTTTGTCCCTAATCTATCCCCAATGAGCGAGGAAAAACTCCCTCAGACGACATGAGGAAGAAACCTCGAGAGGAACCAGACTCAAAAGGGAACCCATCCTCATTTGGGCAACAACAGACAGCCTGACTATAACATTAACAGTTTTAACATGAGGACAGTTTCGTTGATGTTATAACTCTTCATTGATGGAAACTTGAGTGCAAAACTGTTCATGACAACTGCAGTCCTAAAGTTAGCAAGTCAACTGTAGTCCTCAGCCACAAAAGCATTACTGTAAGAGTCCAGAGCATCCTCCAGGTATAACCCTCAACTGTCCTCATGGGGCCGTCCTCCACAGGAGCGATGCGATACACGCCGCGCATCCTGCGTGGAAACGTTTTGCCGAGATGAAACGTGTCCTGCATTTGACGATTTTGGGGATTGCCCAAGCAAGCAGCAATATCACGTGACCACCGTGGGGCGTTTGACCTACTTTTAACCAAAATAAGTCGGCACGGGCAAACATGGTGGACTCTGTTCTCCCGCCAGCAGAAAAGAAAAGAAAAGGAAAGGAAAGCCTGCCCCCGAGTGCAACTGCAAGATTAGAGGACGTGTCATTGTTCTGGACCGATAACTAAATCATTCTAGCTAGCGCTTAGCTAGCTTAGCCTTCGAATGCATGGTAGCAAGTAAGGAGTTCTACACCTAATGTTTTCATCTTACAGAGAAAGAAACGATAACGCAAAAGTAGCAACAGAGAAAAGATGTATACGTTTTTTGGTTCACGGAAGTAATTCGCGAACGTCAACCACAAATTATCTCCCTGCGACTCAAAACTCTCCAAGGTCGATGCAGAGTCGCGATGTTTTCTGCGCGTCACCATCTTGGTGTGATGCAGTTCTACAGTTATGCTAATTAGTTAAAGCTCCTTGCGTTCGGCTGTTTCCTTCGGGCCGTACGGTTTACCTCAAGAGTACGGTTTATGCCGTGCACAATAAAAATACATTTCAGATGACTTTGCAGTCGGTACCTTGAAACAACTTCATGAGTCATCATGAAGTTTTCTGATTAAATTTGACAGTTTTAAAATCGAGGGTTGATCGAGGGTTGCGCAAGACTCGAGGTCATGCAGGACCCTCGACTCTCACTCGCGAGCAACAAAGCAACAGGCAAACGCTCATTTTCTACATACATGCGTAACACAGAGCCACAATTTCACCGACATTAGAACCGAGACTTTCTCAATTCTCAAGTGAGAGGTTTCCGCTTCTATATAAATTAGATATATGACGCTATAAAGTGACGGATCCAAATGACAACTCGGATCTCAGCCTGTGTGCGTGCGCCGCCATCTTCGACTGCATGCAAACAAGGGAAGAAAAAAAAATCTGTGAAATGAAAAATGATCGGTATTATCCACTTGGTTGGATTAAAAAAAAGAAAAAGAAAAAAAAATTTGAATGACCGAAGTGTTTGATGAGAAATCATTCGCTGTCCATCTGGCAGATTGAGAAGATAAACATGAGCTGGCCTTACTGCACCGGTTTTTAAATCTATATGTCATGACTGAGCGATGTGGACAAATTCCTCCACTTTTGGCAAGACTCGGCCTTCATTTCTGGCGTGACTGTGAGCGAGGCTGACCGAGCGATTGTGGTAGTCTCTCTTTGCGTGGGCTGGTGAGAGAGCAACTCCTCTGTATAAACATCGCTGGTCTGAGAAAGAAATGCCCAGCCTTGGATCCGTACGCTCCTCACGATAGAAGCCGTGCTCCTGCAGAGGAAGTGTGTTTTGAAACTCAGCAGAATGGATGAAGAGTTTAGCAAGAGAAAGGAGGGGTGACCTTTAACCCCTGTGCAGAATTAGACACAGGAGGCAACATGACCTCCTCATCTTCTGAACCCCGGCTGCACCAACAGGATGGAAATAAGACAGTCGAGGCTGTTCAGTCGGTGGCAAGAGCCCAGTTTTAATAGCTCGAGGTTGACCATTACATCAACCAAAGTTCAGCACAGGTACAAGTCCGGGATAACGACCTAGGTAGTAAAACGTCCTCTTTTGTTTAACTCAAATTAATTATTAAAATTTTGCTCCAAACTATGAAAATTTATGTTCTGCTCGTATTTCATGTTTTCACATTCTTGCTTATCCTGACATGCTGCACTGGTGTAGGAGTTCAAAATAAAAACAACAGTCATCTGAGAGCATAACATCTCCCGCTGGCAATGAGGCCATAACTCTGGTAAAATATGACTGAACTGAATGAAATTGCAATATGTGTATTAGTGAGATACAACAAAGAATCCTGCCACGTTTCATGAAATTCCTCCAAAAAATTGTGAGAGGAGTTGATTTCAGAAGGCGAGTACCCTTCCCGGGACGGATGTCGCCACGACACAATCCCCCTTCGGGCCTTTCGGCCAGCAGGGGATAAAAACCGCGAGGGAAGTTGAGGTCAGAAAGCAAGCGCACCTTGATGAAATTGCCAAAGTACAAGTTTGTTAATAATCGAGAGCAGAACTCGGGTCAAATTTGCCCAAATTAAACGAAATTTCAATATGCGTATAACTGTCATACAACAAAGCCTTCTGCCAAGTTTGGGGAAATTCCTCCACAAATTGTGGGAGGAGCTGATTTCAGAAGAACCTACAAGTTATTTAATCAAGGATCAAAACTCTGGGAAAATTTTCACAAATGAAATTAAATCGCAATACGTGTATTCCCGTCATATAACAAGGCCTTTTGCCAAGCTTCGAGAAATTCGTCCAAAAATTTTGAGAGAAGTTGATGTCAGAACGCGAGCACGCCTTCATGAAATTGTCAAAAGTACAAGGTTGTTAATCAAGGGCTGTAACTCTGGGAAAATGCGACCGAATTGAACGAAATTACAATATGCGTATTACCGACATATAACAAAGAATCCTGCCAAGTTTTGTGAAATTCCTCCAAAAATTGTGGGAGGAGTTGATTTCAGAAGGCGAGCACCCTTCCTGGGACGGATGTCGCCACGACATAATCCCCCTTCGGGCCTTTCGGCCAGCGGGGGATAACGAACAAGCTTCCGCATCCATCCAATGCCACTAAACAAACGAGCATGGTGTCTCAAATCGCATACCTGCGTACTATTCGAGAGCATTATTGAGAGCCAACACGAACAGGTTTGGGATTACGGTCAGCATTTGAATTTATAAAACCTCTTATGTCACCTTCAAATTGTTTTGCCTACCAGTCTTCTACACCGTCTAGATTCGTAAACATTTTGGCACGCAAGGTCAGAGTTTTGATGTGAAACGCAGCTCATGACGACAGTCACAACAGTGGAAACTTTTAAACAGACCAAACCAGTCTCCCGTCACTGTGCCATGAAATTATTCACCATTTTACAGTTTGACATGGAAACTGAACGGACAGGGATGTTTCGGCTCGGATCTCTTCAGTCACATGTTGAATGTGAACCAGGCCCCTCTATTGCCCCTTTTCCACCAAAGCAGTTCCAGGGCTGGTTCGGGGCCAGTGCTTAGTTTGGAACCGGGTTTTCTGTTTCCACTGACAAAGAACTGGCTCTGGGGCCAGAAAAAATGGTTCCAGGCTAGCACCAACTCTCTGCTGGGCCAGAGGAAAGAACCGCTTACGTCAGCGGGGGGGGGCGCGGCGGAGTTGTTAAGACCAACAACAATAACAAGACCGTGAAAGATCACCATTTTTAAGCAACAAGAAGCAGCAGCTGTACAAACACGAAGTCATCCATTATTATTATTATTGTTGTTGTTGTTGCTGCTGCTTCTTCCGCGTTGTTTTTGCTTCGACAGCGACGTAACTGACGTATACAACGACGTAACTGACGTATACAGCGACGTAATGACGTGGCTTCCCTTAGCACCGCGAGCTATGGAAAAGCAAACTGGTTCTCAGCTGGCTCGCAAGTTGAACGAGTTGTGAACCAGCACCGGCCCCGAACCAGCCCTGGAACTGATTTGGTGGAAAAGGGGTATGAGTCACCTTGCTCTAAATCACATCCCAACACCCCAGCATGCAGCAGCCAGGGGTACAAAGGTGTAACATTTGAGAAAAATTAACAATTTCACAAAGTCACTTATCTGCCATCAGAATATTATTTATTAGATCATGAAAAATATTTGAGTCATTTTGAGAGATTATCTATGATATTATTCATCTTAACTAATACCCAGAATGCATTGTGGGTATGGTCTTTTTTGATATTTTCATATTTATCATCTTTTCTTCAAGTTCTTCCCCCCCCAAAATCACTACTGAATTCGTAGAATCTTCCATTGTGATATTGTTTTGAAAGCGAAGCGTAAAAAGTCACGCTATCTTCGCTAGATCACACGACGTTTAGCAAGGCTGTTCGTCATATCTATTGTTATTAGGGGCACTATTATATTAGCCCCCCTTTAACGGTTCATCAAAGACCTTCACACGAAGAAGAAATGGCCGCCAAGCAAGTGGAGAAGTTGCAACTTTGAACCTTTGTGTCAACCGTGCTCGCTTGCTTTGTAATCCGATACTGTCAAAGCAATTCTTCGACATCGCTGATCGAAATGTGTTTTGTAGAAAATGTGTAATTTTGGGAGCCGTTTCCGATGGAATCGAGATGATTTGGTACCGAAAGAACATTTGGGATATGAGAATGACGGTTCAAGCCTTGCTGTTGTCAAGACGTATTGGACGCGATCCCAAGAAAGCATTTTTCAAAGCAAAACGGCCGAGTTTTCCTGCAAATTTTTATCTGAAGAAATGTGTTTGGGGGTTGAGAATTCAGTGTAATTTTGGAATCGTTATTCGAAATAGAAAGCTGAAAATTCGCAAACAGTAAGTAAATCGCATCAGGACTCGTGTGGTTTTTTTTTTTAAAAAAAACTTTAGCTTGTATGAAGTTAAAACTTGGTGATTTATTTTATATACGAGTAGAATTAGAAACAGCGTGACAATGCGCGTTTTGTTATTTTGCTTGAAATCTTTCATTCTCAAGTTCCATATTCTCCAGTTTGGGTCTATATTGTTAGCATAATAGACAAAGTGTAAAATTCATTCAAAAATGGAAGAAAATTGATGCATTTTTTTTTTTTTAAATGGCAAGTAAAATTTCTGTTGGTGAGCGGCTTTCGTGTTACGCGTTACAAATTTCCAAATACTAAAATCTCTCATCTCATTATCTGTAGCCGCTTTATCCTTCTACAGGGTCGCAGGCAAGCTGGAGCCTATCCCAGCTGACTACGGGCGAAAGGCGGGGTACACCCTGGACAAGTCGCCAGGTCATCACAGGGCTGACACATAGACACAGACAACCATTCACACTCACATTCACACCTACGCTCAATTTAGAGTCACCAGTTAACCTAACCTGCATGTCTTTGGACTGTGGGGGAAACCGGAGCACCCGGAGGAAACCCACGCGGACACGGGGAGAACATGCAAACTCCACACAGAAAGGCCCTCGACGGCCCCGGGGCTCGAACCCAGGACCTTCTTGCTGTGAGGCGACAGCGCTAACCACTACACCACCGTGTCGCCCAATACTGAAATCACTTTTTAAAAAAAACAAACGTTGGTTGTATTCCGATGACACTTGGTGTGGAAGTAGTTTTCCCTTCTAGTAACCTGTGAGAGCAGTACCGATTTTATTGCCCTCTTCATTGTTACATATTTTAACAATATATACACAGATACATCTTGTACCCCTAGATCCTGCAACTGATAATTATTTTCACACCACACAGTGCAGAGTCGAGGCGGTGGCAGGACGTTTTGGATGGGGAGGTGGGGTGCGACGCGTCACGTGCCGAAGGCCTGCCAAATCTAGAGGGGGCATGCCCCCCCGGAAATTTTGGAATTTTTAACCCTCAAACGCCATTTCCCGCATTCTGAGAGGCAAATTTTGGTGTCGTAAAGCTAAGTTTAATGTCTCGGAGTATATTTTGTCCCTGTATTTTTTTCTGTATGAAACAGAACCAGTGAAACTATAACGTAATTATGTCTACTTAGTAATGTTGAGAGGATAACACCCTCTTACCATGGGTTTGGCCAGGGCAAGCAAGCAAATTCATGTAGATCGAGAGCATCATCAAGTTTTTGGGTGCCCAAAACTGTTTGAATGCCTCGCGAACACAATCTAGCCATCTGGACAGGACACAAGTCAGATACAAAATGTAGCGACACTGTCATAACCTTGCTGTCACAGGGTCCCCGCTTTGGCACAAGTATCCAAGGAGACCAGACAGGTCTCGACAGTCGCCACAAAGTCAAAGTCCTTCCCACACCATGTGGCACATAGGGCAGCACCAATCTCCGTTTCCATAGCCCTCGGCCTCTCGCCTATTACAACCCTGATTCCAAAAAAGTTGGGACAAAGTACATATTGTAAATAAAAATGGAATGCAATGATGTGGAAGTTTCAAAACCCCATATTTTATTCAGAATAGAACACAGATGACATATCAAATGTTTAAGCTGAGAAAATGTATCATTTAAAGAGAAAAATTAGGTGATTTTAAATTTCATGATGATGCATCTCAAAAAGGTTGGGACAAGGCCATGTTTCCCACTGTGAGACATCCCCTTTTCTCTTTACAACAGTCTGTAAACGTCTGGGGACTGAGGAGACAAGTTGCTCAAGTTTAGGGATAGGAATGTTAACCCATTCTTGTCTAATGTAGGATTCTAGTTGCTCAACTGTCTTAGGTCTTTTTTGTCGTATCTTCCGTTTTACGATGCGCCAAATGTTTTCTATGGGTGAAAGATCTGGACTGCAGGCTGGCCAGTTCAGTACCCGGACCCTTCTTCTACGCAGCCATGATGCTGTAATTGATGCAGTATGTGGTTTGGCATTGTCATGTTGGAAAACGCAAGGTCTTCCCTGAAAGAGACGTCGTCTGGATGGGAGCATATGTTGCTCTAGAACCTGGATATACCTTTCAGCATTGATGGTGTCTTTCCAGATGCGTAAGCTGCCCATGCCACACGCACTAATGCAACCCCACACCATCAGAGATGCAGGCTTCTGAACTGAGCGCTGATAACAACTTGGGTCGTCCTTCTCCTCTTTAGTCTGAATGACACGGCGTCCCTGATTTCCATAAAGAACTTCAAATTTTGATTCGTCTGACCACAGAACAGTTTTCCACTTTGCCACAGTCCATTTTAAATGAGCCTTGGCCCAGAGAAGTCGTCTGTGCTTCTGGATCATGTTTAGATACGGCTTCTTCTTTGAACTATAGAGTTTTAGCTGGCAACGGCGGATGGCACGGTGAATTGTGTTCACAGATAATGTTCTCTGGAAATATTCCTGAGCCCATTTTGTGATTTCCAATACAGAAGCATGCCTGTATGTGATGCAGTGCCGTCTAAGGGCCCGAAGATCACGGGCACCCAGTATGGTTTTCCGGCCTTGACCCTTACGCACAGAGATTCTTCCAGATTCTCGGAATCTTTTGATGATATTATGCACTGTAGATGATGATATGTTCAAACTCTTTGCAATTTTACACTGTCGAACTCCTTTCTGATATTGCTCCACTATTTGTCGGTGCAGAATTAGGGGGATTGGTGATCCTCTTCCCATCTTTACTTCTGAGAGCCGCTGCCACTCCAAGATGCTCTTTTTATACCCAGTCATGTTAATGACCTATTGCCAATTGACCTAATGAGTTGCAGTTTGGTCCTCCAACTGTTCCTTTTTTGTACCTTTACCTTTTCCAGCCTCTTATTGCCCCTGTCCCAACTTTTTTGAGATGTGTTGCTGTCATGAAATTTCAAATGAGCCAATATTTGGCATGAAATTTCAAAATGTCTCACTTTCGACATTTGATATGTTGTCTATGTTCTATTGCGAATACAATATCAGTTTTTGAGATTTGTAAATTATTGCATTCCGTTTTTATTTACAATTTGTACTTTGTCCCAACTTTTTTGGAATCGGGGTTGTACATAGCTAGGGTTACAGTGCGGTGCTCATCCTCTGGTAACCGCAAGAGTTTGACTCCCCAGTCGCATCTGTATTGCAGCGTGCCTTGCCAGACAGCAGTAGGTACCATTTTTATGATGGTCTTTGGTATGACCCGACCGTGAGTAGAACTCGCGATCTCCTGATCGAGAGGCAGGCACGCTAAGCACTAGGCCAACCAGACAGTTGCCACAGTAACAGGTTAATTAGTCCACAGAATATTCATAAATCAGCCTGTTTACTAAAAGTGATGGGTTTTGCAGTTCTACATAAGCCAAATAAGAAAAATCCCGGAAAGCGGAGGAGTCACGGCCAGGATAATTTGCATCGGTTTTGGTGCGAATGGATGCTACTAACCTACAGTACAAAGGGATGCCACCGGGGTGCCGGAATGAAGGGATGCAGCGGGATTTAATAAGGGAAAATAAAGGCGCGCAGCAGGCTGTTTATTCACACTACTCTCTCCTTTTCTTCCTTGTAAATAGTCAAAGGACTCCCATTGTAACTTTGGGGGGCAACATAATTTTGGGGGGGGGGGGGGGGGGGGGACTGCTGCCGCCACTGCAGAGGCAGCATCACTCTGCAAAATGAGACAGACAGGACTAAAATGATCACGAGTGCAGAGGTTTTTTTTTTTTTTAAAGTGTAGGTAATTTGGTGTGTATTTTTGTCAGAGGAAGAGGAGGGGAAAAACTCTTAACAGCTGCAACTGATGGAATTCCTCCAGGTCTGCGTGTCAGTTTAATCCCGGATAAACAGGGCTTCGGCTGTGCACAGTCAGGTTAAACGCATGCTTTAACAAACAGCTGCAGTCTACACAGCCACGCAAAACCAGTGTCGAGCTCATAGTCAGCATGATTAAATGCTACTGCAGGTAGAATAAAAAAAATAAACGGAAGCAATGTTTCTGAATGTGAAAACCAAAACCATCCCTGTGTCCCAAATCACTCCCTACTCACTATATAGTGGACTCGGCAGAAATCTCACTAATGCGCACCAAACGCGTCTCAACTGAAATCCAAAAACTGACCGTGTCCTTTCCAGCAATATACCTAAACCTATGGTATATTGCCACAAATTGTGTCCAATTTATTTCATACCTGTAAAAACTTCTCTCACAAATCTTCAACACCCCCCAAAAAATAAATAAAAGTTACATACATTCAAGTTACGGCACCATCGGGGCCCTACGGACACTACGTTTTGCCATATTACTTTGTATTTGTGATCTTTGTGAATCAGACAGCTGATTCTTCAAGATGGCGCCGCGGATGGTTGCCTTGGTACTTCGCTCTCTCGTACTTTCTATGTTTTTGTGTATTTGTTGTGTTTTTTGCGCTCCTTCGCTGGTCACATACTCCAGAGAAGAACTTTATAAAAACCACCAGTCAAGTTTTTCATCGGTTTTCATTGATCCGGAAAGTTTTCCAGAGCTACTTGTTGGAGGAGCAGCAGCTCTCTATGGATTACGCCGAGGACGCCGGGGGAAGCGAGCCGGCGTGCTCGTCAGACTGAGGCAGCGGGGATTTCGCACTGCGCTCCCGTCTGTTCACCTGGCTAACGTCCGCTCTCTGGCCAATAAGATGGACGAACTGCTGCTCAACACAATCAACACGGATTTTAACAGATCTGCTGCCTTATGCTTCACCGAAACCTGGCTCGGTGAGCACATCCCAGACTTTTCTCTCCATCTGCCTGGATTTCACCTGCACCGAGCGGACCGCGAAACGGAGCTCACGGGGAAACCGAGGGGAGGCGGAGTCTGCTTTTACATTAACGAAGGTTGGTGTACTGATGTCATGGTTCTAAACAAATCGTGCAGGCCTCATCTGGAGTCATTATTCATAAACTGCAAACCGTTTTATGCTCCGCGAGAGTTTTCCTCGTTTATTCTGGTTGGAGTCTATATCCCCCCTCAGGGGTGTATTCATGAGGCGTTACAACACCTGGCTGACCAGATAAACAACGTGGAGGAAAAAAAAAAAAAAAAAACACCCGGACTCTTTGCTCATTGTTTTGGGGGACTTTAACAGAGCAAACCTCAGCCATGAACTGCCAAAATATAAACAGCACATTAAGTGTCCCACCAGGGACTCACACTCTGGACCATTGTTACACTGTTTTAATGGACTCGTACCACTCTGTCCCCCATGCAGCCTTGGGACTCTCTGATCACTGTATGGTTCATCTTATCCCGTCCTACAGGCAGAAGCTGAAATCTGCTAAGCCTGTAGTTAAGACGGCGAGGTGAGGAGATGGTCCGATGAGGATGTGTGCGCCTACCAAAACCTTCCGCATATACAATAAACCCTGGTTCACTGCAAAACTCCGGCAACTTCATCAGAACAAATGCCCCTTTTCCACCAAAGCAGTTCCAGGGCTGGTTCGGGGCCAGTGCTTAGTTTGGAACCGGGTTTTCTGTTTCCACTGACAAAGAACTGGCTCTGGGGCCAGAAAAAACGGTTCCAGGCTAGCACCAACTCTCTGCTGGACCAGAGGAAAGAACCGCTTACGTCAAAGACCAACAACAATAACAAGACCGAGAAAGATCACCATTTTTAAGCGCTGAGAAGCAGCAGCTGTACAAACGCAAAGTCATCCATTATTATTATTATTGTTGTTGTTGTTGTTGCTTCTTCCATGTTGTTTTTGCTTCGATATTCGCGCCAAGGTTTATGCAAACATAGCGACGTAACTGACGTATACAGCGACGTAATGACGTGGCTTCCCTTAGCACCGCGAGCTATGGAAAAGCAAACTGGTTCTCAGCTGGCTCGCAAGTTGAACGAGTTGTGAACCAGCACCGGCCCCGAACCAGCCCTGGAACTGATTTGGTGGAAAAGGGGTAAAAGAGGCCTACAAAAGTGGAGACAGAGTTCTGTATAATCAGTCCAGAAACACACGGACTGTGTGAAAGGTGAAAGCAGCTAAGAGGAGCCATGCTGATGAGATTAAAAACAGCCTTTCAGCAAACGATCTGACATCAGTGTGGAGAAGCCTGCAGAACATTACTAACTATAGAGGGCTACCGCATGACGTCACCGCGCCGCGAGATTTTGTGAGGCGCCATATTGGAAGACCAAGTACATGCACTCACAATATAAAACAAAGTACGAGCGAGAGTAAAGTGACACGATGGATGATAATTCGGGTTATGTGAGTACATTACCAGCTGCAGAAAGGGCACGGTATGTGGAGAAACTGGCTGTGATTGATGGGTTTGACCCATATGATAAGACTCGCGGCAAGGGAGAATGGAAACATAAGGAGGACCTGACACCAATTCTGCCATCTGTTTGCTACCCAGACATTGTAAACTATTTGTTTACACCCAGTGCCTACACTGCTGATGACTTGAAGGCCTACAAAAGGCTACAGGCTTACAATTATGTTGTTAGCGGCTTGGTTCGTGATATTACAGCTGTTATTAAGAATAACCTACACTTAGTTATGGCCAAGGTAATCTTGTTGATATTTATCTTTTAATAATATATCTTTTCAGTTGAAAAATTAATATTTTTTGTTACTATTAAGGTATCCATAATTTAGGTTAATTTATCCAAATTATACATATGTATTTATGATATATGCCTACACAACAACTATGCTTTATTTATATAATAGGAGGGAGAGCAAGCCCCAAACCATCCTAAATTATTATTATTATTAAATTGTAGAAGTCTGGGAGGCTTGCTCCTCATACAGTGATCAACTTGGGGCCAATTTAGCATGTTTTAAATCTGAATTTCTTGCGTTTGCTTACCTCAAAGTGTCCGCAGATCATGCACAGACTTATCCATTATATCCACAGTTTTTTGCCAAGTCTCACACAGGTTTCTTTCAAGTCTACTGTTGGGCCAATAAATCATAAATAAAACAGCTCAGATGTGTTTAAGTCGTTTGCCACTCCACTTTATTCTCGTGGGTTCACATACCGCTGCCGTTATTTCCCCCTAATCACGAGTTTGTTGGTCTTCCAAAATGGCGCAGGGTCTGTTTACGTCCGGTTTCGGGTGACGTCAGTGAAAGGGGTCTATAGAGATCTTGCAGTCACGTGACCGGAAAGTACACAACCACCATCGTGTCGGTCAAAAACACCGCTGAATACTGCTGCACTCGTGTACAGAATGGATCAATTTCAACCGACGGACTACACGGCTCATTTTTCTAATGAACAGATAACTAGATATATGTCTAAAATAAACGATCTACAGATTTGTGACCCTTATGGCTTTCCGGACGGAGTTTTCACGACCGGATGTTGAACTGCCAGCGGAATACCCGGACGTGTATGATTACCTCATCAACTTTCCCTCGCTGTTCAGTGGTGAAGCACTGCGTGCTTATAAATCTCTGGACAGTTTTCTTTACAGAAATTCAGGATTTGTCAGCGACTCAGATGTGGCATCTTGTAAGCAAGAAAATGATCCTCACTGGATGAGTAAGTCACTTAAGTATTGAGTATAGCACTGACCAGCCGATTATAGAATAAGGTAATTCCAAATCGTCCGTGTTGTTTACATGGATCTGGCGTTGGAGAGGTAGAGGCTTGAGTAGCTGTTTTCTGAGCTTAGTCAACAGGCCGGCTCTGCCTGTAGCCTCGCTTTTGCTTCGGCTCCCGGCGCTGCCTCCTTCCCTTTGCTTCCGATAACAATCCACGGAGACCCCGCTGGTCTCGCAATCTGGTCTCGTCCGGAATGTTTTTTTTTTTTTCTCGTCCGGAATGTTGTGCATGCGATGGAAATCGCTACAAACCATCATTTTCTGCTGGAAACCAATGTCCAGTAAGTCCATACGGTTGTAGTGGATATTGAAGTCCGGTACAGACGAACAACACGCAAAAATACACACAAAAAACATAAAAACCGTGCACAGGTAGGGAGAGCTTGTAGCCGCAGCCGTTGTAGTAGAATTGCATATAGTAGGGTTTTCCAGAAGAAAAGGTAGAAGTAAAAGCAGAAGTAGAACCAGAAGTAGAAGGCGGAATATGGAGTTTGACCGACACGATGGCGTCTGTCACAATCTGGATCGGCTGTGACGTCACATGCAAGATCTCTATTGCCGCTTTTCCACTACAAACGCGGCTGAGCCGAGCCGTGCCGTGCCGAGTCGAGCTGAGTCGAGCTGAGTGGGGCTATTGAAGTTGCATTTCGACTACAACCGCGCTGAACCGTGCTGGCTGGAAGTGGGTGGACACATTGGGTGGAGTTAGCGAAAGTGGGTGGACGTCATGTGATGTCGTTAAGCAGCGCAAACAGTGACATCAGTGACAGTGGCGGAACAAGTCAGAGCCGGGCCGGGGGCGGGGCAAATGACCGGGCGTTTTATTAAAGCTTATCATAACATCATTTTAGGCTACAAAATGTCCGCAACTGCGGTGTTTACCAATTTCAACACTACCGGGTGCAACTATGTTATTTAGTACATCAAGTCCTTCAAACGAACATGTAACTCAGAAACAAAAAACATTAGGATACTGTACATGGCTCATAATAAAACATCAATAGCCTATACTGCGCACATTATTTGAAGGGCATACGAATGAGCGCTCAGAGTGGTGACAGGAAGAGTCAGAAATAAAAGGAGGGCGGTGCAAACCTCACTGAATGCACTGTGTTTACCAATTTCAACACTACGGGGTGCAACTATGTTATTTTGTACATTAAGTCCTTCAAACGAACATGTAACTCAGAAACAAAAAAAAACATTAGGCGACATACTGTACATGGCTCATAATAAAACATCAATAGCCTACTGCGCGCATTATTTGAAGGGCATACGACGAGCCTTGCGCTCCGCGAACTCGTCCACGATGCTCTGTATGTCACTGATTCAGTGAGCTTTTAAGCAGTAGTCTCACGACCCGAATAGTAAACAATAAACATGGAGGACATGGAGTCGTTAGTGTTGCTGGTCTTGGTGCTGTGGCTTGTTGTCACCGACAACGCCAACAGATACTGGCAAGAGCGTATAGATGAGGCGAGGCGCATAAGGCTTCAGAAATTCTCGTAATTATTCTCCTTCCGGGTTTGCGGTGTTTACAGATCCCAGCGCGCTCGCGGGGCGTGTGTGGGCATGTGAGGACACGCCTCCTCACCAATCAGTGCACAGGGGAGTGTCTGCTCACGCCTCCAGCCTCAGTCGGCTCGCTTTGGCTCGTTTCAGCCCCACTCCAAAACGGTGCGAGTTTTAGGGGCTAAGCAGGGCTGAAACGAGCTGAGTCGTGCTGGTTTTTGGTAGTCGAAACGCGAGCCGTGTCGGGCTGAAGTGAGCTGAAGCGAGCTGAAAAAGGGTAGTGGAAAAGGGCCATAAAAGAGACCATCCACCAACACTGCAGTGAACCATCAACTGGCTGACGAGCTGAATGTGTTTTACTGCAGATTCGACACATTCACACCTCTCCCCCCTTCAGTCATTCAAGACCCATTTACACCCCCTGCCATTCTGCCACCCCCCGCCTCTGACCCCTCACCAGCACTCAAGATCTGTGAAGAGGATGTCTGTCAGCTTTTCCACAGACAGAAGATCAAGAAGGCACCTGGCCCAGATGGTGTGTCACCCTCTTGTCTGAAGGTCTGTGCTGACCAGCTGGCTCCCATCTTCACCCAGATTTTTAATAGATCCCTGGAGCTATGTGAAGTCCTCTCATGCTTCAAACGCTCCATAATAATCCTGGTTCCTAAGAAAACCAATATCACAGGACTGAATGACTACAGGCCTGTTGCCCTCATATCTGTAGTCATGAAGTCCTTCGAGAGACTGGTGTCGTCATACCTGAAGGACATCACAGACCCCCTGCTGGACCCCATGCAGTTTGCCTACCGGGCAAACAGGTCAGTGGATGATGCAATAAATATGGGTCTACACTACATCCTGCAACACCTTGACACTGCAGGGACGTACGCCAGGATCCTGTTCGTGGACTTCAGTTCGGCATTCAGCACCATTGTTCCAGACATCCTCCATACCAAGCTCACTGTGCCCTCCTCCACCGGTCAGTGGATTACAAACTTCCTGACTGACAGGAAGCAGCAGGTGAGCATGGGGAGCATCATATCCAGCACTCGGACTATCAGCACTGGCGCCCCCCCAAGGGTGTGTGCTCTCCCCACTGCTCTTCTCCCTTTATACCAACGACTGCACCTCAAGAGACCAGTCTGTTAAACTCCTGAAATTTGCAGACCATACAACGGTCATCGGCCTCATCCGAGATGGTGACGAGTCTGCATACAGACGGGAGGTTGAACGGCTGGTCTGGTGGTGCGGTCAGAACAATCTGGAACTGAACACGCTCAAAACTGTGGAGATGATGGTGGACTTTAGGAGAACCCCCCCCCCTCTGTTGCCCATCACCATCACCAACAACACTGTGACTGCTGTTGAAAGCTTCAGGTTTCTGGGTTCCACAATCTCTCGGGACTTGAAGTGGGAGACCAACACAGTCACCATCATCAAAAAGGCTCAGCAGAGGTTGTACTTTCTGCACCAGCTCAGGAAGCTCAACCTGTCTAAGGAGCTGCTGACACAATTCTACTCTGCCATCATTCAGTCTGTTCTTTGCTCTTCCATCACTGTTTGGTTTGGATCAGTCACCAAACAGGAGAACAGCAGAGTGCAACGGACAATAAGGTCTGCAGAGAAAATTATTGGTGTCAACCTGCCCTCCGTCCAAGACCTATACTTGTCCAGAGTCAGGAAACGGGCAGGTAACATCTCTGCGGACCCATCACACCCTGGTCACAAACTGTTTAATCTTCTCCCCTCAGGGAAGCGATATAGATCACTATGCAAAAACAACCAGACAAGAATAGGTTTTTTCCCCCCCTCAGGCTGTCTCTGTGATGAACAGCTAAAATTCAGATTCATATATCACTAATATCACTTGCAATACATCTGCACACTCATACTGTCATTCTGTGCTCACTGTTACTTATCTCATCTCATTATCTCTAGCCGCTTTATCCTTCTACAGGGTCGCAGGCAAGCTGGAGCCTATCCCAGCTGACTACGGGCGAAAGGCGGGGTACACCCTGGACAAGTCGCCAGGTCATCACAGGGCTGACACATAGACACAGACAACCATTCACACTCACATTCACACCTACGCTCAATTTAGAGTCACCAGTTAACCTAACCTGCATGTCTTTGGACTGTGGGGGAAACCGGAGCACCCGGAGGAAACCCACGTGGACACGGGGAGAACATGCAAACTCCACACAGAAAGGCCCTCGCCGGCCACGGGGCTCGAACCCAGGACCTTCTTGCTGTGAGGCGACAGCGCTAACCACTACACCACCGTGCCGCCACTGTTACTTATATTTATACTTATTTACATTTACTATTTCATCTTTGCACTATGCACCATATTGCACCAAAAGGGAAAATCCTTTCTGTGATGAACAGCTAAAATCCAGATTCATAGATCAGTAATATCACTTCTAAAATATCTGCACACTCATACCGTCATTCTGTGCACACTGTATATTTATGTTTATCGATTTCATACTTGACTTACTTGGATTACTTTGCACTATTGCACCATTTTTTAAAATTTTTGTTTTTGTGTATACGCTTTTTATCTGTTTTGTACTACGAGAGCTAAGTGAAACCAGAGTCAAATTCCTCGTGTGCGTCCACATACCCGGCAATAAAAGTGATTCTGATTCTGATAAAGAAATGCTATAAATTTACTTGTAAGGACAAAATTATTGGCAGAAATTGATTTGGTATGTCAAATCAGTCATATTAAGAGCAGACAACAATGATATCTCCCCCATTACTGAAAAGACCACTCTCCGCTAATACATGTACTGAAGCAAAAAAAAAAAGTCCTATAAACTCTTCCTTGTAAGAAGCCAGTAAACCACTGAAACACCTCAAATTTGCCATTAAGACATGGGTGTCAAACTCTGGCCTGCGGGCCAAATTTGGACCGCAGTGTAATTATATTTGGCCCGCGAGGCAATCCCAAATGACTACTCGTCGGATTTGTGTATACAGCGCTTTCACCGCTAATACTACAAATCCCATAATGCTCTGCTGTTGTTTTGGCGGAAATCTGTGTGTTACGGAGGAGCTACTGGGATTAAAATCAATGAATGGCACAACCACAGGAAAGGAAATCTTTGAGGAGGTTTCCAAATGTGTAACTGAAATAAAGCTGCCGTGGGATAAACTCGTGGGATTAACGACAGATGGTGCGCCAGCGATGTGCGGTAAAAAGAGTGGACTGATGGCCAGGGTTCGGGAGAAGATGCGAGAAGAGAACTGTGCAGGTGAGCTAACTGTTTATCACTACATCATACATCAGGAATCACTCAGTGTGTTTACATGCACATAGAGAAAATCGAATTTCTGCCGTAGCTCGACTGAAATCGAAGTTCTAAATGGCATGGAAACACCTTAGCTCGGCTGAAATCGAACCGAACTGGATTTCTCGTAATCGAGCTACGCGACCTAGATTATGCGATTGTAGCCGAGCTACTTAGTGCATGTAAACCCTATCGAGCTACGTAGTCGAGCTACTTACTTCAGCACTGCCCCTTCCGGAAGTGACGAGACCACAAGCGGGAAACACAACAGTAGTAGAAACGTGCACTTCTGGAGCAATGAGGAGATAGAGTTCATGCTCATTCAGCTTAAGGAGTTGAAAATATATATATATAAAAAATATATCTCGATGTTGCTGTCCTCGTCGTCGTTCTTCTTGTGAACACGGAACTGATAACTTTGTTTATATTCTTGAATAGCTCTTCATGACGACAACCGGAAGTGTACCAACACGATGGGGTGTGTAGCGCCACCTGTGGCTCGGGTGCACAATGTACCTCACACAAAAGCTCGATTTCCTTGTGTGCATGTAGGATTGGATTTCTCTGGCACCCCTGCTGGGACCCTTAGCTCGATTACCGACAGTAGCTCGATTTGGATGTGCATGTAAACGCACTGACTGTGTGGCAAAGCCCTAAAGATGGAGCATGTTATGATCACAGTAACACAAGTAGTTAACTTTATAAGAGCCAAAGGTCTGAATCACCACCAGTTTAAGTCTTTTCTGGAGGAGTGTGGTTCGGAATACGCAGACGTGCCGACATTGATGAACTAGCATCCAAGAAGAGATGCCAGGTATCTGGCTTGGGCACATCAGATTAGATCAGTGTGTAGCAAACTGAGCAATAATTAACCTTTTCTTTATGCACTTTTTCTTGCTACTCCAAGGCATGGGCTTGAATGGTTGATTGATTTATTATTGTTTTATTTTTAAAATTATTAGCCCGTGGAAAAAGTTTATTTTGATATTTAAATCAGAAGGCTGCAAATAGAAAAGAGGCATACGATTTTTATTTAAATTTCATTTCATAAATTAATGCCATTGATGTGTTTTTTTTATTTGAAATTCGATTGAGCATGTCTGCACTATTGTTATATATTGTATAGTAATAAGCGTTGCTCGTTCCATATTCAATGTTAAAGCAAAACTTGTTTGGGTCCATATTAAAAAGGTTCATTTGTTCAATGTTGGCCCGCGACTTTGTTCGAGTTTTAAATGTTGGCCCACTGTGTATTTGAGTTTGACACCCCTGCATTAAGACATGTAAATAAGACATTTGTCTCATCATTTACATCTCTACAATGATATTTAAATTTACAGTCCAAATCTAGTTGAATTCAAAGAATGATTACGGTTTGAAGAATAACTGCGAAGCGGTGACGGACATTACAACTCCCAACTATTTTGAATTGTTTTCAAAGCGTTTATTAGTTTACAGACGTGAACAGTAACTAAGTACATTTACTTGAGTACGGTACTGAAGTACACTTTAAGTATCTGTACTTGACGAGGCTTTTTTTTTGGAAACTTATGACTAACTTCACGACACTTGAAAGACAAATTATCGTACTTTTCACTCCGCTACATTTCTATCAAGGTCCTCGTTACTATGAAGCAGCTTTGAAAGTTGATGTTTTTTTCTTTTCTAAAACGTGATGGTTTTTTCGCTGGTGACACTGAGGCTACATCCACACGACAACGAGATTTTATTTTAAAAAAAAATATATTAGTGCTGTCAAAAATGTCGCGTTAACAACGCGTTAACTTGACTCAATTTTAACGGCGATAATTTTTTTATCGCGAGATTAACGCTCTGTGACATGATGTAGGTTTTTCATAAGCTTTTGAAACTGCCAGGAACTTGGAACAGAGACTTTGCTTAGAAGCTAGACTGTAATGCCCCACCCCGCACAGCCAGAGTCCTCTGCCCTCCCCCGAAGAGCCACGGTGCTCGGCTTAGGTTTCATTTTCCCATCGGCGGCTCCAGCAGTGGCTGTGACAAGACGTGTTATGCTCTGCAATAAAAAAAAAAAAAAAAAAAAAACACCAAAAAAAAACATTGGTACAACCAGTGTTCGAACTATGCCGATATTTTCGGGGGGTCCCTTTTTTCCCTTGGGGGGGGGGAGGGGGTGCTTGCGCTTGTCTCAGAGCGCGGATCTCCATCGCGCGCTCACTTCGGATATGCAAATGCTTCCCGTTACACACGATTGCTATGTCAATAAACATCATTTTGCCAATATTTTAGAGACCCCCCCAACATTTCCCAAATCATGTTTTCAAGGGATCTCATGTCTGTTTCAGGGGATCTCGGATCCCCCGAGTACCCCCGTAGTTCGAACGGTGAGCAAGCCCATTCACTTTATGCTGATAAGAGAATTACAATGGTTTTTCATGTGACAAAAATGTGCGATTAAATTGCGATTAATCGCGAGTTAACTATGACAGTCGCGACATTAATCGCAATTAAATATTTTAAATCGCTTGACAGCACTAATATTTTATATATATATCGCGTCCACATGGGCAACGGATCAGTAAAATATCAGGTCCATATGGCAAAGCAACGCTTGCTGAAAACGATGCAATACACATGCCACACCTCTGCGTGCGCTGTAAGACGGTCCCATCGGAGACACCAGAACAATACGAGTAGTAAGGACGCATGCGCTAAACTATTATGCGCAAGACTTCATATTAGCCACAAAGTCAGAAAAATCTGTTCGTAAAATTACATTATAATGACCAAATACAATGAAAAGTATTTTTCCAGTCTCACTTGTGAAAGGTAATCCCATGTGATCTCGTTTGGACGGCAAACCTGTTGGTACAGTTAAACGCAGCACATGAATGAGGCATTTTTATTCTCCGCTTTGACCTCTCCAATATAGCGGCGAGGATGACGTATGATTCTCCGCAGAAGGCGGCGTCTTTAATGGTCCGGAATAAATTGAATGCTACACGTTGATGGATTAATTTGTTCTTCTACGCCCTTTTTGAGGAATGTATTGTAGGACTTAAACCAACATCTGAAGAGGTGAGATCGCTCCTTTTTTTCCCCTATTTTTGCTGGCGGGATTGACTCTCGCTCTCTCTCTCACTTTGCACCATTACACAATAAATATTCACAGTGAAAATATTTTGTAAGCACGTTTCATGAACCAAGTTATAGGATTTGTTGACAACTCGCATCGAGTTCATTACACTTCTACCCGGCGTGAAGCACGTGGTTGTGATGTCATCGTAAACAAATCCGTTCTACTCATCCAGACGACTTTGCAATGGCGCCATTGCCAAATTTTTCCACTCTGGAACCCGTTCTCAAAAGATTTCGTTTTGGGGCACCCAAAACACCGGTGCCGTGTGGACGCCAGGCCGAAACGATAAACAATTTTATCAGATTCACCTGAATCCATTGCCGTGTAGACAGCCTCTGAGACAGCCAATCAGTAATCACTCGGGTCACGTCATGTCCATAGACTGGATAAAATCAAGATCAATGATTTCTCCGCAGCATTATTGAAACACGATCATGGAAGGAGGCGGTTCCTCTGGAGAACACGCACACACCCGTGGCCATACCGAGAACCCATGCTTCAGTTTTCTGCAAGGATTAAAGATTCGTTTCGTTTTAAATGTTTGCCGAAAACGGACCACATCAAGGCCTACAAAAACTTTCCATCTGACCTGCGGAAGCATACCGAGGTACGTAAACTTTTTATTCCAAGAGAAAGCTTGCAACAAACGAAGTTGTCTGTGCTTTTACCGCTAGCGATAACGCTACAATAGCTATGCAGTCTGGTTAGTCAAATGACTCTCTCTGGATTTGCTCACCAAGTTGCCGTAGCCTTGTCCACAGCTAACGTTAACACACAGCTAGTTAACTTGGACGCTGTTAGTTGTTAGCGTGTAAAAATGGAGTTATGCTAACACGAATAACGTTAACTTATCTGAAGTCCTTTCAGAAATGTGTGTGTTTCGGCATGATCTTGCCAAATAAACAAAATGTAGAAATCTTTCTTTTCTAGTAGCGTTAGCTACCCGATAGGATTTCGAGTTTGAAAAGAGTTTGCTAGCGTCAGGTGGAGCTTCACTGACTAGCTAGCTTAATGTTAAACCACCATCATGGCGCAGCATGCCTTTATTTTATAAATTCCCGTTTCTGTCTTTGGTAATGGCATTAGGTTTTGTAAGCGTTGTGTCAATAATACAGAGATGTGTTGACAGAAAATGTACTTTTAATACTTAAGTATTTTTAAAAGCAAGTACTTTGGTACTTTAACTTGAGTAAAAATTTGACTGGACAACTTTCACTTGTATCGGAGTAACATTTGACCAGCGGGATCTGTACTCTGACTTAAGTAATGAAGTTGGGTACTTTGTCCACCTCTGTTAGCTTATAAAGGACGCTTTTCATGGTCTGATTAACAATATTCAGGTCTACAATTTTTAAAAGCAATACGATCCCAATTCTTTGTTTTAACTCGAGCAAGATCAGAAGGGGTGTTCACACGGCAACTTTTATTCCGGTGTAGCACCGGGGCTGCCCCGGTAGAGCGTTCACACGGCACAAAGTTATAGCGGTGTAGCCCCTGAAAGCTGCTTAAACCGGTGCAAATCTAACCCTGCTCGGGAGGTGGTTTAAGAAATCTACTCCGGAGTAAATGCTAGTTTGCGGGGCAGCACCGATATAAAATGGGCCGTCTGAACGCTACAGGGGTAGACCCGCTACCCGTGAGGAGAGTTGATTACATACGGGCATTGCATAATTTGCATCCTGGTATTTTGCGCTTCCAAAATGGCGAATATCAACAACAACAGAACTGCGCGTCTTCCAGTGTTGCCAGATTGGGCGGTTTTAAGTGCATTTTGGCGGATTTGAACATATTTTGGGCTGGAAAACGTCAGCAGTATCTGGCAACACTGGTGTCTTCATCCACGTTGTTTTCCCGGCGCTTGGTGATGCCATGACAACCAGGAAAAGGAAGTGCATTTTCACGCATGCGCATATTTCATTTCCGCATTATTACTATCGTATAGCACGGTCGCAAAAACTGCCGTGTGAACGCAAGTGGGGCTGCACCGGTGCTAACACGCTTCTCTTTAGTAAGCAGGTTTGTGACGTGTGAACGCTCCACAAAATTTACACCGGTGTAAGATATATCGCAACAAAATACATCGGTGCAGCATATGTGCCGTGTGAACACCCCTAGAATTCTCAGCACGTGGCGTTTTGAACTGGAATTAAATCTTCCAAATATCATGGAAAAAAGTTCCTTGTGTCTTTGTTTCTGTATCACATACAGAGAAAAGGGATGATTTTTCCTGATTACTTCAATAAGTTGCCGAAAGCTTTTTATGTAATTGACGCTTTGTATGAGATAACGCGGGCACTACGGGTGAGTTATTAATTGTCCTGCATTTTGTAACTCAGCAAAACATTCCAAGTACCATCTAGACGTATTGTCTCGTTACGAAAGACCCTTCATAGTTATTGTACTGAGCTCATTGTACGTCTCTGAGCATTGTGTACATCAGGGGGGCCTACGGACGCAACGGAGATTTTTGTTATTTTGAACCATACCCCAGTAGTAGTAGGAAGTTATATTGTGAACATGTTTGGTTTTCCCAAAATTCACTATAAACTAGATATTAAATACAAATTTGACATCGTGAGCTTGATAAATTTGACCAAAAAAAAAAATCTCAGTAGTGAATGTCACACTGCAGACCTTTCATTGTGTAACTGACTTAGTTACTTCTAAAATCAACATCGACAAATACACACAACGGAGCGACCTGGCAGCCAAAATTCTCTCAAAATCTTCCACTTTTAACAATTCAACCCTCACCGCCATGGTTGTTTACAAATCATTGTCACTTGCTCGCACGCAAGTTTTACATCTCCGATGTGTCCCTCTTCCAGTTTGTCGATGTCCGTTGGTATGTTTTTCTCTTGTAAATATGCATGATGAATATACAATTAAGGCTCCGGTAGCGTCTTTAGTTTCAGTTTATTTATTTAGTGCTTCAACCTAGCGCTCGATGAGCCTCGTCTTCTCTCTTTCCCGGCCGACAAAGAAGTGATCGCGCGGAGCAGAGAAGTTGTGTCATCGGATCTTCGCATGAGCTCTGACGTGTGACGTCGTGTTGTCTTGGCAACGTGCAATATCGTAACAATATTGCACGCTCGTTCTCCATTGGGGAGAGTGGCGTAATACATGGAGGATAAGCGATATGATGACAACATTGTGTGCCCTTGATAAACCCGCTAGAAGGGAAGTGTTTTTCTTCCATGGAAAACGTAGACTGGACATATAAGAATTCCCGATATATTTCACTCTGATGATTAGGAATGGGAATCGAAAACCGGTTCTTGTTAAGAACCGGTTCCCAGTGTTTCAATTCCATGGAATTGTTTGCCAGATTTGCTAACGATTCCCTTATCGATTCCAGCGGCCACGACTAATGTCATGTATATTACGCAAGTTACGCAATGTGTGTAGCGACATGCAGTAAGCAGTAAACATGGCAACCAAGCGGTTTAAACGCTCAAAAGTTTGGCTGCATTTTTCAAGGAAAGATGACAACCGGGCGACCTGCAGCCATTGCAAAAGTAGATATTACATCGTCGGGAGGGAACACGAGTAATATGCAAAAACATTTGCGCACACAGCATGCGATACTTTTAAATGAATGTCACGTTTTCGACACGCTTCGGACTGGTGAATCTCAACCCAGCAGCAGCAGCCACGCTAGCATGTCTTCTGCGGTTACTACGGCAGGTAATTAAGTAACACACATCATGTTAGCGCCATTTGCTTCTTTGTAAAACCTATTACTAACAGTTAACATTAAATGAATGCCTTCTCATGCATTACATTTAGAAGATGACCATCTGTGTGTGCAGGCATCCTCCACTCCATCTGAAAGGGTGTTCTCCACAGCTGGAGACACCATTAGTCCAGAAAGATCACGTATCCTTCCTGAAAAAGCAGACATGCTAATTTTTCTGCAAAAGAATTGTTAATTCTTCATAGTTGGTATTTGCAGATTTGTACAATGCACAGTTACTTGATTGTATTTGTCTATGACAGTTTTATTTTGAGTGCTCATCTCACACATCCGTTTAAAAAGGAGAATTTTATTTTCTATTAGAATAATGTCTAACGTGAGTAATTCACTGTTGGGTTTGTAAGGTCGTGTGTGTTACTCCTAAACTAAACAAAGTTGATGTTAATTGACCTGTTTGTTCTCCTCTTTTTTCAAATGAGAATCGATAAAGAACCGAATAGTTAAGCAGAATCGAAAATGGAATCGGAATCGTAAAAATCTTATCAATTCCCATCCCTACCGATGATGTCATCTCGCCCCGTCTTTTCCCGCTGACTAGACGCGAGTTGTTAACATGGTGAATGGGTTCAAAATTAAAATTCTTTTGATTAACCTCCTTTTCTGGTTTGATTGTCTTTTGCTGGGTGGTGTCCGTATACTATCTCAACACTGAGCAACTTCCACAGAGGAAACGTCAGCCATGTGAAAGTTCCACAACATGCATCTCAAAGGAAAAGCTCATTTTCCTGTCTTTGAGGCAATTCTGGATTACTAAACGATCATCAGGATATTTTGAAACGGAAATTGCAATCAGGGAAAATAAATTGACATCGCACGAGCTGAGCAGCAATCAGCTGGAGCGTGGATTTTTAGGTGATTCAACAGCAATGTGCAATAACCAGAACACATCATATACACACACGCACAGAGAACACACATTTTTAAAAAAGGAAAAATAAAAAAAAACTTTCAATCCACTCCTTTTTAAACTCTGTTGATGTTTCACTGTTAATCTGCTGCTTGAAGTGTCTGAATGGAGCAGTCGGGCCAAAAAAAAAAAAACCAGCCCACAACGCATTTTTAACTACCGTCTGATCATCATAATCGCCACGATTAACATTTGTAAGTCAGTAGACGTTTCTCTTTCATCTGAACAGTGCTGTTTTGATCATTTTCAGCCAAAATATTTCAGTAGCATCACTAATTAGAGAGAGTTCATTCATGTTCACTATCTGCTTGCCGTCAAATTAATTCATAGATTTTACTTCGCGTTAATGGACTCAAAACCTTCTGCATTTACTTTCACTTCCAAGTCGATTGGCTCGTGTCCCATTTTACTCTGGGGGGGGGAACCCCACCTGTTCTTTTGGAGTACTTTTGAGCGAGAACTCGTACTCGCCTACTCCGATGTTAAATTGCGACACTCCTACGCAAAATGCGGAAGGACATGGTAATATAACAGCTTTTTCGCGGTCCGGTTCCCATCAAATCCTGCGCTCTGATTGGCTGGCGAGCGGGTCCGTATCCTACGGTACAGACCCCGGTTACGGACCTCTGGCGACTTGCTCATTCACAGCAACAAACATAGTAGCATTTTTTTTTGTCAACATTTCTCTTTTTTTAAATAAGATTTATTTATAAGATAATCAAAAATCTTATAAATTGTTGCCAGCATTTCTCTGTATAATAGCATTAATTTTACAGCATGGATAGCGATAACGACAGTGTTCACAGCGAAAGCGAGTTTTACTACCCTGAGGAAGAAGAAATAAAATAAAACATTTCAGGAGAAAGCTAAAAACCTCTAACTGTTGCGAACGCCGAGCAAAAACATGGCTGAAACCTGAATGACTCAATTTTGTATAAATAGGGGACTACATAGGCGGCAAAATGTCGTTTTTTTTCCTGCCATGGAAGTGCACTTGTATACCGAGGAGGAAGCCATTTGCATTACAGCCGTGAATGAGGATTCAAAATGGCGGCTCGGCTCGGTTTTGCCTTTCGGGCACTCTCGTTTTCTGTTAGAATTGGGTAAAGAAAAAAATTAATATATTATTTACCAGCTTCAGGTCGGTCCGTATGGTGAAATACCTTGGCCCAGACGGCCTCACTCAGTACTTTCAAGACCTCGGTCACGGTATTTCACCATACGGACCTCCCAGCTGGTAAACAACGTGTATAATACAGTCTGATTAAATGGGAGTAGATCTTGTGTAGTTTAATATCATGTTGGGATGATAATACTGTATAAGCCGAGCGCACTGGAACACTTCTGGAGTTGCAGAGAAATACAACACAGTCAGCTTCTAACTTGCTGTAAACTTGTGATGGATGTGGTCCCTGCTGCATAATTACGCTAAATAAAGTGCACATTTCATTATTAACCCTATTAGGCGAGCTCTACACAAGCTGGACAATCAATCAATAGCCTCCTGCGATGAGGAAACCCACCGGGAAACAAACTTAAGCTCATATGGACTTGGAAGATGAAGAACTGTTTGCGACTCGGCACATTAGGAGCTTGACTTCTTCCAGGAGCTCGCTGGATATCTGACGGCCTCTGGTGCGATTCCACAACGACAGATTGGACAATTTTGTTATTTGGCAGAAGAGCGCTTCGAAGCCTTGAGCACGAGTTGAATCCATCACTCCCAGCTGTGCGTTTCACACTGGACCAGAACGCATTTGATCAAGTTGTGTGTAAAGAGACTGAAGCGAGGTGCAACACTGATCCTGACGCACTCCTACTGTTTCCCCACTGGCCAGAACTACCAGCAAATTATATACTGTCCATCTGGTAACAAGTTGCCAGCGTATAAAGCAACTTCCCGAGGAAATCTTTGCAGCAGGAAGTTGAAATTTAATAGCGGGGGGGGGGATTAGTCATGCTGAGGAATAAAAGACAGCACAAGCTTTAAGGAACATTTCACCTTTACTCCACTACCCTTTTTAAAAACTCATCAAGACCTCGGACATCGATACACAACACTGATCCTATACCAGAGATGCCTACCCCAAATTTTGAATTTCAGTATTCCTGAAAACATTTTTCAGTATTTTGGAATGACTTTCAGTAACATTAATTTATGCGCATTTCCATTATAAAGAGGTGTATATACCAATATGTTTAACGTTTAAATTATTAAAAAGAACTGTTTTGTGTGAATTGAATAAACAAAACGCGAGCAGCCATCTCAACTGAATTTCCACTCAACAAATTTCTCAAGCATACAATATATCACATTTTTATAAATACAACAGTGTGCCCTGTTTGCAGACATTACGGTTGACTACCAATCACTGGTACTGAATGTAACTCCTCAAAAGTATTATATTATATTGCCTGGCAAAATGTTCTACCTGTTAACGGATTCTCATCTCATCTCATTATCTCTAGCCGCTTTATCCTTCTACAGGGTCGCAGGCAAGCTGGAGCCTATCCCAGCTGACTACGGGCGAAAGGCGGGGTACACCCTGGACAAGTCGCCAGGTCATCACAGGGCTGACACATAGACACAGACAACCATTCACACTCACATTCACACCTACGGTCAATTTAGAGTCACCAGTTAACCTAACCTGCATGTCTTTGGACTGTGGGGGAAACCGGAGCACCCGGAGGAAACCCACGCGGACACGGGGAGAACATGCAAACTCCACACAGAAAGGCCCTCGCCGGCCACGGGGCTCGAACCCGGACCTTCTTGCTGTGAGGCGACAGCGCTACCACTACACCACCGTGCCGCCGTTAACGGATTCTAATAAAATTTAAAAAAAAAATTTTCTTATTTCATGCCAAAGAGAGTCCGACATTGTTATCTTCATGTCCCAATATATAAATACTTCAGCATAATGCTTCAGAAGAGACACTGAATAAAATGACATTTATAATTGTATTTAAAACAGTGGAATGATCAATTTTTTGCCACAATCCCAACAGCACTAATCATAAAATTCTGTTTTTGATCATACTACATGTACATTTGCAACACTGAAAAGACTTTGAATTAAAGAAGTCCAGCCAGTGTTTGATATTTCAGTGAATAAAAATCAGACATGTAAAAAGAAACTGAATAAGTTTAACTCACATTTCATGGCACTAATTGGCAAGTTCAACTCCAAGCACAGGTCAACCATCACCGCTTCAGCACGTGTCACGTTCCATGTCTTTCCATCCACAGATTTCGTAAAAAACTGCTGGATACCCCCAGATTTACTTTCCGCCTGACTCGCCATTTCAGCATACTCCCTATGTTTTTTGGAGTTGACATGCCGCGTGCAGTCATCGCGACCACCATGAGTGATGTTAATGTCAGTTCTACACAGTTTGCAGTGCACGTATCCATTGCCCTTTTGACTGGGTGTAATGCACGGCCATTCTACCGTACAGAAAATAGCGCGAACAAATGTGCGGAATCTGCGCATGTCACACACAGCATGTGTGGTTGTCGTAAAAATAAATAGCCTAGCCGTGAATCGCGCATGGATTGAAAAAGTCGCTTGGACATTTAAAAACAACTCACTGGAATTTAAGACTTTATAATAATTCCGTACAGAATAACACTGTTTGCCGTAACACTGTATTTACGTAACTTTTCCGTACAAAATACGGCCAATCCGCACTAGTAGGCATCTCTGCTATACGGACATCCTCTCTGCAAAACGTTCCAGGTGGAAAATGAAAAACGCGCAAGGCTGTCTGTGTCCCATGTTCACGTCAATCGACATCTCGCATTCGCAGCATGCATCAATTTGATTTAATACAAATCCAGTGCATCAGTATTGTTCCGATAAACACAGATGAACTTGAGCATTAGAACAGCTTTACTCTTTGGATATTAATCAAACCACAGGGTTCGACATTAAGGGCTGCCCGACTGCCCGGGGCAAGTGAAACATGCATTCAGGCAAGTGGAATATGTCCCCAACATGCCCA